>NW_022158350.1:1200000-1671480 GCF_006535985.1 Synchytrium microbalum | reverse complement strand
TACAAGCCAGAACCTTTACTTCGTTTCCAAGACCTCAAATCCCATACATTGCCCTGTTGCCAGAGTGCATCGTTCACCATTTCAAATTCCGCTGAATTGAGGCCCTGTGTCGTTGCCAAGTTTGATTTATATACCGATAGTGGGATCTGGGCCTTTGACGGCTTCTCATCGGCAACCTCGAGACATTCTCTGAGCTGAAAGTCAGAGGTGGAATTCAGGCACTTGTACAGGTGTTCGGTGGTGTTACGAAACAGACATATCATTGTAATAGTAAAAGCAACAGAATCCTGCCTGTTCCAGTTGTACTGCTCAGCAGGAGCGTATCTGCCTCGATACATTGGCGGCAAGACCGCGTCTCAAGATGGGAGATTGGAATCTTTAAGTTTGTTTGATCAAAACGATGGAACGTTTGGACTGATCTCTTCGAATTAGCCCTCGCCTTACTTTATCTCCATCGTGCAAATACTTGGGATCCAAAAGTGCTTCTTGACGAGCCATTTGCAGATCATCAGCCAAACAATCAGCCTGGAATCCCAAAATATCACGCAAATCGTCTCGTATTTTGCTTTTCAAGAGGGAGCGCCAATGAGGATAGACGGTTCGAAGCTGCGAGAGAGTCCACGAGGAAGATTAGATGGCAATCAATGGCACGCTTGTGTATGGCAGTTTAGGGACGTTGGTTTATGGCTTTTACCTGCTTCGGTGTGAACCTAGTTGTGTACTGGTCCTTTGCTCCAAGGCTTTTGAAAATGCGTCTTCATAGAATGTGTTCTAAGCAACAGCGAAACAGTTAGAGTGACTCAAACTTAAGAAGTGCAAAGACCGATTGCCATACTTAAATTGTTGTTCTCTGGATAAAGACTAGCAAATTAGAGTATGTGATATCAATTTCAGTTAGATTCGATGCGCCGCCAATCGAAGACTCACCAGTCTTGTTGCTTTGAAAATCGATAACTTCAAAACAATCAGAAAATTCAGCGTGTTGGATTATTGTCATTGCATAGGTTGGAGCAACCACTTTCTGAATTTGAAGAAGACCAAAACTCAAGCCTTGAGCTTCCAAGACGTCCTAAAGGATTATGTTTGTCCGATTTTTTCTGTATTGCGGCAATGTCAAAACTTTGTTTTTGCAAGACAAGAAAACAAATTCACAGAAGATGATCAGACGAGCTCCAAGCACCATGATGGCGCAGCTTACATGGAAATAATCAGAATCTTTTTGTCCATGGTCCAATTCCATCGTACTTGGTAACCTTTGTCATGGCTCGGATTACTAGTTCTTGTTAAGCTCTTGAAATCGCGTTAGCTGGCAGGAAAAGAATCCAATGTGAGCACCACGATATAAGAATCTAAGCTAAAGCTGCATTTCAGAATCATCTCAACAAACGACCGAAATGCCAAAACAAGCAAGAGCTGCTGGAGATGATGAGCTGTGAAGGAAGGATTGTTGCAATACAAACAACTACGACAACATTTGCAATGCCCAGAACCAGAACTTCTATTTTCGAATGGTTTACCTTTGGTTTTTTGGTTTGTTGTGACTTTAAAAGTTCAAGTTCACGCCTTTGGTAGGCGACGGAGGTCGTAAACTTTTGGCTAAAACTAACCACCAATAGGAAACTTTATAGGATATTCTAACGATTTGCAAGGAACTACATCTTCCCTTGTGCGCACACCGCCGAAGCGTTTGAGAACCCCACGAATATCAAAACATCACTTTGTGCTACAATCACGTCTGCTCTGTATTGTAAGGTGGTTTGCACCGTCGTCACGGACTGGTGTAGGCGCTTTCTTTAAGAAACAAAACCCATGGTTTTGTTCTTCCCGCTTTCCATAGAGGTCCTAAGGACGGCAATCTGCAGACAAACTACGGATCGACTCGACGGTCAAAAAACAACGTAGCAATTTGTAAATCGGGAAAGTAAACGAATTAACAAAGTTCCTTACAATACCCTCCTTTGCTTTTTAGTATAAACCATCTTGATGACTTTGTTCAAGGTCTTTGCCTTCAAGTCCGTAGTTTGAATTAAGGTTTCGCCATTGTCTTCCAAAGTCCAAACAGTAACTGAGGCCCAGTTTCCTTTTACAGACCTAGCTTCAACGACAATGTTTCCATCCTACGCAAAAAGGAGTTAGCAGCGGTTAACAACAACGAGGAGGAAATCCATTTAGAGGAATCAGGCAAAACAACACAATACCTCATTGCGAGAGACCTTGACGAACGTGTGTCCTAAAGCCATGTGTATTTCAACACGCTCGACTCCGTCGATTTTCAAGACTATTGGATGTAAAATGTCAAATTTCAGACTCTCTTTGAAACTCGGGTGCGAATTCTTTCTTACTTGTTTTGTCGCCTCGAGGGTCTATAGTTTCAAGTATATCATCCTCTAAATGCTTAATAGTATATGTAATTGTCATCACTTTGGATAACTTGCGAATAACCCATGGGATTCCTAGTTGAATTTGAAACTTCTAGATTGTTTGGGCGACCTTGGCAGAACTGAAGGTTCAAGATAGTCTACCTTGAGCCTCCATCGCATCCTAATGAAATGGGTTTTGAGAGTCAGAGCTTTGTTTTGTCATGGATTTCTTCGTATCGTATTGATTGCGGCATAAACGCATGAGAGAATAAATCAACCCCGTTCACCTCGTAAGGAGTCGTCTTTGCAACATCGTTAGTCCAAATGCCGTCGTATGAAGTCAAAACTGCAACCATTTTGTTTGATCTTTTGATTTTTTGATTGATTTCTTGCTTTGAGAGCAAGTTGGCCCTTTTGCCAAACGAAGTGAGGCCCTCGTCAAGTTTTGCCTGAAGTACAGTGCAATTGCATAGCACGAGACTTCACGCGGAATGTTGTACATGCAAGTAAATGGTCATTATTGCACTGTTGGGAAATCAGCAAGAAAGCGTGTGAAATTAAACATCCTACCGTCATTCCCATTCCCTTAACGACAAAAGACACAGTTGTAGGTCCACACCATTGATTCTTGAAAGAAACATTATGTACTCTGTGGTTTCTAGGACATGCATAATAAAGAAAAGGTGATGTGTTTGGGATTTGGCGGAGGTTTGGTGTCGTTTTGCGTGAAGGTAAAAGTCAAGTCTTCACCTATATCCAACAGCAACGTATTTTACGAAACCAAGACACAAATTTGTCACCTCGACATCACAGATTTCTCGTCTTCCAAACAAATACGCAAATTCATCACCTCTTCACCACAACAAGTTCCTTCTCTCCCTTCTTTCCTCCAAGTTAAAAATCCAGCCGTTTATAGGTTCATGCAGCGCCATTTTATTTCTTATGGTAAACAGCTTTAGTATCCTTGGAGATAGAGTCTTGGATTCAAAATGTCCTATCTGGACAAGAGTCTAAGAGTCTTTCCACCATCTTCAAGAGTCCAAGTGACGAAAGAAGTCCAATTTTACCATCTTCTCCTTTAGAGGCGATGACAAGATCGCATTCTGCGTAATGTAATTTGAAGAACGTTTAGAAATTTGTTGCAGTCGAAGCAATTGAATGCAAATTCGGAGAAAAACAACTTGAAATTCACGAGTAGAGGAAAAGATCTTACCTCATTTCGTCCATACTTGACGCGTTTCTTTCCAGCAGGAGATTCCTCAACACATTCAACACCATCAATGATCATGACTGCGGATTGGGAAAAGTCCAGGGATTAGTTTTTTTAAGACAGATCAAACTTTACTTTACCGTGTACGTACCGGTTTTGTCACTCCTCATTCCAGTGCCTTCGATCTTATTCTCATCTAGCTGGACAAAAGTGTAGGTTGCTTCCTTGATCAATGTGGCAAGTTGACGCATGGCGAATGAAACGCCTTGAGCTTCCAAGATATCCTAAAGAAAGGACGAAAGCCTACGAACACTAGGCTGTGAAATCACAGTCGATGCGTATGGAGCTGTTGTTGCTTGAAGTCAACTATCGACAGAAAAAGAAAACACGAGAATTGTCTCGTTCCCAGCTTACTTGGAAGGGCGTAGAGGCTGCATTGTCGGAGACTTAAGCACCAAAACTTGCTCAATTTAAATAAATGTTTTTCTATTGTGTTTGAAAAGCCGAAAGTGAGAAATGTTGGAACGTTTGGTGGACGCAATTAGAAAATACAGACTTCGTTGTCGCTTACCAAGTAAGAGACGATGAGAATTACTGGATAATAGTGAGATAAATGCTCGGTTGGGGTTTAATGGCCGTGAAGTGATGTTCTGAATTTTAAGACATCTTCAGGAAGAGATTGATTCTTCTTTGGCTACAACCATTGGAAAATGGTATTCCGAGAGGGAAAACCTGCAACCGAGCTTTGATTGAAAACTTACGCCAGAGCAATATGTGCTTAGCTCTTCCAGTTGCAGCATTTCACCGGGCAAAGTGTGGAAACAAGGAGAGAGCCAAACATTTTGTTCAAGCATTTTACTTTATGTCGGTATCACTGTTGCAGGACTAAAAATAATAATAAATAAATCAGAAAAATACATAAATACTAGCCCTCCTCTGCATCACTCGTCCATAATTAGTCCCATACAATACTACATCATTCCTCCTTTGGTTGAGCAACAAACTTGCTAACAATGATTTCACCCTTGATACCCTCAGCACTCTTCACTACTACATTATTATTACTACTCGCTTCAGCCCGTTTTGCCAAACGAGCCATGGCATCATCGTAGTCAGTGCCACACCATTTATCCCAGTTTATGAAGAAGGGTTGCGAGAAGTTATACTTGATACCCTTTCCGAAGTGATGTATATCATGATATTTAGCATTATTAGAAAAGAAGCGTTGTAGCGGATCCCACGGCAAGGCATATCCACAATGGTCGTCTACAGTCTTTAGTGTAGCCAAAGTAAAGAAGATGGTCGACGTCCACGGATGCATGTTTGTTACAACGGACGCAATTCCACTTCCTAGGGTATCCATTAACAGGCCTTCTACTGGGTGGTTATATAGAGCACCAAATGCATATGGAGCTGTGAGTTGATGGTGTACTGAATGGATGGTACGGTATAGGTATCTGTTGGTGTGCATGTATCGATGCATCCAGTATTGATATGTGTCGAGGATGATAGCCCCGATGACTAACTTGGCTATTACGATATACCATGATTCCATAACTCGTGGTTTGTCATCACGTAGGATCATTGCTAGAACTATGGCTAGGGCCATTTGGACTGTGTGCTGACTAAAGACCTATTATAATGTGCACAGACACAAGGTTAGACAGGTTCTGTGCCATCACGAGTTCAAACTTGAGTTCTGTCCTGTGACTTGGGAACTAACCTGGAACAAAACCTTATTCAATGGCGGGTTCACAGGAGCTCTTTTTGAGGTATCGATGCGATATTTCTCCAAGAAAGGCATATTAAGGGCCTCTAGAGCAAAGAACATTGACGAGTATCCCCAATATACGACTACAGGTAAGAACATCATGGCCAGTTCTGAGGTATCTAGGTTGGTCACAAATGTCCAAGCTTTCGTGATATAGTCGCTCATGGTAGTTGCAGAAGGCTAGCAAGCCCAAACAGTCGAGTTGGAAATAGATATTACTTGAATGGGAGGCCTAAGAGTGTTCTATACTTGCTAGTTGGTTCTGTGGCTTCATATGTGAAAGGCAGTGCTAAAGTTTGCGAGAAAGCTTTCGTACCTGCGGAATGCAGCCTTTCGTTTCAGTGACGATTCAGAAAGAAGCTAGAGCCGATCCTCTTCGTTCTCGCAGCTCGTAACTAACGTAGTGTGTACGTTGACAAAGAAGAAAACCCAATTTGGGCATGCTAGAGTAAACCAGGATATGACAAACCGCGAGAGAGACCATATCAAAAATGGAAGCGCGAAGGTAGATTTGCATAATTCTCATATACATTATCCGCAAAGTTGCCACACAACTCCAATTTTTGGCCAGATTATGACCATCAACGTCACTGTCCGAAACGCAGACATCAGCTCAAACAAATGTTGTCAGAAACGCGAAGAATTTAGCTATGTACCTAGTGTAGCAATGCAGTGACTTGATGTCAGCTTTGAAATGTCTCAGATTCAATCGGCTATGCTTTGTCCCCTGTATTTGAAACGCGAAAAGGCCTTACGTAAGCTCCAGGCCAGAGGCAAGAAAAGAAGATTTCAAACCTGCTAAAAACCAAGACGTAGAGGACATTCGTAGAGCAGTTCCTAGCCTGATCGATACTACTGCAAGGTCTAGCATTGCTGTATGCGCATTCTCAAACGCAGTGCTGTCTACAAGAACCAACTTTCCGCATCATTGGCATCACTCGGCAAAAACATGAGCAGCACGAAGGAAAACCTAGACGCAGACAGCAAGAGTCTCCTACTGGTTGATGAATCCTATTCGGAGAAGCTGCCTACCCTATTCGATGGATTTAGAACTGTCTTTGGCTATAATAACTACATTGTGGACGATGGGTCTGGGAAATCACGAATTAGACGTATTCTCGAAACATATTTGCCATTTTTGAACTGGTTGCCAAGATATAACTGGACATGGTTTATTGGAGATCTCATTGCAGGTGTCACGATCGGAGCGGTTGTTATACCCCAAGGTAGTCAACGGTTAAACATGATTTAGTGTTGCATCCCCTCGCAGCAAGATCTCATTGCTTCTTCGTATAGGAATGGCTTATGCCAAGCTTGCCAATCTGCCTCCACAATTTGGTCTTTACTCTGCCTTTGTTGGTGTAAGTTTGATCTACTAGCACATGTATATCTGCCCTCACGACTCACGTCTTGATTCAAATCTAGGTCTCAATATACTTTTTCTTTGCTACAAGTAAGGACATCACTATTGGACCTGTCGCTGTGCTCTCCCAACTAGTTGGATCAAGTAAGTCTCGATTCTTTGGTCAAGGGATTGGCACATACCAACTGCTCTCTCTGTAGTATTGATACAAGTCGCAGTAACGAATCCTGAATACTCTGGCATCACCGTGGCAGCCACTATATCTGTAATCTCTGGTATCATAGTCTTTGCCGTTGGAGCTCTAAGATTAGGGTTTTTGGTCGACTTCATACCCCTGCCTGCCATTTCTGCATTCGTGACTGGAGCCGCACTGAATATCGGAATAGGACAGTTTCCAGCACTTGTTGGTATAAGTTCATTGTTTGATACAAGAGCAGCTACGTATCAAGTGTTTATCAACTTCTTCAGGGTATGCATCGTTTAGTCTGCCCTTCTCTTTTGCTCTCAAAGAATCTCTTTAACTCTTTCTTCCTCTCATCAGTATCTTCCGAATGCTACTCTGGATGCAGCTTTGGGTGTATCAGCTCTCGTGTTGCTGTACCTGATACGTTTCTTCTGTGGATTAATCGGCAGGAGATACCCAAAATACGAAAGAATAACCTTCTTCATCTCCACCCTTCGATCCGTATTCGTGATACTGCTATACACCATGATCTCATACCTCATCAACCGCGGCCTGACAAAATCACGAACAACTATCCTCGGTACCATACCAGCTGGTCTTCAAAACGTTGGTGTACCAGCCATAGATTCCAAACTCATCTCCATAATATCACCATACTTGCCAAGTGTGGTCATTGTCATGCTGATTGAGCACATCGCTATCGCAAAAGCGTTTGCCAGACTCAACCAATACACCATAAATCCATCGCAAGAGTTGATTGCTATAGCTATTGCCAATATCTTTGGACCATTCTTTGGGGCTTATCCTGCTACTGGATCGTTCTCGAGAACTGCTATTAAGGCTAAAGCTGGTGTACGAACTCCTTTGGCTGGTGTTATAACGGCTTGTGTTGTTATCTTGGCTATCTATTTGTTGCCACCAATGTTTTTCTATATATCGAATGCTGCTCTCGCTGCTGTTATTATTCATGCTGTTGGTGACTTGGTTTCTGGTATGCATTACTCTTGCCTGGTCGTTTTTTTCCCTCTCCAGACCGACAGCTTACCCTATGCTTGAATAGGTCCAAAGATGCTGATGGAAATCTGGAAGGTTGATCCAGTCGAACTGGTTGTGTTCTTCATTGGTGTAGTGGTATGCAAAAAGAAGATGACAAACGCCACACGAATTAAGTATAACGACATGTCCTTGTTTTGCAGGTCAGTGTCTTTACTACCATCGAAAACGGTATATATGCCAGTATTGGTGCAGCAGGTGCTGTATTGCTGTACCGTATGGCCAATCCACGAGGAGTCTTCCTTGGAAGAATCAAGACCTATCACATAAATCCTGAAACTCCAGAAGAAGCAACAACTCCACACTTTGTATGGGTACCTCTGGATCACTCAGGATCTCATCCAAGTGCTGTTATTCAACCACCACCAGCTGGTGTGTTTGTTTATCGGCTGACTGAAGGCTTTGTGTAAGTCTTCATGCATTATCCTCGTATATTGAGCTTTTTTGGGCCGCTACTGATAGACTTGCTGACGCTTCTTCTTTTCTTTTCCAGATACCCAAATGCTAGCAACGTATTAGACCGCCTCGTAGCATATCTAAAAGCCAACACCAAACCAGCCGTCAACATAAAAACAATCGGTGACCGACCATGGAATGAACCAGGACCACGTCACGATATATCCTCATCCTCATCCGACAAACCAACCCTGCACGCCGTCATCATCGACCTCACAGGCATATCCCGAGTAGATTTCACAGCATCTCAAGCTCTCCTAGACGTCCGTCGAACACTAGACAGATACGCAGGCCACCCCGTCGAATTCCATTTCGTTGGTATCTCTTCTGGATGGGTGAAACGAGCTCTCGTCGCTACAAACTTTGGTGGTAGTGTCGTCAATATCCCTATGGATACCAATATGCCTCAGTTTACGGTTGCTGCTCAAAGTGTTGAAGGAGGTGACAAGCTGGTGCCGATATCGGATACGAGTAGGCCCAGCTTCCATAATAATATCGATGATGCCGTTGCTGCTGTTGAACGATCGTTGAGGCATAGTGACGGGTCGCAAAAGTCGAATTCCTTGCATTCGGTGGATAAGACGGATGACACTCTAGTGTGAACACAAAAAAAAAAACATTATACACATCATATACATAAGTCGGGAAGTAAGGAAATGACAAAGATTATCATATCATTGTCACCTTATTGTATATACATACCATCCAAAAACAATACATTGTTGGAAACAAGACAAAGTCGATGTGTACCTGTTTCATTTGACCACACGTCAACTGTCAAACTCCATCCCTTTAACAATCTTGCATATAGATGTGAATGATCGTTCTCAAAATTTATAAGCTTGCTTGTACAAAAGATCAAACAGGTATTATTTTTATACTCCGCAGGCAACACCCCAGTCACTAGTTGCTTCATCCAACCAGCTAGCTACTCCATATAAAGATGATGCAAGGGCAAGCAAGATCAGGGTCTTGTTGCTGCAGATATGGTCTTCAAGTCCATAGTAAAGACTGATTCGCGTAGCTCTAGATTCAGCACACCACAGAATGTTAGTTTCTTGAATTCAACATCTCAAACGACAACTCGATGTAACTTACCAGACAATGTCTCCTCAATATGGGTGTAATCCAAATAGTCTCTCAAAATCCGTGGCAGTGATATATTCGCGTAAGTGGCCCAAAACGATGTAAACGAATCGAATATCCAACGAAAGAGCCTCGATGGTCAGATGATTGGACAGAAAAAACAATGATGGGTGTTCCACCATACTTACGGTATGTTTCGTGGTAGGAAGACACTTGTGTTCCAAAGGAGTAGAAGACGGGTTGTAATTGTCCACTAGGGACCAAATGATACCGGTAATAGCAATAGAAAACCACTGGTCCTCATTGTTGGAGATTTCACGAACTTGTGCAGCGCACTGGGGATATATAGATGAATAGTAGCGTAAACTGTCAAGTGCCAACATCCCTAGAAATTATTGGGTCAGTAAATTCTCCTTAAGTCATGGTTGCAAATACATATTGGTGAAACACTCTGCGCTTACCCATTCATCGGAAGTCCTGGACTATAGATTCCAGAATAGCAACATGAGAGCTAGAATGGTCAGGCATGATTGAGCGTTAGTTCACATGAGGTAAGAAACACAAGAAATGCATGGACTTGGAGACAGCAAACCACCAACAAGCAGCACAGAGAAATCAAGCCATCGCGAGATATACCTTCTGAAGCCAAGAACACAAGTAACAGGAAAAATCTTCTTGTTGATGATTCCAGACGAGACAAAGTCAACAGCGCCAGGCTTGTTTGCAAATCGAGACTTTCACGCTAAACAATTGAGGGTTGAGTAAGAATCTGAATGTAATAAATAGCAATAAATGTCATCAAAGTCGAGAGTTTGAAGGATGATCGACTAAATGTGCAAAGATGTTGTTGAAGTTGACAGTCGCTGCCTTCCAAAATCTTCAGCTCTTGCTACGCCACGCTTATATTTGAACTATGCTCTGAGAATCGTGCTTGAACCAGTATATTTGGTAGTATCTGTACTGACCCGAAACGCGATTTGACTAAATGAATAAAAGAGTAACGAATAGCAAGCAAAGCCAGGGAGCCGTTAAAAAACATACTGTGATATTTACTTGATCTCCATGTTGCGCTTGCTCGAAGCCCTTAGATGGCAGCAAGTTCCAACCATTTTAAAGCACGACAAGACAGACATGACAGACTTGAAACTGGAAGGCGCCGCCTCTGCTTCTAGGTAATATGAATCAGCGGCGTGCTATCCGTCTCCGCTGGAGTTATTAATCAGCCACTTTTTGAGCTTGGTCTGCAGGCACGCGTCGAAATGAACACGCTATACACCATCATTTCACCTCGGAGCTAGAGTGCGCCGCGGCTCATGACACTAATCCTAGTACATCAGTCAAGTTGTGCTCTTTTCATAAGGCTCTATCGGCAATAAAATGTTCCTCCATGCCCACCATCTTCTCCCAAAAATTTCAACAAGCAGATAGACTAAAGCAAGCACCCGCAGTTTAGCAGCAAGCTCGAGCAATCCTATCACTCATAGGTACATATAAAATCACAAATCACTAGATGACACTCCTTTCTCGCTACCTTGGGATAGCCAGGCCGAGCAAGAAAATGCCTATACATATAGCAGACTTGTCGACCGTCGACCGCAAGTACTGGAAGGTATGCCAAGGCTCTACTCGCTACCATCATATGTAGCAGCTTAAGCCTCGCTCTTCTGACTAACTTTTTCACTTTGAATTCATAGTACATCAACTCTGACCCAACATCAGTCGAAGTCAACATCCACACTCTGCAAGTACCATTCGCAATGAAAAAGATGGCAGAGTACTTGCTTACAAACGGCACATCTACGCCTTTTATATTCAGGTATGTGGCGATATGATTACCGTTACTTTGTTGAATGCTTGTTTGCTGCTTTACTCTCGCAACATGCACGATTCTCATTCGCAATCTAATTTTCCGTAGACGACCTGGATTTCGAGGAGTCATTGATTCCCTCCTTACTATTGTACAAACCCCGAGTATGCTTGCAGACCTACCACTGCACCGAATCTTGAAAGACGTACAAAAATGGCACAAAACCGATGGACTTGAAGCAGCGGATCTTGAAATTTATCCACTCGCATCTACTTTTGTTGAATGGATTGACGCCAATGAATCATTCATGGACTACAAAACCGCAATGGTGTTGGAAGGCTTGGGACGTAGAAGGAACTTGTCAATCCCAGATATTGCGAAACTACTCAAGACACGTCTGACAACATATGAACTGGACACCTTGCTATTTGTCTTGTGGGTGTTTTATAAATTCACCGAACATGAGAGAGAAACCGGTATGAACGCCTTCAGCCTCGCTGCCGTTGCCAATAAGGTGCTATGTCAATATGATGGGAAGAGGAAACCAGACAGAGGCGTTATCAGGATCTTGGCGTTCATCATTAGAAACATTGATAGATTTCTCGCAGCTTGCAAATACAAGGTATCAAACAACCCGCCACTCAAAAAATCAAAAACGACAGCTCCTCGAGTAGCACGAAATGCCAAGATGCTCTGGCCTCGTAAAGCATCTGGAGCTGATAGCATACTAGTAGAAACGGTAGAAACCAAAACAGTAACATTATTGGAGGTCGTCTCACAACCAGTATTGAATTTGGGCATCATCAAGCCTCTTGCAGTCAGTAATACGAATGTGACAACGGACCCGTCTCCCAGAAAGTCAAAGAAGGTTTCTTCTGGAACACTACGAAATTTCAGGAAGCTCTGGGGCCGTAAGGATGCTGGAATATTAGTCGACACCGTACCACTAGAATTAGTAGAATCCAAGCCAGTGACAGCGTTATTGGAAGTCTTACCAGAACACGTATTCAACGTTGAGCCTCGCCCGATCTGTCACCCCAACGCATCAACCATTCAAGCTCTTAAAAAGTCAAAAAAGGGCCTTTCTCGATTTGCATCTCACTTCAAGATGCTCTGGCCTCGAAAGGCAACTGTAGGACTAGATGAAACTACTCCGATAGAATTGGCTGAATCCAAGCGTGTGGGAGTATCGGGAGTCGCAACACCTGAACCAGCAGCCAAACAGACGGAAGCTGGGTCTGGATTCCAAGAAATCGATCCTCCTCATCACACCTCGGCCCCATCCGAAATTTTCGTGCCCGGATACCTGGGATCTTCTGCAAATGCTGAACCGACAGCACTTATGACAGCTCAATTTGACATGTAAGAACCGTAGCAGGTTGATTAGTCAAGACGGTCAATCAAGAGGTAAACCTATCGTTACTTTTATCCACTAGAGGTCCTATATTGATTACCGAATCAGCCGCAATCGCCATTCACGCAGTGTCACCACTGGTGTTGGCTAAAAGGTACGAGAAGCTTGAACAATCGTTGATTTAAGGGGGTGACGCTAATAAATTCATTTTGTCTTCCATCTTCAGAAATGCTGCTCATGACCAGATGATTGCCCGCGACATGGCACTATTGAAATTGAAGTCATGGTCTGAACCCATCCCCCGACTAATGGCGACGAGCTTGGTTTCACCACTACCTCTTTCGACCTCGTAAGTCTTTCTGGTTTTGATTGCATCTCGCGAAATCAATGAGACTGATCCCTCTTCCTTGGTTGCAGATCTCCAAATACTTTGTCACAAGGAAAGCTGTATCGAAATGCTTCGGCATCACATCTTGGCTTTTCCTTCATCCCAAACAACAGTGCTAAAAGATGGAGTCCCAAAGGGGACAAACGAGTCTACACTCCCAAATCGGAAGTTCGTCTTGATGACTTTTGGTACGTTCTTGTGCAAACATAGACATATCTCAATCCAGTAGCACAACCTAATCTTTATTTGTTCTCAATAGCGTCGTCAGAAATGCATCCATAAGCCATGACATCACCTTGACGAAGAATCTCAACAGCTTATTACGTGCATGGTCTGAGTCGAGCCTCCTCCAAATCACGGTCGAAATCGACACAAACACAACATTTGTACTCCAACTGGAACGATCAAACGATGCTGGCCATCCCTCTGTCTCCTTTTCTCGGCAACTGGACAAAGAAGCTCGCTTGCTCGATAGCAACGACGCTCAATTGATACTTATGGCTGGCACTGGTGTCTCCCTCTCGTCCCTCTCAACTCTCATAGCAATAATCAGATACTTGGCAGCGAACTTTGGTCGTCTGGGTCAACAATCTAAACAGTGTATTGATGCTATGATCGGTATGGTCCGAGAAGAAGGTGCTGGATTGGTTGCTACTGGGCTTGGAGTGATTCGTATCGGCTTGTCGGTGCTAGATAGAGAAGTGAAAGATTGAAGAATTGAAGTGAAGAGTGTAGGTTTGTTTACTGCGTCAACATCCTCATAAATGCTTCAGTTGTTGGTTTGAACTTCAATTTTATTTGTCTACAAGAAAACAAGACACAAATCTCACATATTCGACGATTGTATTTTCTCTGTTGTTGGAACAAGCACCATACAAAGCTTGACGCGATAATGGAAGACCACTATGCCAGGATGAACTTGAATTACGTGAATGGAATGATATCAGTTTATTAGCTAAAACTCTTTTCGCCGTGTTTGGCGTTGATTGATTGAACACAGCATCTTCAAAGCCAAGATTGCGACTTATTGTGCAAAAGGGGTTGAGACAAAAAAAGCACACCATTTCCATTAACAAGCTCATTACGTCGCGGATCTTGACTTTACCATCTCAAAAACCCAACGCTTCATCGGCTCACTAGTAGCAGTCAACTAGTACTTCGCAATCCAATAATCAATCATGAGCGAACCTAAACTTGAGCAGTATAACGAGAAACTGCCCACTCTATACGATGGGCTCAAATCATTCACATCGTTCGATGATGCTTCTTCTGTCTCGGACAAATCATCAAAGTCAACGGCTACGAAGGTGCTGCAGAGCTACTTTCCATTCTTGGATTGGCTGCCACGATACAACTTGACATGGTTTATCGGTGATCTTGTTGCTGGACTTACAATAGGTGCTGTTGTGGTGCCTCAAGGTATGGTCCGATCTATTCTTTACTGTGGTTTCTTTGCAGTTTGGGGTTGTGACTGATGATTGGATACTGACTGACGGTTTTCTTTTTTGTTTTACAGCAATGTCATATGCAAAGCTCGCTAATCTGGCTCCTCAATTTGGACTTTACTCTGCCTTTGTTGGTGTAAGCTGCACACCTTGGACACCGTAACGTGTTTTGTCAGACGAATGCACGAATTCTGATTTTTTCTTATCCTACAAAATACAGGTGTTGATGTACTTCTTCTTTGCTACTAGCAAGGATATCACTATTGGGCCCGTTGCTGTGCTGTCTCAACTGGTTGGATCAAGTATGATCCAAACACGTTTCTTCCCTGTCTCAAAACGTTGCTTTAACACCATCTCTCTCTGTAACTAGTCATATTACAAGTCGCCGCAACAAACCCTCAATACTCGGCCATCACTGTAGCTGCTGCGCTCTCCATTACCGGTGGTCTTATCGTCTTTGCGATGGGAGTTCTACGGTTAGGTTTCTTGGTCGACTTTATTCCTCTCCCAGCCATCTCTGCATTCGTCACGGGAGCTGCTCTTAATATTGGTATGGGACAGTTTCCAGCTCTTGTTGGTATAAGTTCGTTGTTTGATACTCGCGCTGCTACGTATCAAGTGTTTATCAACTTCTTCAAGGTATGCTGGCTTTTGCCCAGTTGTTTTGTTTTTCGCTTTTCTTGAAGCCGTTTGATTCTTAACGTTCGTTTCACTTTCCTCTAGTTTCTTCCCAACGCTACTCTGGACTCAGCATTGGGTGTCTCAGCTCTCGTAATGCTTTACCTCATCCGAGGCATCTGTGGCTTCATCGGCAGACGATACCCTCGATACGAACGAACTACCTTCTTCATCTCCACACTTCGATCCGTATTCGTGATATTATTATACACCATGATCTCATACCTCCTCAACCGTGGTCTCACCAAGCCCCGAACAAGTATACTTGGAACCGTCCCCTCAGGTCTTCAAAACGTCGGTGTACCAGCCATAGACTCCAATCTCCTATCCGTAGTCGCACCCTTCTTACCTAGTGTAGTCATTGTCATGTTGATTGAGCACATCGCTATTGCCAAAGCCTTTGCTAGAATCAACCAGTATACCATAAATCCATCTCAAGAGCTGATTGCTATCGCTGTTACAAATATCTTTGGACCATTCTTTGGTGCTTATCCTGCTACGGGATCCTTCTCTAGAACTGCTATTAAGGCTAAAGCTGGTGTTAGGACTCCATTGGCTGGTGTAATTACTGGTGCTGTGGTCATTTTGGCTATTTACTTGTTGCCACCAATGTTTTACTGGATTTCGAATGCTGCCTTGGCTGCTATTATTATTCATGCTGTTGGAGATTTGATTACTGGTATGTAAAGCAACGAAGAAAGAACAAACGCAGAGGACTTGTGCATCATAAATTCTTACCAATTGTTTTCTGTCCAAACAGCTCCCAAAGTGCTCATTGAGATCTGGAAGGTCGATCCTATTGAACTGGTTGTCTTCTTTGTTGGTGTAGTGGTATGCAAAAAAACCCGTCACTCTTTGGATGGCTGGTGTCTAACCGATTGTTTTCTTCATCCCTTAGGTCAGTGTTTTCACAACCATCGAAAACGGTATCTACGCCAGTATTGGTGCCGCAGGTGCTGTCCTACTCTACCGTATGGCCAATCCAAAAGGTGTCTTCCTTGGACGAGTCAAGACATACCACATCAGCCCTGATACTCCAGATGAAGCATCGAATACACACTATGTCTGGGTGCCATTGGATCATTCTGGATCACACCCAGAAGCCTTCATTGAGGCACCACCTGCTGGTGTCTTTGTGTATCGGTTGACTGAAGGATTTATGTACGTTCACATGGGTTTCTTCGTAGTGAGATTTTTTTCGTTCTTCGTACCAGTACTAATACTCCTTTCCAATCCTCACACACAGATATCCAAATGCAAGCACAGTCCTAGACCGTCTCGTCGCATACCTAAAAGCAAACACCAAAACCGGAACAGCTGTATCAACTTCAGTCGGATCTCGACCATGGAATGATCCCGGCCCACGTAAAGGACAAGCCGTCTCTGATAAACCCTTATTACGTGCCGTCATCATCGACCTCACTGGTATCTCCCGAGTCGACTTTACAGCCTCTCAAGCACTCGTAGATGTAGGACGAGCACTAGACAGATACGCAGACCGACATGTTGAATTCCATTTCGTTGGTATCTCGTCTGGATGGATTAAGCGGGCTCTGGTGGCTACGAACTTTGGTGGTAGTGTGGTGAATATACCTGTTGAAGGTAGTCCTTCGTTTACGGTTGCTGCACAAAGTGTGGAAGGGGGTGATAAGCTGGTTCCGATATCGGATACCAGTCGGCCATTCTTCCATAATAATATTGATGATGCTCTGGAGGCTGTTGAGAGGGTGTTGAAGCAAAGTGAGCAGACTGATGCTAAAACGGATAAGACATTATTGAATGTTTGAAAAAAATAATGGGTACTTTAATTTTGTTATATCACGTAATGGAATACAAGTTGGTGTTGCAAAAAAACGGGGTGTAATGTGCGCTTATGCGATGCACTTTTGCAACCCGTCATGCGTCTTCATCAAATTGTCCGAGCATTGCGTTTTTAAGTATCCATTCTATCTTGCGAATCATAATTTACACAATCTACAACACAAACTAAGGCTCAAAACACCTCATCTGCCTTCAATAAAGCCCAATAACATCCGGCCTAGGATTCTGACGTGGGCGACTACGATAGCTCGGCGCCTCAGTTTCAGGTCGCCTCAGACCCTCACTAATTCGTGGCAGATGATCACCAGCAGGCCCTGCAGGTTCGCTTGCAGGTTGCAGATGCTCATTCGAATTCACATGTGTCTTTGGATCAGATGGTGCGACATCAGTACGTTCTTGTAGCTCAGGAGGCCAACCAAACAGTTTACGAGAGATACGGTCTAGGCCGATTTCCCTGATGAGGGCTTCGTACCACTCGTATTGTGTCGAATATCTTGCGGCGTAGTAGGCCTTTACTTCTTCGAGATGGTATTGGAGACCGAATCCCCATACGTACATGCTTGTTACCTGTTTAGGTCATTTTTTGTTTGAAGCGTGAGATTTTGAAAGGTGCAAAACTCCCCAAGAAAGATTTGAAACATTGCTATTTTTGCAAACTTACCGTGATTAGAGTACCAATTGTGAAGAACACAGTAATGGCGACAATTGGATTATGGAAGATAATCAATCCAGCGACAACAACCAACACAATAAGATTCAGAGTATCGACAATACCAGCAATAGTCCTCCAGTTCTTACGGAAGAAGCTCATCGTATTGCTCTGCTGGCCACTACTAGTGTCAGTACGACGAATGAGTCTACGGCTGCCCTCATGGTTGTTACGGTGCTCTGTTGGGATCAGATCCGTTGAGCTGTGCAAGTCTTGTTTCGGCCGTGCAGCAGAATGGAGCTCTTGAGCACGACATGATAGTGCCAGTAGTACAGGGATCAGTAACAACACGTAGAAATAGAGCTTCATTTAGTTGTTTCCTGTGCAAAAGCCATCCGGAAAAGGCATGAAACAAGTGTTTGATGTTTTGTCGTTTGGGAACGTGTTTCATTTGTAATCACGGCGGTACCGTTACTATAGGTGTGGAGAAATGAGATTTGAGTCGAGTTCTTCGTGACCTGGCAAAGAACACATGTGTACTTGAACTTGCAATTTCTTCACAAAAAACTTTGGGAGCAACGATACAAGCAAGATGTTCCTACCGAGGTAGGAGCTATACCATACATACTAGCAGATGCGTCGCCATTAGATCAAATGACTTACACATTCTCTCCTCCTCCATAATGTTAGGCTGTCTATACCATCATTGCTCGCAACAAAGACACCCCTACAATGCATCCAAACACGAACAGCAGTCTCAGCACTCCGCCCACGCAAAACCAAATTCCGTAAAGCATTCAAAGGCTTCTTCCCTGTCCGCATAGGGGGCTCGCTCAGAGGAACTGGCCTCTACTATGGTGATTTCGGCATGCGAGTCACAGAACCAGGTCGTCTGTCAGACATACAGCTAGAAGCAGCTCGAGCCGCCATCCGTAAAGTCCTCAAAGCCGAAAAAGATTTCAAAATCTTCTTGACTGTATTCCCACATCGTCCTGTAACTGCTAAAGGAGCTGAAACTCGGATGGGGAAGGGGAAGGGCATGGTGGATTACTTTGCTACGTGGGTAGCGCATGGTAAAATGCTGTTTGAGGTTAAGGGCGTTAGAGAGGATGTAGCCAAGGAGGCCTTTCGAGTTGCGGGGGCGGGACTGCCTCTGTTGACAGAGTTTGTGACGAGGAGGCAGGTTGATGAGGTGCCTGCTAGAGTGTTGCCGCATTTTGTCAAGGAGAGGATAAGGAAGTATCAGGAGGCTACCAACAGTGGCAACAGCACGCCTACTCATGCACCTCCTCAATAAAGCAGCACCACAGCATTTATTGCATGCAATCACAATCATATTTCGCATTAGTAGAAATAATAAATTACATATCAAACAAGTTACTATACAAATATCTATTTCGAAGTTTGAAATCAGCCATCATGTCCAGCATCAACCTCATTCCTTCATCAAAGCTCGATTCACAACCGTCAATGGAAGGTCCATCAGTCCCGGACCACCTTCATACTCATGCGGAGGCCGTGTCATCAGTTGAGCATAGTCATCTAAAGCAAGTAAGTAAATCAGCAGGAGCAAAAAACGTGATTGTCATTGTGGAAGGATACCTGTTATGGTAGACAATGATTCCAACGGTGGTGTAGCCAACATGTTCAAGCCAGTAACGGTCATCAGAGTGAATGGTATCAGACCTAATGTCCACCATGGTAAGATCAGACCCCACCATCTGAGTTTAAGAAGCAAAGTCAACAACATTGTCACTTTCAGCACATACGAACGACTTTACCGGTTTGGATAGTATTCAATTCCCAAGCTTTGAAGTACGCTGTCAGATAGAATCATCCATAACACGTAACAAGCTATACACGGTGTATGTAAGAAAGATTTCGGCAACTTGTAGTTGTTGATGTTCATCTTTTCACCAAATAGAGCAATTGAAGCGATATAAAGCGCGAATCCACGTATTTCACGTCCTGAATCAGTCATATTTTAGAATGACTGCGGTCAAGTTTGAAGAATAAGTCAGCAAATCTTCAATAGTGTTTTGTCCAAAACGTTTGAACTGAACAACAGAAACAAACAAGACAATGTCCATCAAATTCATGCTGCTAGTGTCGCGGCAAGGTACACGAACGCACAATTCCATGCTTACCTTTGTCTTCAGACTAACAGCCATCAAAAACAATCACCAATTGCAGGCAAGATTAGATTGACAAAATGGTTCATGTCTGACTGGAGCACACGGGAAAAGACAAAGGCTGTCAAGGAAGTCAGTACAACCGTCCTATCCCGCAAGACTAAAATGTGCAATGTGTTAGAATACAAGGGTATGTGGTTGACATCAAACATGGTCACCATTGGTGTGGTTTGGCATTCTTTGGTGTATTGACTAGATACTTTATATTAGATTACAAGGTCGTGTATAGGAGGTAATTGAACAGGAAACTGATATGGCGTCAACAAACCTATCTTTTTTGCTCGTCAAGTGGACCTCAATGACCCGAAATTTGTTACTAGATACGCCAGTTTATTCTTTGTCGCCGGTATTGACGTGGACGACAATGAACTGATGGTACTTGAAGTCATTCACCGATATGTCGAAGTCCTGGATAAATGGTTTCTGAATGTCTGTGAACTCGACATTATCTTCAACTTCCAACAAGTGAGATTATGTTGTATAAAGGTTTTAACCTTTACGGCAGATGATCCTGATTGTTACTTTTGCTCTTCAGGCTTATATGATTATGGACGAACTACTTATTGGAGGTATGACATTTGAGTGTCTGTACTTAACTCGCAGCTAATTAGTTCTTTCTATTAGGTGAATTACAAGAGTCAAGCAAACGAGCTGTAATAAACACATTGAAGCGGATGGACGAGGTATGATATTCGTCACAAAGTGCACAGTGGATTTTTTCGCTGCTGTAACCCTTTCTCCCTACCAATTAGTCTGAAAAACAAGAGATACCTCCTAGTAGCCAAGGTTGACGAATCCAATATTTGAAAATACTACCCTTTTTAGCATGTTGTTGTTGTAAAGGAGCGAAGGAAAGAAGGGAATTGCCCTTATTCGTTTAATGTTGCATATTTCAAAAAATAGAAGTGTCTGTTTAAGATTGATTTATTTGCAGGGGATTTGAATACAAATCGTGATAAGAGAGAATAGTTTACACCAATGCTATGATTGAGAAGAAGAGTTAGCGCAAGCAAAAAACGGAGTCAAGCAATGTGCTATACCTTCATATGGAACAGGGGTGAAGGTGGTTGGTGCATTGTCCTTGGCAGGTACAATGTGAGCTTCTCTCGGAGCTTTAGGCTGTCGCTTTACATTGACGGTTTCTATATGAGAGTATATAAGCCTTGATGACAATGAATCGTTCCATCAGGACAATCACAAGACGTACTGCCGGCAGCCTTTGCCTCCTTTTTCAGACGAGCGTTTTCCTTGACACGTTTCAAGAAGTCCAATCGACAGTTTGAGTGCTTGATGTGTTCTACTCGAAGGTTTACTCTCTTTTCCATTTTTCGGTTTCCAACAATCTTGTAGCAAATGACCCCGACAGAGCTCTTGGTTACGTTGTAGATGACACCAGTTTTGCTATAATATATAGTTCAAATCAATATGACTGTGTATGATACTTGATGCTACTAATATAACGCACCCATGGTAGTATTTGTGAGGCATACCCCTGTGGATTGAACCGTTTGCTTTGATGTCTACGATATCTCCGACCTTGAAATTCCTCAAGTAGGTGGATACGGGTGTTCGTCCCTTCTCGCCAAAAGGTCGAGAAAACAAGTGCCTTGTTCGTGCTCGTAAACCTGGATTTTGATGTTGATGCGTTAGCTTCTATGACTATAAGTGCAAGGGAGAAGGAGAGGAGGGAGCTTATATATACCGAATGAGTTAGGCATGCTGATCTATTGAAAGTTGTGCAAGTTAGTTTGATGTTGACAAGTTGGTGCGTATGTGATTTGCGACGACAAGTGATGATGTTTTGATTCAACAGGAAGGAAGGAGCGAGAATAAAGGGATTCATGGATTGTAGCGCATCAAATATAGATACTTACCTATTCAAATATACCTATTCACTTACAAAACTGAAATGGATGGAAACGATGCGTTGAGACTGCTGATTATGTAAACCGAAAAAACACTCCCACTCTCTCTCATAAAAAAACCTCGAATAGGTTAGGTCGTATAGGAGGTAAGCAGTGGCCAGAAGGCAGAATTTCGTTTTATTCTAGTAGATGGATACGCGAGTCTCTTGATCTTGAAGGTCTCCTTGGACATATCAACCCAAAGTCGCAATTAAATGTTTGCAGAACGAGTCACTTGCAAGCTAGCACAAACTGGTTGCATGCATCCCATTGACACCATAATATGCTCAACGATTGCATTTATATTGAATCTCTCAAGTTTTGAGCTCTCGCCCAACCCTAATATCCAAGCATCAACCAACACATTTGCAGCAAAAATCAATTCATCTAACTCTCCCCTCACTCCCTTAGTGCATCACCATGCCCATCACTAACGGCTCAAAGACGTATAAAACGCCTCGTCGTGCCTTTGGTGCCGAGCGTCTAAATCAAGAACTCAAACTAGCTGGTGAATACGGTCTACGAAACAAGCGTGAAATCTGGCGTATCGGATACACCCTATCAAACATCCGTCGTGCTGCCCGTGAACTATTGACTCTGCCTGACAAGGACCCTCGTCGTCTCTTTGAAGGAAATGCTCTGATTCGTCGTCTCATTCGTATTGGTGTCCTCGACGAAACAAAGGCCAGACTCGATTACGTCCTGGGTCTAAAGATTGAAGACTTTTTGGAACGTCGTCTGCAAACTCAGGTCTTTAAGCTGGGTTTGGCTAAGTCTATCCATCATGCTCGTGTGCTTATTCGTCAACGACACATCCGGTAAGTTGAATGGTTGATTATTGATTGTATATATGGGGAGTGTAGTTTATTGTTGGAGGATGCATCAGGATGAATGAGTATTTGTGAGGATGGATGATGTTTCGTTGACCATACGTGAAAGTACGAGTGAGACTTCACAAACGTTTACTCACTCAAACTACCCTTCATTCTAATAGAGTCGGCAACCAAATCGTCAACATCCCATCATTTGTTGTTCGTTTGGATGTAAGTGCATCAATGTTGAATCATTTGATCTTGCAAAAGCTCAATATTCATCAAATCACTTATTACACAACCTAGTCTCAAAAACACATTGACTTCTCATTGACTTCACCTTATGGTGGTGGACGACCTGGTCGAACAAAGAGAAAGCGTGCAAAGGCCGCTGAAAAGGTATCTTACATTGTTTGGGATATAATTTTTTTTTGTTTGAATGGGATGCTCAATTGTAATTTATGAATAGGGTGAAGACGAAGCAGCTGAGGACGAGGAATAAGCCTCCTGAATCCCGTCTCTATCTCTTCTTTGCAATTATCGGTAAATGTAAAGTAAAACCAAAAAATAAAGTCATCAACACAAAGCACTCTGAACTTTTACGTTTGCTTTTTTTTCATTCGCTTCTTGTTTTGGTCGAACACACAAGGCGGGCTCGTTTGGAAGTTGGGATGTATCATTGACAGATTTGGGAAGAGCTGTGCAATCGTGTGCTCTGGGTATAGGCATGGCATCAGAGGAGGTTGCAGGCGATTTGTATGTTGAAATCCATGTTTGCAGGATCAATGCTGATGAATGGTATTTGAAACTAGGTGAGCAGAATTTTTTCGGAATGGGCAGTTATGCCTCATACCTCTTATTTTCTATAACTCTTTGAACACAGAAGAAATCAGCATTCCTTTGCTCATTCAACTGTCAACTTCAAAACAGAGAGACTGGTAGAAGTGTTGTCTTGTCTGTCGGCAAGAATCTCACACACATGTATATATCATTTCAATCCCAGCGGTTTGTCGATTTCGTGTGAGGCCTAGACGTCTCGATTACCTGTCAATTCGTGCTTCAAGCTGGGACATTCACCCTGTCGTAGTGTTGCTCTCTTGGATTAGGACTTAGAAAGTGAGCATGTCTGTTATTCCTTTGAATCTCTTCAGCAGCCCAATCGTCGTCAAGTTCAAAAAGCTCCCTTAAACGTAGCTCGGTAAGGTCGACTTCGTATTTTTCGTAGAACCAGAGATAGACTCCAGCAGCTTGAACTCAACAGACAATCTTCCAGCTGGATTTTTTGACGATCCAGCAGTAAAAGGTCCCTATTAGAGAATGGTTCGAAGATTTGTGAGTATTTTGTGTTTGCCGCAAATGTTTGAAATGTGAAGAAATTGTAACGCCCCAATAGGTAGAACCACAGGTCTGCATGTACATATAATCCATCCACGACTGGGACCTATTTCCTTCCCTCCTTTCCCTTCCTCGCCCCTCGTTCATGAATTGCGTGTTTCATATGTCGAGAGGTGATGTCGTTCAAAATTACTATAAACACAAGCAGAGAAGAAACGTTTTACCATCTTAAGAGTCCTAGTACCTGGTCTAGCTCGTCCAGAGTGGGCGATAGCTACTCCAGGCTTGCCCGGTTTGGCACCTTTCACTTAAGGTTTAGCTTTGACACCAGCAGGACGATCCGGTCTAGGTCTTGGGCGAGCAGTATCGTCTCCTGGACTAGCTGTCCTGTGTCTTTGATTTGAGCGGGTGGTGACCATCGTTTGTGGTTTTGCTTGCTCTGGATCGCTTGTTGGTGAAAGCGTTACGAATCAACTTGATCGCTTTCCGTGCTATATGGGGAAATTGAACGACAGGAAAGAAAAAAAATATGTATATTTTGGCTCAATTATGGGATTTCCATGTAGATCTCACGTCGCTGCCTCCTGAAACGGTTGAAATCGTCGCGCTAAGGTGTTCGTCGCTGCAACGAATATCTCTTCGAGGCCAACTTGAGAACTTGGTCAAGCAGCCGAAATAAATCAGTTTTCATAACGTTATGTATGTCGGATATGAGCTAGATCTAACTATATTGCCTGTTGCAGCATTGGCTTTATGGCAAATTACCAAACATTTCATCTTCTCGTGAGTGCTGCTGATGCAAGTAGCACCACGGAGAGTTGGCCTTTGATTTTCACCATCCCAACGTACTCGACGTGATTCCTATCAACTTGAATCACCCATTGAGTCAATACATACCCATTCGTCGAAATACACAATTTACAACCGCGCTTTCTTTTCAGGTCTCCAGGACAAAGAGACCGAGACCGAATTAGATCACATATCTTTCATATCTGAAGCAAAAAGTCACACCAGTCTCCCATTGTTGTCAACGTAGCCATCGTGATTGGATTTTGGAGCTCCGTTCGGTCTAGAATGGCAAGTCACGGTGGTCACAAGCTGTCAATAAAACGATCTAGGTAATTTGTAGTGTTCGTGATTTATAATATTGCAGCTTTTGATTGACTAGCTCTACGCTTTAGCTTGAAATCAACAACATCAGCTCCCAAAATCGACCCATCTCAAAATGAAGCGATCGAAGGTACCTTTGCAGAAACCTTCGTGTCGATGTGATTCAAACACTCCCACCATTCCACTTTGCTGTACAGAACCTCACCTTCCTTACGAGATATGGGACATCATTTTATCTAAAGCTTCGAAAAGCTCACTGGGAACATTTGCCAGAGCCTCCAAGGACATGAATGGTCTTGCCGTCAAACACTTGTATTATGAAGTTGGCAATGTATATGAGCTGTACTTTGCATTGAATTCGTTTGACTCTCACTAAATCCATCGCACAATTTCGCACAGTACCACATTGAAAGCTTTGAGAAGCCGAAGCCCATTAAAAAGAAGGAATTTGAATGCCTTCTGATCATCCTGGATAATATGCGACGAAAAGGAACAGGATTCAGTCAAAATGCATTAGCCAATGTACGGGTGTTGCAACTCAATGCATTGCATGTATCATGGCATGACTCTTTCGCACAAGAGAGTGATCCTGACTTTGCAGAGTCTGGAGAGCTTTCAAACGATATTGAAAGCGCGGTCGAGACACGGCTCATGGACAAGGTCGAGCAGTTGCTAAAGGCTTGTAATCAAGCAACGACTATAGAGCTGGAAGGAAGCCATGATCTTGAGGCCCTGGCACGATTCTTTCCTGAGACCATAAATAATCTCGAACTCCATATCGAAACTTTTGAATCGCCAGAATTTGCAGAATTTGCTGCAAAGTCGCCTGCTATTAAACGCTTGGTTGTAAAGTCGGCCAACTGTGAATGGAATGATGCGGTACATTCATTTATCTCTTTGCAATCTCTTGAGACCTTTAGTTATGAAGGAACTGATGCAACACAACCAGTCGGTGGTCGATTCATGGCAGCACTGAAAGTCAATAGCAAAGATTCGCTTAAGAAGCTGGTCTTGTTTGCAGTTGATATGCGTGAAGGAAGGAATACGAGGATTGTCGTCTTTAAAAACTTGCATGAGCTACACTTGAGCTATGTCACCGTAAACCCTCGTGTGATGGAAGGATTCGAGCATGGGAAGAGCCAGCTCCAAACTCTAGCCCTCGTCAGAATCGGTAATGTAAATCCGAAGCATGTCTGTAATATTTTAGAATCCAGCCACAGCACTCTGAGAGAGATTAAACTCATATATCCTCGATCTGATGACGACGAATTCAACGATCCATTCAATGACGGGCTTCATATTCCACAGGACGTCGTAGCATACATAGAACGCCCAGTATTCCATCGTGCCTTTAGTAGTTTGATTAGTGTGGACATGTCGGTTGCCGATGCGAATCGTGGTGGATTTGAGTCTTATTTGACCTCCAACGGAAATCAGCTGACGATGCTCCGACTCTCAGCCTACGCAGAAGATATATTCGACATTGGCTTGATTGTAAGGTGTTGTCCCAAACTCGTGAATCTGACGTTGGACAATTTCGACATTCCGAATCTGGTGTTTATCGACCTTATATCCACCATACTCACTTTGGAGATCTTAGCTTTGGAGCCAAAATATAGAGTGCTATCCGCAAACACCATTGCAGAAGGAGCCACGAAACGACCGAAGAGCTTGGGCCAACTCTCGATATGGCCTTCCAGGCGAACGACATTTGAAATTGTCGGAACTCTTGTACAAGGCCTGTCAGGAATTGAGGATGATAAGAAGTACAGGAGTTTTTGGGCTCAATTTGAAGAACTCCTCAGACCTCATAGCGTAGAAGTAGATGGTAGTGAGTCGTTGTTGAAGGATGTGGATAACCAGGTTTACATCGCTGAAGGAACTAGTGACGAGGAAGAGGATGATGGACACGTGAGCGACGAAGAGGAAGATGGAGGCTTGAGCGACGAAGAGGGAGATGGAGACGAGGACCAAGACTAATCGTCCGATCGTGTTTTAAGATGCATCAAGAAGCTGATGCGAGGATCTGAGGATAGTAGGTCGCATCAAATAGCCAGATGAAAATACAAATGCTGCTACAGACTATAGAGGCGGGGTTCAGCAGCTCCTTGACGCGTTAAACTTTGGGCCTTACTACGTCTTTCAGGACACGAGCCTGTCGAATCTTCCTCAATTCCCAATAAAAGAGAGTCCTTGGGTCTCAAAGAGCTTGAAGTGAGCGCATCATCGCGTTGAGAAGTTCCACATTTCACATTTCCTTTCTTACTTTCTTGTGATTTACAAAGAAGCAAACAACATGGCGTCGGCTACAGCAGCAACGACACAGCTAGAGCATTGTAAGTGTTCGTATTCATATGTTCTCTCCTTCAGTCTTCTCGTAGTAACGTAATAAACCCTTCAAACTCGTCCTTTAGTGCAAGCACGATACAATGGAACAGGACATGCTGGTAACGACATAAATGAGAGCTTAGTGTCCAAATCATCCTGAATTCAATCTCATTATTTCGCTGTTGTCTAGATACAACCAAGTTTGAATGGGTCACTACGCAACATCGCGACTCGTATGCCTCATACATTGGACATCCAAACCTATTGGCCTTTTTTGCTGTCGCTGAGAACGAATCTGGTGCGAGGCTAAGACATAGATTCAATCAGGTGCGTTGAAACAAGTCTTGGGTTTGTGGTTGTGTGCATGTAGCCCACTCAGACCTTTTGTGATAGAAAATGTTGGCCCCTTGCGGGTTACCTCCGACAAAACCACAATAATCAGGTAGAGGATATTCATTAGCAGCTGCCTTGTACATATTCGACAATATAGCATTCATTCGCCTTGTACTCTTCAAGTGGTTCTCACGTTGAATCTTGACTCCAATCCTCAGAATCCTCAGTTCCAAGTCGCAATACACGCACACGAACTAAAACTCAATGTTAACAGTTTCTAAAAAGGATATATATAGCATCAAATCAAGGTTTTGTTTGTTTTACGTTGCTGCCCATTTCTTCCTTTCCAAGCACTTGATACAATTTATGACAATAACAACGTAATATAAGGGAGCAAAACCAAGGATTTTTTATAAAGATTTCTACTCTTTCCTGGAGAGAGTTGACTTTGCTTTTTTCTGTTTGTTTTTTCATCATCATATAATGCCAGATCACACATCCACCACCTATCTGCTACAACCCCAAATCACCATCAACAACCTAAAAACGAGAAAAAGAAGATACGAGAATATAAACCTGTCTACAGAATGAGGCACTTCTTCGATCTACGGGTTGATGGTGATGTGGCGTTAGTTATGGGTTGATGGTGATGTGGTGCTAATTATGAGTTTGACCATCATTTCATAACATTAATGACAACCGCCCTTCCAACCAAACCAGCGTCATCAACAAAAAACAGATTATCATAGTAATACACGTACCGCCGTACTGGTATGACGGGACAAAGAACAGCACGAATAGCTTCATCAAACACATTCTTCAACCCCTTCTGCGTCAGAGCAGAACACTCCAAGTACTTGACAGCACCAATTTCCTTTGCCATTTGTAAACCCTGAGGATACGAGATGGGAGCCATTCTCCTTTCACGTAACTTTTCAATAGTTTCCTTTTCTTCACGTAAATCCAATTTGGTTCCGACGAGGATGATGGGGGTGTTTGGTGCATGATGAGAGATTTCGGGAAACCATTTTGTTCGCACGTTTTCGAATGATGGCGGTGAGACTAGTGAGAAACAAATCAAGAATACGTCTGTTTGTGGATAGGATAGGGGACGTAGACGATCGTAATCTTCTTGGCCTGCTGTATCCCATAGACCCAAGTTGATTGGTTTGCCGTCTACCATGACGTTGGCTGAGTAGTTATCAAATCTGTTGTGTTGTTCAGGTGAAAAAATCGATGAGTAGTGGTCAAGAAATGTGTCTGTCCAAGTACACTGCCCGCTTTAGCGAGTGTTTCATGCATACACTGTTGGAATATATTCGCCTGGGAAGGCATTGGTAGTATAACTGATGAGCACTATGAAGCGAAAGAAAAATAAAAATGGTGAGCCACACTATGCAGGAGTTCATAGTAACAAGATGATCGAGGCACTTACGACATGTTTTCCCCACAGCACTTTACACCAAAAGTAGTAAAATGAGATTCAGTTAGTATATATGATGACACCTCCTCGCGACGGACAATCACAAGGGTGGCAATTTCAAGTTGTAAACTCACCCGTCGCCCACGACGACACATTTGATGGCCTGCATATCCCAAGAGACTCTAGTTTTATGACTTGATTATAATATACGAAGCGGCGGCCCCCTTGTTTACTGTCCAAGGTCTTGTCGAATTTAAGATGTTGATCAACCACCCGAATTTGTGATTTCACTCGTCCAACTGTTAATGGAGACTAGAGTAGTAAAAAGAGTGCCCCAGAATAAGGAGAAGGATGTGGTATTATACGGTAGGGAGGTGATTAATGTTCAAATAGTTCGTAGACCGCGATTTTCAGACGACAAGTGAAAAAGAGTGGGCAGTGGTGAGGGAGATGGAGAGGGTTTAGGAGATATAGAGAGTAGGGCAGACATTCACGTTAGTATATGCTAAGCTTCTTCTGATAACTTGACGGTTTACCTTTTTACGACGGTTTATCCTCTAAATATACTTTGAGAATGTACGTTTGCGAAAGAAGATTTTGTATCTCGAGCAAGCAAAGACAAAAGTGTGCAATATTACTCGTATTTATGTGGCCTGTTCAAGCCTTTTCGATTAGCTTTTGACGGTTTCAACGGCGCGTTCTATCAGAAACTCAATTGTTCTCACAAACCTTTGACCCTGAAACAAGCTGAAAACCAACACCAATCGCACTTGCAACCCACGTCCTTTTAAAAGTCTAATGTGCTTGTTTGGCGTTATGACAAAAGTTACGTGAGATGCAAATAACAACAATGACGAGATAGAGCTCATAGACCTCGCGACCAGTCAGACAAGAATGTAGCAGCTTGGAATCTAGATTCCAACCGTTGCCATTCTGCTTTATGCCGTTGCAAGAGACGCGTAATAGCATCTTTCACTTCTGTATTGTTGGCCTCTTGTCTGAGAATCACGTCTGAATGTAACTACATGACAACAAACAGTCAGTTCTGATTATGGACCGTGATTGTTTTGTTACTCTTCAAGCATCAAATTGAACTTACTCTCAAAAACACGTGCAACAAGGTCTCCACAACCTCAAAGTCTCGTCGAGTTTCAATCCATACACTTAAAGCACCAAGGAATCTCAACATGGATTGTCCTTGATCCAAAGTATTCATGGTTCGAAGTTCTAAATCTAGACTTGTTGGTGATGCGGCCTTGACCAGATTGTAGAACTTGGTATCTGGTAGAATCGTTGGCGTTGTTTTGTCAGGTGTCCTTTGCAATCCAGGCTTGTAAAGTAACAAAATAAAAACTTTCTGGCAGCTTACATTCGTTAGAATCATTGCAACTTCGTAGTGTCTTCCAAAAATCACTCTCAGAATCAAACGTAGTAAAGTTCAATACTCGTGATGTATCAGCTACACTCGATAATGCCTCTGTGGGTGCTGCGAACTTGGGTTGAGATCCAGGCAGAGTTGGCAGGAAGAATGGAGCTCGCTCTGGTGCTTTGGGAGCTTCTTTGGGTTTGTTGCGTTTCTGAAACGGAATCGCAAGAAAAGGTTTAAAAAATGAGATTCGCATCACCATAGAGCGTACTAATTTCGTACTCACTTTGATCGAATCCAGCTTCAGCAATATTTCCCAACGTGATTGAACCGCCGACGAAAACGAGACCATGCCGTCAGCAGTCCACATATTCTCTTTATTTACATCTGTCTGCTGCTGCAAAATCTCGTCTTCTCCATCGTCGTCATCATTTTGCTCTTCACCATCATCATTGACTTGTGCAGTTGAAGGCAGTGACGTGACATTCACATCTTCCAGTTCTGGATCTATAGCATGTAGACTTAGGTTTTCATATTGGGCTCTATTAGACCTATTTCGATAAATCACGCAATAGGGGTGTTAGTCGAAAAGGCATTATTTCCTGTTTAGTTTTTTTGCCGACACTCTTACCATAAAAAGATCCCAACTTTATCAGCATGAGCAGTAGCCAAAAAATCTCCGGTAGGAGAAAACGCCACACTAGTAGCTATAGCATCAACCTTCAACACATCAATCATACTTCCAGAAACAACGTCCCACGTTCTAATAGTCCCATCCAACGAACTAGTCACAACCCATCTTCCATCAGGTGCAAACGTTAAATCCGTTATTCTGTTTCGATGTCCGCTATACTCTCGTACGATTTTGAATGTTTCGACATCCATCACTCGCACACATAAATCGTCACATGCTATTGCTAACAGGTTGCTCGATTTGTGCAGAGACATGCATGATATAGAAGCGTCCATTGCGATTGTTTGTAGTATAGTCGCTTTTTCGAAATCCCATATTATGATCTTGTTGTCGATAGATGCTGAAATGACGGTTCGGTTTAGTGTGTCTGTGCAAATGTCAATTATTGATTTGGAGTGACCTGAAGCGAGAATGGAAAGCGATGAGTGCCAAAAGATTTTATTTGGGCCCGGCAAAAAAAAGAAGTAGTGCCATGTAATACCTTTGGCGAAAGTCTGTCGGTGCTCTCCTGATTGCAAATTGTACTTGTACATGCATCCCTTTGATGATCCCAAAAACGAAAAGTTTCCACAATGACTTATGGCAACAGCCTGTATAGAGTAGAGGGTGAAAACGAGTGCCAAAAAAAGACGCTTAGTCCTCAGTATACCGTTATGGTGCTGTCATCAAGACTCGGCAACTGGTAATTGCCAATAGCTTTCCTAGCATAGCTCCATGTTCTAGCTGCATGATCGTTCAAATGACAAGAGACGATATTGTCCCATTCCTTCTCTTTGGCCGATGCTGGACAAGTTGAGACAGAAAGAATTAGCAAGAAAAAAACAACATGGCGAAGCAAACGATGCTGTCTTACAAGCTGCAAACTTGGTCATCACAGGAAGCTTGAGCTCATCGATGGTTGTCACATTCCTGTTGGCTTTCAGTTTCTTTGCCATTGATCCTTTTACGAATAGTTTTTTATAAGCCTCAGAAAGCTTGGTTTCTTGAAATCGCGCGTCATCAATGTACCTTGAGAAAGTTCCACATTCCTCGAGTCTCGAATGATTGAAAACAAACGCAGCGACCTGTCTCGTCCAGCACTCAATATCGTATACCCTTCAGATCCATAAAATCGAATATGCGTAGGTGGTAGATGATGACCAGACCGTGATCGTAATAAACGCGGTTGAATTTCCAAAGTATCGAATATCCATGTCTATGTTGGTTTTGTTTAAAACGTTTTAGAAAATGATCGAACAAAAAAAGTTATAAACAAATCTACAAAAACACATTCCGCAAATGTGTACAATTTACTCACCTTGACGGCATTATCAGCACCAGATGTAATCATTAACGGTTGACCCGTCAAGAAAAATGCCAATGATGTAGAGCCATCATGTGCTCCCTTCATATTATAAGACAACCGACGAGTCTCTAAATTCCATAGCGCGACATCACCTGTAGCATTTGATGTCGCCATGACTTGATGCTCATCTATAAAAAATATAGGAGAGACCGTGAGCAAGGAGTACTGGTTGAACTTGGGGCTCCTTTTTGCGCTTACCAGTACGAAACGATATAGCAGTAACCTTCCCATCCTGCGTAAACTCAAACAACCGTTGATCCTGTTTAATATTGTACAAAATAATGCTTCCATTCAACAAGCCTATAGCAATGATATCCACGACTGGAGATTGAGACAAAACTGTTATAGGTGATCCGACTGAAGCGAAGGCGTAAACAAGTTTCCTGTTGCATAATGATGTTAGTGTCAATAATTTTTGCTGTTGAGGATGGAGTCAATAACATACTTGGCCTTGATATTCCACAATTGCAAAACACCTTCTCGACTAGCTACCAACACTTTATTCATGTACGTGCTAGGGTGTAATAATGATGTAGCTGTAAAGTTAGCAGCGAATTCAAGTTCTGATACTAGCTCCAGATCTATCACAGCAGTGTACAATATGTTTTTTGATTAGCCAACGTGCTCAAGCAGCTCCAGCGAATGCAAGTCCTACCAGAAGCAGAGGCACGCCACACTCTCAGCGTATTGTCAGCACAGAGAGTTAACAGCAAGTCTCCCAACATTGTCATAAAAGTAACTGCTGATTCGTGTGGGAGTGAAACTCGACATGTCTAAACAGACAAAAAAACGTAAGGCCTCCTATAAAACTCAACGATCCATGGAAAATGAATACAGGATCTGTCTATCCAGACCTCTTTGGCTCTCTGGCATGTAACAATATCAGATCCAACCGAAACAATCGTTAGATCATCGACACTGGCCATTCCAGTAATTGTTCCATCAAACCGTGGACCTGTTAAGCAGCAAATGATGTTATATGTGAGCTTCAAATGCAAATCTACTGTTGCCAGCATCTCATGTCACATACCAACAAACAAGAGTCGCAGCTTTTCAAGCTAAAAAAAGGATCGCCATACATCAGCAACAGCGACTCAACTCCAAAACGACCATGGGGCGCTCTAGCTCTTACATCATAGATATGAAAAGTAGATCCGACACTTGTTAGCAGATAGTATGTTGTTCCTCTGGTATAGACGACTGGACAGCTTGCTGTTGTGATGTATCCGATTGCTCGAAAAGCTTGGTAGATCGCTTGATGCTTGGCTGTCATTGCGCTATTTCGATCCAACGCATTCAACAGATACAGTGCTAGATCCTCTTGTCCCTCTCTCCTCGTTTCAGGTTCGAAAAAGCTTTGTGCTCCAGTTTTGTTGAAAAAAAAAAAACACCCAGTCAAATCAACGTTTGGTTTGCATTTCCGACTGCTACCAGAGCGCGTCGCCCGTTCTCGTAAATTTCAAACACAGTGCTTCCGTGACAATTATTATTTTCTCTATTCACAATTCCGCTTCTTCTTAACTAGAAAATACTAAAAAACAGCACATTGAAGTCTGACAAAAATGACTACGGACTACTAAAAAATTATTAAGTCAAGATGCCACAATCACTCTTTCATCTCAACTTGTTTGCTCGGAGACCACAAGCGTTACAAACGTTACGAAGACCATCAGAGCCTCTTCGCCATTCAGGTGATGAGGTTGTCCCACACATGCAACATATGGGAGTTTCAACAACTTCCATTCTCTAAAAATAATTTGCAAATCAGCAAGAGTGTTACATATCTTTTATCAACAATTCCATATCCAGAAACACTCCATGGATATCCCAACAGACTACGTAACGTTTCATACGCAAACAAATACAGATTCAGATTCCAAACTCACCGGCTTCTTGCAAAACACTATATTGTCAACCTCCTCCCTCAGCCTCTTATTCTGAGCCTTGAGTTGATTCAGCTCATAATGCAATGATGTAGCTCGAGTGGGTGCCATGATATCAAACAGGTTACCACCTTCATACAAGTCAGAATACACCAACAAGCCTTGCAGTAACGTGCTATTTAGTGGCGTAGTGGTCGATAATGACGATGAGCTTGTTCGAGGTGTAGATGGATCTTCTCCTGATGACGATGATCCAGGTGTTGGTCCACCTGGTGATGGGAACTGTTGTGGTGTGCTTATGGGTGATGGTAGACTATGTGCGGGTGGTAGTAAACTCTTGGCTCCTGGTGACAAGACTTTAATTTGAGTAAAGACGGTCGCGCTCGGTATACCGGCTCCAGCATATGCTCGTATCATTACGGGTACAACTGGATCTCGACCTAATGATCTAGGTGGTAGTATCACTCGACATACGATATCTATGGGTCGTTGATCTTGGGCTACAGCTTCCATTTTACTCGTAAAGTTGTATCGATCTTCGGGGTGTAGGAATTCGGTAATGTTGTGTGCATATAAATCATCGGGGCTTCGACCAAATACTTCCGTCGAGTTGTTGCACGAGTATAAAATCAATCCTTCTGGTGATATTTTACCCCATGTCTCACTAGCCCCTACAGCAATTGATTTACCCTCGGGAGTATCTACTACAGTGACATTCGATGGTAGTGTATCACGGGCAGAGAGTCGTCCCACTCGTTTCTCTCGTCCAGACATGATGAAGCATTTGGTTCGTTTACCACTTTCTCCTTCATACAAGTGGCCTCTCAATTCCACGTATATGTATCCAGTGTATTTACGTTTGAATCGACACACGACATTGATTCGTTCTCCTGTTTGTGCCACTTTCAGGTCTCGCATGGCTCCTACTAGATCTGCTGGGTGTACGAATTCTGATAGACTATGCCCCATTATTTCGGCTGCATCGTATTCTAACAATTGTCGACATGAGACTGGAGAGCAGTATAGAAACATGCCACGTAATGAGAGGATGTGTATAAAGTCGACTCCATATGCAATGTTGGATACGACTTCAGGTAGCGGTGGAAGTGCGACGGCTGAAGGAACTGCCGTTTGTGTCATTAGAGATTGGACATCAGCAGCGTATGAGGAGACTTGTTCTTTCGGGTTTCGGGGTATTACGTGGGGTATTTGATAGTTTACGTTGTATGTTCCGTCTGTTTAAACAAAACAAGTTAGCACAAATAGACGAGGACGATTCCTACTCATGGCAGTCGACTGCATACCCTTCATCTTGTTGAGAATAGCTTGTGGTTGATCCACTAGATCAATCTGTAATCCAACAAAGAAATCCACTTGGTCAAGACGATGTAAAGATCTACAGCGAAAACAAACAGATTAAGTCCGACGAAGCTATATGAAAGCAACACCAAAACAGTCTCATATTTATCCTTACATGGGTATAACGGTAATAAGATTGATAAACGGCTCTCCACTCTTCTTATAATTGATCAATGTAAACTGACATTCTTTCGTCTCCTCCACGGCTTGTCTCATTTGAAACACGACATTATTATCCGTATATTTCCTCACAGAGCCCTTCTCGACAGCTGCATCAGGAGCTACAATCGCAACAATAGAGCATATTGGTCAGAATCCGTCGTGAGCTGGTCAGGTGACACGAAAGCATCTGTTGGTTCACAGGTTTACCTTGCAAGAAACGACAATTCCTTCCAACGATTTCTTGTCCGCTGTATCCTGTGAGTCGTTCGAATGTTTCACTTGCGTATACAATCTAGTATCGTATAGGCATGTAAGCCTACTTTGTGACAATTACTGAAATTAGCAGAATAGATGGACGTACGGGACAATCCGGTTTCCTGGCGTCAGTGATCAAGAAGGAGCACGACAAGTCAACAGGCCCAATAGCAATAACGGGGTTGGCCCGTGTAGAAATTCGGCCCATAACGCTCAACATATCGAAGCCAGTTGAACTATAGATGCCACTCAACGAAAGTCCGGATGGTGGCATTATGGCTGCAGGCATAGGTAGAGATGATTGTTTCAGATATTCTATTCCTGCAGGCTGCCTTATTTGCATTTGTCTGTTCAATGCGAAAAATATGTTAGGTTGAGATGCAAAATGTTTGGCAGCATAGTTATCAGCAAAGGTTATACTAACTTGTTCATTTGAGAGGTTCCAAACCACTTTTCCATGTTCGCCGGAAGCGTTGCAGCATTCTTCATATGCTGCAATGGGTTTGCCATATGGCCTGTTGGTTGAGGCCTTTTTCGCTGAGAAAATGGAACCAGTTACCAACACTGCCTATGATTGGATCTGCACAAGGATTTGCAGTGCTCTATTACCTTGGTTGTGTGGACTAGTCTGCTTATAGGCGTTCTCTGTCGTTGATAGTGGAAAATGTTTCTGGAGAAGTGCCACTTTCCGAGCGATGATCACTCCCTGAACTTGGTTGCGGAAGAAGCCAGAATCTTTTTTTTTTTCGTCGCGATCCGCGAATAGGAAAGTTACTCAATCATTTCTTCCTCATAAAATAAGTGTATCGAATTATCGATATTGATAATCTACATGTCCACCTCTCCGTCACCATCCTTCTTTTCTTCTCAATTTTGTTCATCAGCTGCAGTTTCAGCGTCAGGCTCTTCTACGGCACTTTTGGATTTCTTGTTCCGTTGCTCTTGCTCAGGAGCTTTCCGTTTACCTGGTCTTGATTTTGGTCCAGAATTTCTGTTTGGTTTAATTGGGTGTGAAGCCTTCAGCAGTATTCTCAAAGCATACGAAACAAGTAGAACAAAGCTTTCACTGGACTTACGGCGCTGGTACCTCAAAACGAACCATCTTTATTTTTCTAGATGGAGGTTCGGCATCTGGGTGCCTGGCGAAGTTGATCTCCACACTATGCAACAACATTCATCATTAGAAATTCGAATAACAACCCACCGATTTGCCGAAGCAAAAAAGCGATATGCTCAGGGTAGACAATGCCTACCTTGGTTCAGTTGCAAGGATCTTGGCAGCAAGACTACCTTCTTTCGGTGTCTTGATGGGGTGTTGTTTCACAAAACTTCTCATTATATCCCATATAATGCGAGGAGGTGCATTAGTCTTGACACTGGCTTTGAGAGCATGAGATATAGAGACTTGGTATCCTGCATTCAAAATTGCCGAGCTACGAAAAAATATGTTGGATGATCAGAAGTACATGCCATCGATTTTATTAACCCCAAACACATCTGACTGACACAAAACATTGTGGAGAAATCATTAATTGTTGCGACTAGACACGTACCACACGGTATTCAAGGGTGGGGTTGAAGTATTTAGACATGATGACAATCGAGGTATTTCATAATAGAATGGTTGGTCTAGAAGCTCCTATTGAAATTTCAACACTAATTGTGAGATCAGCGGAAAAAAGGACTGGGTGCTCCGCCTCAAATACGCACTTCAGATACGACAGTCAACATGCCATTCATACGAACATGTGTCTTGAATTTCTTTTCACCATCCTTCTTGATATAGTCCAACAATTGTTTGACAAAGGGTGTATCGTGTAGTCTTCCAGCATACATTGGACCACCAACCTATCATAAAACCGAATGTCATTGTTTTTTCTGCCCCGAAGCCAAGCGACGATGCGAGCAGGCATACTAAAAGCGCGAAAAAACCGCTCAACAGAGTTGATCATACAAGAATACACGTACATGGAAACTGGAGTCACAATGAGAGCACTTTTGTGGTGCGGTTGGACCAATAGCTGCTCCAAACTTGGTTCCATTTGGGCGAGTTGTGGTCTTGCATAATGATTGAGTCTCGAATGACTTGCATCCTGTACATGAATATAACATCATAGTGTTGCTAATTTGAGAGAGAGATATATAGAGAGGGAGAACTGAGCTCAGCAGAGGAAAAGTCATGAATATTGGTGCTTTTTTTACCTGGCAGCAAACTTGGTTTGAAGGGGAGAATTATACACAGCAACAAAAATTCGTACGTAGAAATCAATGCTCATTGATAAAAGAGGTACAATACACCTCTTGTATCGAGAAGCAGACGTTTGTACGCAATGTAGTACTAGTCGCAGAGCCTAAACCGAAAGAGCGGATATTAAGCTGAATACCCAGTGTGTTTTTGGGGCCTACATTGTGACTTACAGTTTCATGGCAATATGGTGTTCCAGGCACAGATATCCCACCATACTTTTCAAATGCAACTTCGGGATGATTCCCACATAAAACAGCGAGATCTGTACATGTTATGCAGAGCAGGCCTGGAATGGTGTGAACGTGAGTTACCCATAGTTCAGTTTGGCGATTTTTTCGCTTCCGTCCATTTACCTCCAGATGCGACAGCTTGAACCGCGGCATCAATGAATGGGGACGCAGTACCAAATGGATCCTGGTAGTTACAGTAATGTTAGGCGTGTTTCATTTGCTTTGAACAGCAGTTTTCGACACAGCGCCCACCAAGTCTATAATCGAATATGGCTTATTTTGAAGGAGGGCCTGATACATGACTTGGCTAGGAAAAAAGGGAATGAAAGTTAGAACAAGGTCATAAGAATCAGGGGTAAAGCAAAAAAGTGATTGACAGCTATCCGCAATCTCATGCGACATCCCTCGCTTACTTTGCATCAGCTTTGCTAACTGTCAATTGCTGCTCTGTTAAACCATTCAAATTCCTGTTGGATTTGATAGCTTCAACAGCAGCAGCTTCCATATCATTTGTGGTGATTAAACCGACACCAGGTATTTCTTTGGCATATCGTAGTGATCGCAGACCAGTAGCAGCCAGAGCTTCCAAAATAGTTCCGCGTTTAGCTTCTTGTGATTTCTTGTATGCTGGATTTGTGTCTTTGGGTTCTTTCGGGCATATGTGTGAATTGGGAAGTCGTGAAGAGTGCTTGGTATGCAACAGTAACTGTACCTTCACCAGCTGTTTTGGGATCGTATTTGAGCCAAGTTGTTATGACAGCCACAGACTAGAGAGAAAATAAGTTACGAACGATGATCGACCGTGAAGGGCCTGTGGTTTATTTGTTCGTCACTTTGACGTACCAGATCTCTGTTAAATTCCTATTTTGGAGACAAAGAGAGGTCAGATCAACATTCAGACAATGTTTGTAAGCAGCACGAACCTGGACATGATTGTAAAAGACTTCACTAGTGACTGCAACTTTGGCTTGACCTAGACAAAAAAAAGCTCAAAACTACAGCCCAAATGGTCACTTTGATGCAAAGCGCTTTGATACGGTATGGTGCATACGTAATAGAATACAACGAAATTCCCTCATTTTCTCCTATAACATAATGACAAGTCCACACAAAGCTCTTACCTTCAACGATGAAGCCATCGTCTGGAGCATCAGCGGTTTGCTTCTCGGGTTCTTGTTCAGGCTCTTTTTCTTTGGCCTGCACACGTGTCTCTGATGATGCTGGCACTTCACTTTGCTCAACGCCCTCCATCATCGTCGTCATCTTGTTTGAATTTTTTTGATGCAAGAATGCTGCACGTAAAGATCGAGCTGTTCCACTAGCTTACAAGCCTTTAGACTCAAATTCCAGTGTTTGACACGCATCTATGTACGAGCTGTGGTAACAAATCACGTCCGGGTCACTTGGAACTGTCTAAGTCGCGATTCATTCTCAGACACAGAAGCTTGCTTGACGACACAAGGCTGCATCACGTCAAATAAAACTTAATCCAAGTGGTTTAAAATAAATTACGCGTAATGAATCTATGCAATTTGATCTCTAACTTGTAATCCATCAAGTGTTCATCACCAACCTTTTAGTTGAACAATCTCCATACGAACAGGACCACACAGCATGTTTCAGGGCACTCCAGCAGTCAAGAGAGTAGCAATTCCTCAGACGCCAGTCATTGGAATACAGCAGACTCCCTATTATACACCAGCTGCAGCCATACAACCATACTTGCAACCAATCCCACAACAATCATCACACTTAGCTCATCCAATCTCATCTTACTTGCTAAAGGGCGATTCCCTAGCTATTTCCAGTACTGGCCAGATACCCGATGATGTTTTAAATTCGATCAAATCAGTTCGTAAGTCAATTGCTGAACATTCAATTCGTGTGTTGGAGATTTGCAGCCTGTCCAAACATCACCTAATTGACAAGCATTTTTTGCATCTTTTCTTAGCTTTGGATTCAATAACAGCTGCAATCGAAAAAAGGAATGCGTTTGTCGCTCTCGCTATTCCTGATCGATGTTTCGTATTCGGTTGGAGACAGGTTAGCCCAGATACATTCCTGAGTTCTCTTCTTCTTTTTGTTGGATATGAAGCTAACACATCAATCAACATCCCTCATCATCATCTTCTGCTTCACCAGAAAGCACCAAGCAAAGTCGACACTCTACCATTACAAGCCTATGCTGGCACACGCTTCGTGACTCTAATACCATCAGAAGCACGAATGGGATTATTGGTTGCTTCTGATAGTGGTGTTTTGCGAATGTGGGACAACATCGCCTTCTCTCAAGAGTTCTTGGAAGCTCAGATACCACTGTCTACTGATGAAGTGGGAACGTGTATGAGTCAATGCGAGGTAAGAGTGGTACACACAGCAAGTACCTGTTATTCTGTGACATAGAATGTCCTTGTCTTGCATGGTCGTTGACCGATTTTAACTTGTATAGCCTGCTGGATTTGTATTCGGAACAAACAAAGGCCTCTTGTACAAAATCTCACTTATACGAGCCGCTGGAACTGCGCCAACCTTGATTACACGTGCATTTACTCGACCCGTAGCATGGTTTGATAAGGCTGCTCGAATGTTTGCCGCTGGTGTCGCTCATTATGGTGGTAAACCTTCATCAGAACCAGTGCCAGCAACAGCAGCAGATGCTTTCAGCAAGGGCATTGTGTCAATCGCACCTGTAGTTAGGACAGATGCTAGACAGACAAGGTGTGTGGCATTATGTAGGTATTTTTGAGCAAGCCCTTTTGCTGAACTTTTGTTTTCGCTCTTGTGTAGAGACGTGTACGTTTTGACGAAAACCAATCTTGAAAAGTGGAGTGTAGCAAAAGAGGCCAGGGATGAAATGATTTCGGATCAGGAATTTCTCCGACTTGTTACAGCTTGCATTGCTCGAGATGGAGATGTGATGGATTCTGATGTCTCTACTGAGTTACATGATATGGAATGTCTCAAGTAAGCTCTGACAGCACGAATATTACAGTTGTACGTGTATTTGCTTGCGGGAGTCACTAACGCAAAACCAAACTTTCGTCAAAGGGATGGAGACTTTGTGATTTTAGTGTCTGCTCGAGTCCAGAATGGACCTTTATCGCCCTTATTAATAGTCGCTAGTGTCAGTGAAGATGGATCAATCTACGTCAAGGATGTCAAGAATCTGTTTGGCGCTCCAACGGGTCCAGTGAGTTCATCAATGCAACTATTGAGGTGTTCTCCTTTTTAGTCTCAACCTCGCATGACACTGTAGTATTCCTCACCACCTCGACTGGCTGTCTCCAATGGTGGTCCTGGCGTGTTTGCAGTCTTTCACAATGCTATAGTGGCTACGGTAATTCACAAAAGTACGTGTTGTGCCGATCTGTTTCAACGACAACATACCCAGCTATAAAGACAACCCAAATTCTCAACTTGTCTAATACCATACAGACGGATTCTTCCAAGAGCTCGTCAAGCTTCGTGATCCAAACGTGGATCGCCTACTCGCTGTAGGAATGGACCTACCTTCTTTATCCTCCAATTTGAGAGATACAGAGCCCGTCAGCAACATTGTCTGTCTATGTGCCCAGTCTAGTATATTATCTGTGGAGATGTTTACCAGCAAAATTGTAGCTAGACAATCTGGAAGCGTTGCTAGGTATGCATTAATTATTAGCTTCTCTACTTATTCTCCACCCGCTCACATCCACCCCTCACACAGTGAAATGCCGGAAGTTGATCAGTCTCTCATGACCAAACGTCTACGCTCAGAGATAGAGCAAGCTCTGTTTTTTGGAGCCGACAATGTATGGTTTTGTAAAGCTATGGGTTGGCTGTTTTTTATTTTGGACTAAAAGCAATCCCGCTCGGCGTTCTAGGATGCTTCCAATCTGATCTCGTATGTAGATTTTAATGAAACTCAAGGAAGCGTAGAACAAGCTGCTCTGGACATCAGCAATTCAATCCTAGATGGATGTAAGTGGGTTTCTATTTTTCAACCCCCATGGAAGCACAAAAGTCCTTACGCCGTGACACATTGTAGCGTGTACGTATATACCTTCTGTCTTGACAGAACTTCGAACTCAGCTTGTTGAAAGGCTCCATCGCATACAAAAGCTCATTGACATTATACATGCCAAATCAGGATTGCATCAGGTATAATTTTGGTGGAGAAAAAATGACTCTTTGTCATGCTTTAAAAGCTTGTCGCTCATGATCCCTACCTTTGTCTTATATCAGATTTCTCAACATGGTCGATATCTCCTATGTTTCAATGCTGAAAAGATTACAGTTTCCGTGCACCTTTACAACTTCCAAAACAAGTGAGGTCGAGCAAGTTCATGCTTTGAATTCTTTGTCCTGAATTGATTTCTTTTTGTATAGTCTGGCCGAAACATCTAGCTCCCAAGTACCCTCTCTATTGACTCAAGCAATGGAAAGAGTTATCAAGTTGCGTCCTAGGCACGAAGAGACTGACTATCGAAGAGCATTCTATCGATATGAGGTAAACCCCAAAGCTCGAATATTGGCCTGTTCTATATGGTCTTAATCTTCATATGCTTTACACACGCTTAGATTGGAAACATAGCTCAACTTCTCTACCAAATACACAATCTCATCGTTCCTGATCCTGGAGACGGTGTCAATCCTCAGCAAATCGCAAACGTTTTAGAAGCCAACAATGTTATTCATGTGAGTTGTGAAGCAAAAGAAAGGATTCATTGATGCAGTGAAATGCGAAATCAGTTCTAACGTCTGTCTGATTAGCTTCTACTTTCAAACGCTCATGCGTATCGTCAAGCACATGCTCAATTATATGACCTCGATTTATCCCGTCCACCTTTGGAATCATGGACTGGTGATGAGCAGTTTCAAAATGCCTGCGTTTGAATTCACCAGTAGTTTTTTCATTTCTAACGCAGCTTCTCCGTGATTTGAATTTATAGCTACCAACGACATACAAGGAACATTACAAGCTCAATTCGAAACTACCAAATCAATAATCTTAATGTTGGATCGATCTGGAATACCGCTTCAAATGCCTAATATCGCTACACCGCCATCACCAGAAACATCACCTGTCGCTAGACTCAAACGTCAAGTTGTCAAATTGGCTGATTTGATTTATTCGGCGACGAGGTCGCAACTGTTGTACTTGCGTTCGTAAGTTTTTAGCAGGTTTTGTTGGTTTGGTAAACCGCTAACAATTTCTTTCCCAAAACCAGCAAGCAAAATGCTTCACGAGATGACACGTCCAGAATGGACCGCGTTTCAGAGATCCATTTGGGTGTCATATACGCTCTGTGTGAGTAATTGGGAGTAGCGTCTAATGTTTGCTACAACAGTTCTAACTTGACTTTTGGCTACTCTTTGCAAAATAGTTGACGTTGGATGTGACGATGATGCCTACAGATTGAGTGAAAAATATGAAGACGTACAAACATTGGCTGATTTATGTGTGCGTCGTCCAGACGCCCAAAATCGTATTCCATTCTATATTGATAAGTTTGGAGAAGTATTCACTCGAGTCTTGTATCGCTTGTACCTCGTTGAAGGTTTGTCTCGGTCATGCAACACTTTTTTTGGCTGCCTCCTCAAAACCCCCTTTTCTTAGGATTGTGGAAGCAACTACTAAATCAAGATCAACGATACGATGAATACGTCACCAAATTTTTGAATAGAGAGAATGTGCCTTGGTTTTCATGGATTCAGGATGTGAGGACCCGGTCATATGCTGAGGCTGGTTACAAATTGGAGAGTGCTGCTGCGACCGAAACGTCTTTGAGCAAAAAATCGGTATGTTGGAGACACTCCATGACCTTTCGTTCCTTCACTGACTTGTCCTCTGTTCTGAACGTTCATTTAGTTGGCACTGAGCATGAGTTTCTTGGCTCTCGTTTCCAACATGCCCACATCAGACAAGGAGGTGGTGACAGTCAACAGTCGCATATCAGGTAGGATTGCCAAATTGGTTTTGCTTTCTGCATACTGTGCTAAAAAACGCCAACACCTGTACAGAAGTGGAAGTACTCCTTAAACTCAACGCTCTTTCAGCAGCTCTCGCAAATTCGTTGGAAGCAGGCATCCCCCAGCAGACACAAGCACATCTCAATCGACTCTCACAGGAAAGACCAGCCATGGTCTCATTATATCGTACTATTGTTGATCGGGTGGTTACTGATGGACAAATATCATTCGATGATTGTGTGGATATTCTTACATTGACACCAGATGGTGATTTCGTGACTGCTATGGAAGTTGCTCTTGAGATGTTTGCTGTATGTTATCAATACAGACCTGCTTCATGTTTTTTTTTGTCCTACCTCAGTTTCTCACTCAACAATGTTTGGAATGCACATATAGGTTCCAAGTCTGAGGTCAGACACTCTCATCAAGACAATATGGAGGAGGGCATGGTTAAATGACCGGTACAACATTGGAATCTATGTTTCCATGTTTTGTTGGAATCAAATTAAGTTTTAGAAACTACTTTCTAGATGGGCTTTGTTTGTGAAATCCTTGGAGACTCCTGGCGCAGGACACAGTGACGCAGATATGACGAGGCAATTAAGAGGGTCTCATGCTTATCAGGTTCTCACATGTATCCGATCGAGAGGTCTGTGGCTGTTCGCTTTGCCTTTTTTTTGCGATGTCGTGTTGACTTCTTCAAAAAAAGGTGATGGCTTTGCCTCTTGCATCAAACCTCCATCCCAAGTCTTGTATGAAATGGGAGAAGGCAACATTCAATCCAGAACCGTTCGTCTTTCTCACGAAGAGCAAAGTCAGCTTGTATTGGATTACGAAAGTGAGAACAAGGCATTGTACGATTTACTGGATAATCATCGTCTGCGTCAAGTATTTGATGAGATGAGTAAAATGGCGTTGTGAATTTTGTATTAAGGTGGCTGAGCGACGTGTGTCTCTTTCCCACGAAAGCACATTTTTATATAGACAAGGGCTTTTTTACAAAACTACCGTGTCAATTTTCAGAGGTTGGTTTTGTGGTGTCGTCAACATTGAACAACTTTTCATCGGCAGAAACAGAACTTAGCACAAGGCCAGCATTCACCAACAAAACAGATTTCAAGCTTGAGATCAGGCTACTCACTCAAACCATATGGAAGAGGACATGGATTACTCATCTGCAACCATGTCTAGTGTTCACAGTAGGTCTTTTTTTCGCTAGACTTAAAACCTTGCCAAAGATCTCTTGGGTCTTGGAAACCACTTTGCATAGTAAGAGACGGCGTATCACGTGTAAGGTATCCGCTTGCGGGTGTAAGCACAAAAGGACGGGACTTTTTTCAAGTTGTTTCATCTCAACTCGAAAGGCCATGCTCTCTTGCTAATGGCCCGGTTGGTTCTTGCACCAAACATCTCCCGCTCTTTCTTTTCGGGTATACGAGGAGGAGAACAAATACAAATATATCCATACCAAAGACTTTGCCGTTCTCATGATGATCGAGGAGAAGCTATTAATGCAAGAAATCAAACTAGGTACTTTAGATGATCATCCGAGTCAAGCATTTGATGAGATGAGTTAAATTATCTTGTTGGATTAAAAGGAACTACAGTGTGTCTGTTCATGGCAAGCACATGTACATATAGACTTGTGGCGAAAAAAGCAAGGATTTGGGACAGCACATGGCATACTCTACTTCTTCTTGCCCTTTGGTTTCTTAGCCTTTGCACTAGCCCTCTTCTTCTCCAACTGTCCTCTCCACCATCTCTGAAGTCGTCTAGCAGATTGACTCTTTTGCATCATGAGTTTCTTTTCATCTTCTGCCTTCTTGCGTTCTTCTTCCATGGCGTGTTCTAATTCTTCAAACATTTGAACGAGTTGTTCGAATTTGTCCACGTTGGTTGCACGTTCGTGTTTGATGTTTTCGATGGCGGTTGCTTTGGCTAGGTTGAGTAAAGTGTTGGGCCCATGCCAGAAAAAAGTGGAACACTAATGTATGAACGATACCTTCAGTGTCTTGTTCATATTTGACCATCCATTCTTCCACTTGTCGCTCAACATCCTCTCTAAATACATCGAAGAACAATCAGCACCAACACGTTCTTTCATAATTACGACACAATACTTTACCTCTGCCTAGTCAAAAACTCCATAATCTTCTCATGTGCCACATCCTCCAACTCAATCTTCCGTAACCATAACTGATTCTCTTCCATCAGCTTAGTCTCTATAGTTGAGCATTGTTGACGTGCAGATTCTTCATGCGCAACCGTTTCTTTACGTATGAACTTCTGTTCGACAGTGGCTGAAACGGTGACTTCAGATATCGTGTCTCGTAATTCTTGAGCGGCTTGAGATGCTTCTGTTAATTCTTCTTCGAGAAGGGTTTTCTCACGGGCGAGGTCTTGTTTTAGGGATGCGAGTTTTGAGACGGCTGCATTTTCTCTAGTAAAATAAATATGTTTGAGATTTGAATTCAAGCCGTTCGTAGGTTCTTTATGCAATTGCACTTTTTTTGCTGCCAAAATTACGCAAACGACACCTCTTCAATATTCCTACCTTTCCAACGTATTCTGAAGCGCATGCCTCCTCTCAGATTCCTCTTTAACGGCATTCGATAGACTCGTAAACTGTCTTACTTCACGTATCTCTCTTGCTGCTCTTGACAGCAATGCCTCTGTATTGGCGCGCTCTAGAGCAACTCGAGCGGTATTTTGGGCTGTGTTGCTTGATGATTTGGATTGTTTTCCTATATGAAGTTCAATTTATTTAGTTTCTATAGCCTCATACGTGTTGGATCAACAACGACAAACCTGAAAGTGTTTTTAATGACTTGTCATCGTTTGGAAGGGAGGGTAGATCGTCGAGTACGGATAGTTGGTTTAATGCGTCTTCTAGGACTACTGCTAGACACACGCTCTCTGTATAAGATAACAATGCACTAGTCGCCATGTTGTGAAAATAAATGATGAAAAGTTAACGACTTTTGTGGGTGCGTAAAATACAGATTTTATTTTATGGAAAAAATACAACAACACTTTCGCGACAGTTGGTATGATGGGCGACGGATTCCGACGACTACCACGACTCCTTTTGGAAGTTGGGGTCTTGGATGAATGGACAAAGGATCTATGAAAAATGCGAGTAAGATTTAGGGGTTTGATCAGACAAGAAGGCAATATTAGGCACCTTTGATCCAGTTTGTAAGAGAGGATGACCTACAAGCGAAAACAGTTAGTGTCAAGAAGGTTCTTATGGGTTGATCTCAGCCAAAGTCTGACGATTACCAGCGACGCTATTAGAAAGCGACAGCGTGTTAGAAACCATTACCAACGTCAAGGCATAATCACACAACATACATTTGTAAAAACCTTTCCAAACCAATTCGACGACCCTCGATGGCTTCATCAGTGAATCGATTTGTAAAGACTTTTCCAGGCAGAGCGGGGATATTCACACTGCAGGATGGGTGGATTGTTCAGTTCTCGTCCAGAACCAAAAGCAACAAAAAACAGATGCGGAACCATCAGCAACAGCAACAACATACCGTGTACTTTCACGTTCCAAGGCATCACGAAACCATTCGAAATCACTGTATCTGCGACGTACAGAAGATTGGCGTAGTTTGAATGCAGGAATGTTGGTCTGTAGGGAAGGAGATACAAGTAAGAGCCCACGTATTAGACCCTCTTACGATGGGTTTTTAGCATGTGTCTCTTACTCGACAGATGATTTCATAGTCGACATGTTTGTTTCGACCCGATCCATGGAATTCAGGATTCTTGACTTCGATTTCCAGAAAGTTTTCTAGTAGAATTCATGAGTTTACTTGCAAGTCCAAGATTGTCGTATGGGCGGTTGTGAAAGCACACACCTGGTATTCCATATCTAAATATAGAATAGTATTAAGTACAACAAGGAAGAGGGGGAGCGAAAGTAGAGAGCGTAAGTAGAAAATGGGAACTTGCCTCTCTTCAGCGGTTTGTTCTCGAAAGTCCAATTTGGAGACCTCGCCTAACAGAAAACGAGATGATTTTCAATTAGACACCTACAAAAAGATGGGGCGTAATGAAGATCATACCATATGGCCTGGCTCCAGGAGCACCCGTGGCAGGTGGAGTAGTTGACCCAGCAGCTCCGGTGCTCATCATAGTATAGTTGTGATTGTCAAATTGACGGTCAGAAGATGTGATGGTGATGGCAGTGTTGGATGAATCACGAATGAGGACCAGACTTGGCGAGCCTAAGAAAGCATGCAAGATGCTAAAAACAAATCAAAACCCGCGTTGCAAAGTGCAGTTACTAGAAAGGAACGCGTCAAAGTAGCAACTTCTTGGCGTTGGATCCAACTTAAGTGTGTTTGCAAGGCAGAGTGCACAGCTATCAGGTATCAGGTTATCAGGTTAATTTTTTTCAGTTCTAGGCACAATTCTGCACGTGAATATACATCCCCTCCTCCATTTCTGTATGAACTTTTTGTTTACATTTGACCAAGCACAGTTCAAGGTCGTGGCAAACAAGCTTATAGGCAAAGTGAGTATTGCGATCAATTTATATGCACTTGAATCAATGTAAATCCACTCTCACTAACTCATTCAACCTTCTAGAACTAGACTTATATCCTTGACAAATATGAACGGGGCTGTTGGTCTGGCCGACCCTTCGTCGCTTACCATAGGAGAGCTTACTTCGATTCTCTCAGACTATTATGACTTGCCTACCTCTCGCCAGAAGAAGGACTACTACATCGACTTGTACACAAAGCAGTTTGCAAAACCATCATCAACCACGTTGAAACCAAACAAAAAGACAAACATCCCAGCAACAAGTACAATCCACAACAAACGATTACGAGTGAAGAAAGCATTCTCAGATGTAAACGACTCGTCTGAATCGGAATCTGAAGTACCCATCATCAAACTCAACAATACTCCCAGTAATCTGGCTGACTCGCCACTACTACGAACCAGGGCTTCCATAGCTAAAATGAGGGCTGCCAAGAATATCACAGATCAACCAACTCTAGTAGAGTCAGACACACGCGAAGGATCGGACGATGAAGAAACCAGCAGCAGCAGTGGTCAAGTCAACAAACTTGTTAGTGCGCTCGAGGGCACGTCAACCACTACTACAACTACATCATCATCCACAACTCGACCTACAAGTCTTACTGGTCCCATCCGTAGAGGGCGTAAATCATGGCTACCTGCACTAGCACCCAGAGCAACTGCCAAAATAGGAGTCCCTCCAGAGATAGCTCCTGCTGCCGAGCCTTCTGTATGGCATGCAAGTCCTTCTTCACTTAAACCTATAGTCAATCGCCTCGCACCCGCACGATTACGCGAACTGGAAGCAACTCTCAAATTCAAGACTCCATCTACAGACAGTGCTTCTGAGGTATGTATTTATCCGTGTTTGATGATGGTTGGTGTTGGTTATGTGAAGGTTGATTTTGGTCGAGCGTTTACGCTGTCGGAGACCTAAATCTGTTCCTTTTCCCCTTGTTTTAATAGGAAATCGGAATGTCTTCTGCTGAAATGGGATGGAAGATCTTGTCTCATATTGTTGTATTGGTCGTCTTGGTCGGCGGAGCTCTCGTATTCATGGACTGGTTACACACGGTTGGCTCTGAGCTTGCTTATTGTCCTAGTCGGCCTGCTATGGCCGATGACTCAAATCCATTGACTCGCCTATTCCCTACTTGTGTCCATTGCGAAACTGCCACTATATGTAGAGGAAAAGGTACAGGTGTCGAAGATTTTGTCAACCAGCACCATCCATTTCGTCTGGCTTTCCCCCCCTCGCACTCATATCAACTCATCACAATTTCATATACATTAGATGTTACAGGGTGTTATCATCAAGGAGATGTGTTGGAAGTATCAGCTCTCGCTGAATACTTGCCTTTTGTAAAAACTTGGCCTCTCCCTCTAGCACGCCCTCATTGTATTAAATCTGGTCGAGCCGTCTTAAAGAATGGAGTCCCAAGCCGTGCAGCTCGTATCATAGATGAAACCAAAGCAACTGTTGGTAACTGGCTTCAAGGACGAGCAACCAAAATCCAATTCATCGTATCTGACTATACAGCAACCTTCTTGGAAGTAGTATCACAGCCAGACACTTATACTCTTGAAAATCTTGGATTCGTAATGACCGAATTATGGGACCAGTACAATCAAATCATCGCTTGCTTTATTGCTACGTTTGGTATATACTATATAGGCTTGGCCATGTATCTCCGATACACTTCACGAGCAGCTAGTAAACGATTAGCTGAACAGGTTGCTAGGGTCCTCCTTCAACGACATAAAGACTCTGAAGAAAATTCCAAAATATCTAGATGGGTAGTTGTGGATGAGCTAAAGGATGCTCTGCTTGAAGGGGCTGCTGATGATACAGTTAAGGATTCTCTATGGTACCTCGCAGAATGTGAATTGGCGGGTCGGCAGGATGTCATGGAAGGTGAACTTTCTGGTGAACGTGTATGGTTGTGGAGTGATGGCTCGTAAAAGTTAGCAGCAGGGAGGACAGATGAGAAACTGTAGATAGTTTTGTCACTTTTTTGTTTTTGAAATATAGCGAACAATTTGTAAGTACATATCGGTTCTGACGCATCGAACACACACGGTATGTTCACATAAAGAAGATTCAGATTTGATATTGAAAGTTTGTGCTGATGGTATTGCTTTGTGAGAGAGACGACAAACGAAACAGAATAATTTTGGTGATTTTATGATACTCTTTGCTATTGTTGCTATTGATAATGACGACCTATAGGATTAAGTATCATCCAGCTATGATCCATATTTGGTTGTGGGAGTGCAGGAATAGGTGATGGTGTCATTGATTGTCGAACTGGTGATAGAGACGACGAAGTTGATGATGCTGATGCCGACATTGATGCTGCTATTGATGCTAATGACGATAATGACGACGATGACAATGATGATGCTGAAGGAGAGTGAGTGCCAAGAGGTGGTGGTGAACCTGTTGGGAATAAAGTTAGAGTTGCAATCAAAAATAGTTGGATTCACATTGAAGCACAGACACAACAGAAACATAACATCAGCAGAAGCATTAACCTGGCGGAGTCAATGGTCCAAATGTACTCCCACAAACCAACGACGACGGTGGTGGCAGTGTCCGATACATGGCATCATTACTAGTACCAACTATGGGTGGAAGCATCATAGGTACCCAACGTGGTTCCATGGGTGTTATGGATGCGAGTGGTGGTAGTGATATTCCGTGTTGTTGTAGTGGGATATGGTGTAGCTTAGGTTTAAGAGGCGCAGTTTGGGTACGTTGAGCGAGTTTTCTTCCGGTGCATTGGATGGAGTTTACCAGGCAGCCGAAACATGATGCTTCACCTGCAATTCATAAACGGGATTAGTTTTAGCTGAATGTGGTAGTGTCGGGGTTGGGGTGAAGTCGGACAAAAAATGTTTATTAGGGGGTGAAGCATACCAGACACGGTTTCACATTTTATGCCATTTTTGATACAATGCGCACATGGTGACGTCTTCCTAACTCTCGTTTTTGACCTGGAAAATGAAACTACCGTGTAAGCAACCAAATCAAGCTTGTCCAACTGAGGCAATGGTCGAAAGGTTATGACACTCACGTCATCTTATAAGGATTAGATCGAGCTGCTGGGACGGCATTGACGCTATTTGCGAGAAATCAATTTGTGAGTTGATTACTACCGGACAAGAAGGTGCATACCCGTGATTGCGAAAAATGTGACCGAATTTTGAGAAGCATGTTTACCTTGGTTGTTCAGAAGTAGAGTATTGAGACGTATGTGGCATGTTGGATGAATGTACCGGATGTCCAGCCACTGTGATAAACGGCGGTGACGGGTGGCATATCTGTGAGGTGGAAGTCTCATGTCACGAATGCAAAGCACACAACAGCACTTACTTGTTTACAGTGCGAGAATCATATAGCCGGTGCAAGGAATGGCGAATCGTACCAAGCAGGACACCTTGAGAACTATTATTATTGTCATGAAGTGCTCTAATCTAATATAAACTATTGCAGAGTCCAAACACATTCGTCAGTCAGGAGTCCAGCCTAGCCCCCACCAAGCCTTTCGATCACTTTCCGAACGTTCATGTGGTTGCGTTTCGCCGGTGAGTGATGGTGCTGAGTGGAGAGAGACGGAATGCGTAGAGATAGACTGCTAGTGGTGCATCACTCTACGAATGCTAACCGAGTCGCCTTCAATCGCTGGTTGAATGCATTAAGTGTACGAATTCAAGGAGCGGACGGAAGGTTTGGTTTGTTCTTTGTGGGGAAACACAGATTTGTCAGTAGTGTACAGCAAAAATGATTTGGTGCATATGCAGCTTCTACAACGTCAACGATATTTATGAACGTGATGGCCATGATCCATAATGTTGGTGTCGGCATGTCGCCATAGGTGCTTTGTTAGAACAGACGTGGTTTGAAGTGATTCCACACGTTACTAATAAAGGGGCCCTGCTCTTCCGGAATTTTTCGTCAACGATGGTGGCAGACCATCACGGCTGGAATTCAACAGACACGTTTGTTAGAGTTGCTTTATCGGATGTGGTGGTAGATTATTGTGATTGAGTAAAACTCGGATTTTTTATCGGTAGAGACTGTCGCCCATCAAGATGTTGATACTTGATACTCTCTTTTAATGTACAGGCTCTATTGAGTGTACAGGCTCTATACAATGGTGGAATCTGTGCGAGTGATGAAGAATAATGACGTGGAAGTTGGAAGTGGTCGAGGTAAAGTTAGTCTTGCTTATACCTGAACCAATTTATATGTTTAGTATTACTGACAGGTAGCTGCCCTTAGGAAAGCGTTATGAAGGAACCTCCTGAAGTTTGAGACAGCTGGAATTTAAGTTTTATGCTAGGAAAACATCGCTTACGTTCGACCTGTATGATTGGCCGCTCATACCTGAAGTTGATTATTGGAAATTTTGGAGTTGTGGAGTTTGGCTTGACAAGGGATATCTCAAACGAGGTCGTTTTCGAGCCCTTTACGGTCAAGCCTTGGTGAGAGTGGATAACGACATGCTACCTCAAGGCGAAGCTCTCCCAAATCGATCGTAATTGGAGTTTGAGTATTGGTTACGGAAGGCACCTCTCAAATCAAGATTGGATCGAACGATTCCGGGTGAGATTTGGATCTTGGTAGGAACGAAAAGCTTGCTTGGACGTGACGAAGCTCTCATTGATCGTGTTTGTCGGATGTCCGATGGTGAATGCACTCACTCTATCTAGAACGACCACACGCAACTGCAATGAAAATTCTGGTCCTTTCAGAATATTTTCTGCACTCTTAATACGAGTAATATGTTACAGTGGTGAGATTTGAACTTAGTTCTTGCTAGTTTTGTAATTGTTCATCACGAAAACACGTCGTCTTTCAAATGGTAGGTAGAAGAGTGTGACATCGTCAATACCACTAGAAATATATATAGGCTATAAATTCTCACTTGGCTTCTTTAACTGGTTCTTTAATAAAAACGGCTCAAATTCCAAAAAGTCCGTTTCGTCTTGCTGTCCAACACTTTTCGCTTGAAGTGCCATATACCATGTTTGGAGCGAGCGTCATCCGCCAGTCATTGGCACAAACCATCAAAGCTGTAAGTCCATCGTTAGCCTTCTCCTCTTCTCTATGCTTTGTCGGGACTGGCAAAAACTTGTTTTCTAACTCTTTTTGCATCACTGTCGTTACAGTCGACGAGGTCGTACGCGTCTGCATCCGCCGTACAGGTAAATGGTCCACATCATATAAGCATTCTCTCTCTGCTTGTCTCTGTTGGAAGGACTAGCATCAAACACTAAGACATCAAAAACTTTCGCTGTGTTTCAAACACGTAACCTACCAACCCCAATCAACCATTCACTAACACTCTGCACATCTCACCAGGCCCCAATAACACTCTACGGCATCGATGGACGTTACGCAACAGCCCTCTTTACAGCAGCTGCAAAAACAAATTCGCTCGACAAGGTCGAATCCGAACTAAAGAGAATCAAATCCATTGTCGACAAGGATGCAAACCTGAAATCCTTCCTCGAGACCCCCATCATGGACCGAATAGCAAAGAAGGAAGGCGTAAAGAGTCTCTTGAGTCAAGGAAGTTACTCAGATATCACAATGAATTTCTTTGAATTGCTCGCTGATAATGGACGATTGGATCAGACCTTGAAGAGTATTAGTGCCTTCTCGCAATTGATGACTGCACATCGTGGAGAGGTTGCTGTTACTGTTACTTCTGCAAAGGTAAAGTAGGAGGACAATGAACAGAAAAGACCTAGGATGGACGGCATTCAACACCCAATGATCACATATCATATGCCTGAAATCTAAATTAATTCATGTTCTGTAGGACTTGGACCCCAAAGTCACCAAACAATTGAAGGATGTCTTGACCAAGAGTGATATGGTTGAAAAGAACCAAAAGTTGATTGTCACCAACAAGGTATGCTTCAATTAGATGCCCGCCTACTATTTTGCTCCCATCAGTCTTACACACCTCCACTAGATCAACCCTCAAATTCTCGGTGGTTTGATTATTGAAATCGGTGACAAAACAATTGACCTGTCTGTCTCATCAAAGATTAGCAAATTGAACCGGCTGTTGACTGAAGCCATCTAAAAGAAGTAATCTGCTCTTAAAAATCAAATCAAACACACACACAAGTAGAATGGAAGAAGTATTATGGTGTCGTTTTGAAGAGAAACAAATATAAACAATATTAAGTAAACGCATTATATGCAAGAACATCTATCCTTTAGAACTCGTCAAGAATTCCAGACGATATAGGTATCAATCATGCGATACCTCACAACTTTGCGTGGCTCACCAACCATACCACCTGCTTGCTGTTCTCCAACGGCCAGTATAGCTGGTTTGGCATCAATCTCATAGGACTGAATGCAACAATCAAAGTCCACGGGATCAAATACTCGTTGTAGAGGATGAGTTTGGTGATTGCCACGTTCTGTAAGACTGAAGATTCGACCTAGTCGTTCCTTGACTGCGTTCAAACTTTTCATATCGGTTTTGAGATTGGTGGGACGGAGACCGAGGAATGTTTCCTAGAGAAACGAAAAAGGGATTGCATAAGGGTAATAGAAAACTTGTTGTAAAACGACGACGTCGATCACAGCTACACGTCAATACCCAGACTGCTTCTCAATTAACTCACAGCCTCCTGGTCTTGAAGAACGAGCGGGATTAATTGTGAACCCACGCCATCAGCGACCAACAAGGCGAATCGAAACGTCCATATAGGGTCTTTATCACCACATGTATTGCAAAGCAACTCTCTAACAAGCAAGTCTGGGTACCTAATGACGCCAAAGCCAAGGGGTTATATTCAATGACTAAATCCAGTTGATGCAATACACTTAGGCCAAAAACGTGGGCTCTATGGCGTGGCGTATATGTACTCACTTGCAACCACAAGTACGACATAGTCCAGTAGCGAAATCAGCAACGTCAACTGGCAGAAAGTCTTCCACGTGTACACGAGAGTAAAACTCTGTAGGGATGATGGGACAGGCCTTGATGTCAGTCACACTTGTAGGGTTTGGCTGATGACGATGTCGTGCTTTCCGCAAGCCTGAAAACGAAGGGTGAAAACGAGGTTAGAAACGATATACAGTCGTGATTATATAAAACTGGAGGAACGGACGTGTTGGTGGCAATTCATGTCGACGGAATGCTTGCTCTCGCCTAAACGAAACACGAGAACAGGTTGAATAACTAGAAATCCAGCTCGGGCACCAACGCAAAGACGGGTAAATGACACTTACATCAATAACTCTTGAAGTCTGGGGTCATCCATGCCACAGACCTTGATGCATTTCTTGTCCTTAAACCTCTTGTCACCTCGCATATTGAGCTCTATTATCCCATTATATACTTTTGCACTCAGATTGTCGCAAAAGACATAGTCGCCTTGCTTGATTTCGACGTTCTTGTGCGCATCCCTGCACAATAATGACATTTGCAGTTATAGATCTGGAGACAAATCATTGTGTCTATGTTACATACCAGAGAGAGCATTGTATAACCATGTCATTCATTGAAACTCCTAGATACGTGTAGGGTCTACATTAAAGAGATTGTCAGAAAAGGGGCTCGTATATTTTGTGACAGCCAAGAATTGAAAACGTTGAAATATCTCTACATACTCTAGATGATCATTCAGTGTGTAGTCCATCAAACAAATCGATTTTTTTAAAGAATCTCCAGTCCCTATGTCCACAACCTACATAGTGTAAGGCCAAGTTTAGCCAAACCTTCTCAAACAAGTTTTGCACGTGCTTCTTACCTTGGCCATCATATTGAAGAAATTATTTGGGTTGACTTCAGAGATCTTCAAATCAGATATCGTCAAAAACCTTCGAGACGATGATGACGACGATGTGAATTTGAGGGCAGCCGGAGGAGCAGCTACCATAGAGGTAGCAACCTCCACGTCAGTCGTAGGATAGTGTTTGCGAAAAGCATCAATAATTCTCGATTTTGGAGATGGTGATGATGTGGAACCTGTTGGTGCTGCGTCTCCAGTGATTGGGATTACTTCGTGTGTTGTTTTGTCAACGACAGGACCGCCTTGGTATCTCCCATGAAAGTCTTTTATCTTTTGGTAAAGATGATGGGGCAAGCATTGTGAGACGCGCTAGTGTTTCTTCTTTTTACAAATACACAGCATCATCGTCCCGACCTTGAGCTGTTGAAACTTGACGATATCGCCCTCCCTAATATTGGGAAGTTGGGCTTCTGTTCGAGCAAAGTATGGTATTTTCAGCTCTTGTTCCTCATCAATAGACAGATCTGTTACGGTGAACGTGATATAGGGTTGTCCTAGTTGACAAACGTTGGAAAGTGCTGAGTTAGTCGTTCAAGTTGAAAAAGTCACGGTCTGTGGTGGGAGATGCAAGTGAATGCACATACCGACACTCGACACGCCACGCCCCGTAATGGCCCTAACTCTGGTGTAGAGTTCGGGAACAATCACACTCCTTGTGGTGTGGACATAGTCGCTCAATGAGGTTAATCCCAGTGATTTAATCAAACCAATATAGTCTTCCTTCGTCACCATGATAATGAATATAGCTAGCTTCTATTAAAACTATTAAAAATTAGTATTTGTCGAGCGCTCATATCATTCAGATCACAATATGTAATCGACTTCGCAAACATCCAAACATAACAGAATTGATATAGACCTAATTTGCCAGTGCTTACCTTAGAGGAGACTTGCGATGGATCAAAGCGGAGGCTACTCAGATGCCCAGCGAATAGTAAATATGCTATCGGCTGGTTCTTTTACTATTCTGTTTATTGCACTCACTGGCATTTGGGTCTTGTCGAGCATGCTAAAGCAACGTGCACGTAAAGATCACGTATCTATTGCGTTCTTTCATCCTTACTGGTATGTATTTTCATAAGTCAATTCACTTTACTTGTTTACAATGTTGAATGACAACCATGCCTAACATCAAATGTCGCGTCCTAGTGATGGTGGAGGTGGTGGTGAACGTGTCTTATGGACTGCTATTCACGCTCTTTTAGGCTCAAATGAAGCTCAAGATATGCCTGTGTATATTTATGCTAGACGTCAAGCTGGAAGTGCTAAGGAACTTGTTGCTAAAGTCAAGGCATGTGCTGTGTCAAGATGCTTTTTTTTGGCATACATCGACTGAGGCCACTTCCATTTATTTTCAGGATCAATTCGACATTGAGATTGATAACAGTCGACTGCATCTCGTGTACTTAGATAGAACTGCGTGGCTCGACGCTAAAAAGTATTCAAGCACCTTTATACCTTTTTTTGAGCTATACTAACACCTTAAATGTACTCAGATATCCATTCATGACTCTGATCATGCAGAGTCTGGGATCTATGTTCGTCGGGTGGGAAGCTTTACAGAAACTGAAGCCAGACATCTTTATCGGTGTGTTTTTCACCTATGCTTGGTACTGTTTTTCAGCATCCACTGATTCCAAATTTGATATTCAACACAGAGACTACTGGATTCGCATTCATCAATCCAATTGCTAAATGGTTTTCATGTCGTGTTGTCTCGTATGTGCATTATCCAACAATCAGGTACAGACGATGTTGATGAAATGAATCTCCCCATTCTATCTGAGCGATGAGTGTTTTTTTGCAGCACCGATATGTTGAAAAAGGTGGAATCTCGAGTCGAGGATTTCAATAATGTGAGTCGTATTGCTGGGAGTGGATTCTTGACACGACTGAAACTGCGGTACGTAATCACATAGAATGTTGTTGGTTTTTTTTTGTCACGCAGAAAGTAATACATTTTCTAATAGGTACTATCAAGTTTTCGCAATGATCTATGGACATGTCGGCTCTTATGCGGATCTTGTGTTGGTAGGAATTCACGCGACTTGTTGCACGTCAGATTGTACTTTAACGTCTCTGGGTATAGGTCAACTCGACATGGACCTTGGACCATGTTAACGCTATATGGAATGTGCCTGAAAGGACATCCATTGTGTATCCGCCTTGTGACTTTAATAGTTTGCAGGCCCTATCGACTGATAAGAGAGAGAACCTGATTGTCTCTGTTGCTCAATTCAGGTATTCTAGCCTCTTAGTGAATTTTTTCTTGCCACCGAGTCTTCTGAACAACTATTATTCTCTCGTTCATATGTTTCAGACCAGAAAAGGCCCATCCCCTACAACTGGAAGCATTTGCAAAGCTGCTTCATCAACATCCAGACCTAAAAAACTGGAAACTCGTCTTGCTCGGAAGTAGCAGAAATGACGAAGACGCACAGCGTGTCAAGGCATTACGAGAATTAGTAGCTACTTATCAATTACAAGATCATGTTGTGTTTGAAGTGAATGCTCCATACTCGAAACTAAAAGAGTATTTTGGTCGTGGGCGAATCGGTTTGCATACCATGTGGAATGAGCACTTTGGGATTAGTATTGTTGAGTATATGGTATGCGTGATTTTGGTCGAGTTCGGTGGAAATTGCCAGGACTCTTTCAGCGCAGTTTTTTGTGCTTCTCACACACAACTCATTTAGGCAGCAGGTCTGATTGTGGTAGCTCATAATTCTGGTGGACCGAAATCTGATATAGTCACAGACTCGCCAACACAAGGCATCGCCGGATTCCTTGCTACCAACTCTGACGAATTCGCTGACGCACTGTATAGAGCCATCACTCTCAACGTACATGAAAGACAGCACATTGTAGAGTATGCACGTGAGAAGACAGAGACATTCTCAACTCAGCCATTTGAGGACGGGTTCTTGCAATCGGTATTGCAGCTCTGTGAGATGTAAAGGTAATGGTTATTGGACAAAAGCACATGTAATTGTGAGGGAGTTCTACTTATATTATGTATATACAGAAACAATGTGCATATTATTATTATATTCTAAGTCTAGTCTAAGGAGGTCACGCTTTGCCAGCTGATTCAAACACGCCCTTGATTTCTTTGTTCTTGTCTTCTTGTATATCAGGACCAAAAAAGTGCACTGTTGCTTCCACCGCCAGGAATATAGCAGCATTCGTTACAAATCCTCTGGGGGTAGAAGAGTTAGATCAGTTAAAAAAGGAGGATTGGAAACCCGATATTGTACATTTTGTTCCATGACATAATTGCAACACACAACACTGGATGCATTCTTACCGGATGGCCGTGGGCGCGAACCCAGCGAAAAGCCCTCTGACACCTTCCTGCTTTATTATTCCTCTGAATCCATCCATCATTGATTTGGGTCTTGGCATTGATCCAGTGGGCGACGATTGTTCAAGTGTCTTCAGTCTGTCAAATGGATAAGTCACAAACCTGTGGTGTATTCGTGGTGCGTTGGCTCGACTTGAAGGCAAAATGTCTACAACATTGTATTCTTACCAGGCTAAGACTCCAGCAATTCCACCAGACATTAACAAGGGAACGACAGATATGCCTGGACCATCAGCACCAGCCATGCGTACCATGAATTCTGTGTTTCATGGGTTCATTAGTTTCCTTGGTAAAAGAGAACAAAACGACAAAGACAATCGAACCATAAGACGCAAAGTAAACTCCATATGACGGCGTCTCTCTCCACAGCGTTGAGCCCATCCCCCTATAAAATCCTCTCATGCCTTCAGCTTTCCATATTTGCTTTATACAATCCAGTGGTCCAGCATAGCTAATCTTGTCGACTTGGTTCTGAAGCCGTATTTTCACTAACTCCATTGGGCCTAACATATTTGCAGATTTAAATCAGCACTCAACTTCAGCGTGAAGAAAAAACAAATGTCTCTGGCCTACATGATATGAAAGAATTCACAAATCCGGATATACAACCAGCCCAAAAGATATGTGATAAATGTGGATGAGTAGGAGTTGACGACATTGCTCTTAGTGAAGTCTACTTGAGTTGTACAATGTCAGTCGAGTCACTTTGTTCTAACGGTCGTCAAAGTGACTCCATACCCCATAAACACCAAATAGAACCTGATATGGGCAAGCTACAAGTTAGCACACGACTTTGGGATGATCTGCGGTGTCTCAATAGGCCAAAGACCTTCCAAATTGACAAGTACTCACAGCATTGATGACACCAGCACCCAACAGTGGTGAAGACATTCCCTTGAAGAGCCCAATAGCTTTCTCTTCTCGTATGATTGTTCGTAGTGTGAATAGGGTGTTTTTGTACTTTTTCGGTTCAGTTTGTAGCCTGACTTTGACCGTATCTGTTAAATGTGAGTAAATGGCAGTTATGAAAGGGTGGGACATGTCTCTGTTAGATGAAGTCAGATATGATCTTCAAACGTCAGGATTTGATGAATGTTTGGAAGATGATCTGGTTGCAAGAGCAAGAAAGGCAGTCCCTAATAAACCAGTGATACCAAGTGGATGTCCAGAGAGAACACCGGCGCCTCCTCCTATGCATCCAGCAACGAAATCTGCGAGGCAAACGTTCAAGATTGTGTAAGTTGTGTTTATAATCGCAATCGTAACAAGAGAGATGCAAGAGAAAAGAGAGTGCTATAACATACCTAGTGGCGATATGACTGTTACCGTTTTGTCCTCCATTCTCTCCCTGTCACCTCTGTGCTGTTCTGGGACTACGATGAATTCAGCAGAGTTGAAGTTTTGAAGCAATCATTCCGAGTTGAAACCATTCGACACGGTCATTTCGCGTCAAATCCAGATAGAATTTACATGGCTACCTATTCATAGCGCGTTTCTCTTTATTGACACGTTCCATTGCTTGTTTTGAGCAGCTCAAAAATATTTAATAAAACATTTCGTAGAGATGGCAGCCGCTATGGCCATGTTTACGCAGAGGGAGAGCATCGTGGACGATTACGCTCTAGGCGATTGCATTGGGAAAGGCGCATTCGGATCAGTGTACAAGTGTCTTAATAGAAGAACGGGCGAGACAGTTGCCATCAAACAAGTCAAGTTGGCAAACATTCCTAAATCTGAGCTGGGAATGATCATGGTATACACTACATCCTATTCATTATTACTCGCACAATGATAGATCTATTGATCCACTCCTTGTCTCGTTAGATGGAAATCGACTTGCTCAAAGAACTCAAAGTGTGTTGATTGGCCATGGATCTAATCTTTCATCCTGCCTGAATCCATGCCAACATGAATCAATTGCTCCTATTTTATAGCATTCCAATATCGTCAAGTACAAGGGATTTGTCAAGACAAAGGACTACCTCAACATTGTTATGGAGTAAATGATTGACGAGGTTTAAAGTTGACTTTTTTTGTCGCAAGAGCTCACACATTCAATTTTACTCTAGACTATGTGAGAATGGATCTCTGCAAAGCATCTCTAAAAAGTTTGGCAAATTCCCTGAACACTTGGTCGCTGTATATCTTGCTCAAGTTCTCGATGGACTGTTGTATCTCCATGATCAGGGTGTTATACATCGAGATATTAAGGGTGCCGTACGTCTCAGCCAAATACATTTATTGCCCAAGTTCGTGAAATATATCTTGCTGACCTTTGGCTCTTGTTTTGTTAGAATATCTTGACGACAAAAGATGGTCTCGTCAAACTGGCAGATTTTGGTGTTGCCACTAAATTGGCAGACATGGCTGACCGTGCTGTAGTCGGAAGTCCATATTGGAGTGAGTCGCTATTGGTTGCATCGTCTTAAATGCCATGATACTTACTTTTCCCCTCTCGCAGTGGCACCAGAGGTTATTGAACTGTTGGGTGCAACAACAGCGTCTGACATATGGTTTGTAACTGTCCGAGTCAAGGTTTTTGAGTTTCGTGATTGCTCATCATCTAAAATTGCAGGAGTGTGGGTTGTACAGCTATAGAGTTGATTCAAGGTCAACCACCTCATCACAATCTTGCTCCAATGTCGGCATTGTTTCGTATTGTTCAGGATGAACATCCTCCTCTCCCGGAAGGAATATCTGGGGTATTTTGAACCACATGTTTTGGGACCGAAACAACCATTGACCTTTTCGTTGCTCTCTGCAGAGTCTGAGAGACTTCTTGTTACAGTGTTTTCAAAAGGATTGTAATTTACGAGTGTCGGCTAAGAAGCTTCTGAGGCATCCATGGATATTACATGCCAGGAAGAAGGTTAGTCGAGTATCAGCGATGGGAACAATAGCATTGAATCCTGCCACTGTTTACTGAATACAACTTTTTGCCGACATTAGATATCAGCTTCTCCACATCAGTATTCAGAAGCAGTCAACACTGTGCGGCAGTGGAATGAAATCTTGCAAGGTGGGTCTATGTATATTGGTCCAACACACAAACATTCCCCTTACACAAACACCTTACTAGCACCACCAACTGCGCCTGTCTCCTTACCTCCTCCGCGAACTTCCAAATTCAGTAGCATGTCACGGAAATCCTCAGCAGAGGAAAGCAAGCAGTTGCTGTTGGCTGTGCCTGAACAAGATGGTAATTCTGCCTGTTGGCTAATTCTTTTTTTGCTCACCACTCACTTTTTTGAAACAGAGATTCGTTGGGATGATGATTTCGTGGAAAACATACCAGATGTAATGCCTCAGCCAAAGACACGGCATCAAGGCAGTTTGCCGCCTTTGCCTCCATTGCCTAGACCTCCAAGTTTTGTCGTGAAAGATACTACCCCGTTAGTGATAACCTCCATGGAGCAAGAGAGCGATGTTTGGGATGAGGATTTCGCTGCCTTTGATGCGAATATATCTGCTAAACTGGCATCAGGTGATTTTACGAAGCGTCAACAAAACAGTCATTCATGCGGCCCCTTATAGCTGACTCGATGCAAATTTCCAAGATTCATGGACAAACCCATCGGCCACCGCAAAGCAATCTAAACAGGGAATAGCATCGAAGCCGTTATTTCCTGTCAAAGCCATATCTGATACTCAAAAGGTTGGAACTAAGAACAATGTACATTCGTTACATGAGTTTGACACTAACAACTCCTTCATTAGACACTACCACGTATGCCCCCTCCCATGACCAGGGTTGGATCTTCTAGTTCCACCTCGTCACGACCACCCACACCAGCTGATGCAATCCTCAACAAGTACACCGAAGAGATATCCGATGATTACTCTGACGTTCTCAAGACCGAGACGGATGCTACTGTAGATGATTCTAAAATAAAGGTGTCTGTTCTTGAAGACGATTGGTTGGATGGTGGTGGATCTGATAGTGAAGATGAGGATCCGTTTCTCACGTTGGTGGAAGACATGGGTAGGAATTTGCAGTGCTTTGCTTGACCGAGAAGTTTTTCAATCGCAAACAAGTGTGGATAGTAAATGCCCATTCTAACATTTACTGTTGCAGATGACGCTGAGAACATTGGCAAAGATGCATATACCCGTGCATCAAAAACAGTCATGGAACTTATTGCTCAACTTAGGCCAAGTGAATCTGAGGAGGTCTTGATCATGACTTGTGATCAACTTGTATGTTTCGCTACTATGATCAGGTTGGGTCTTTGATCCTTGATTCTGAATTGTATCTCTTGTGGCTTTAGGTGAGCATCTTCAAATCAAATCCAGAGATGCGAAAGAATCTGATAACGCATCATGCAGTCATGCCTATCGTTGAAATGTTGGAAGGTTGTGACAAGAATGTGGTTTTGTTGAGAATTCTTGGAGTTATCAATCAGGTGTGTAACATGCTTAAAAAGAGCCAATCGAATCCACGAAAAGATGGCTTATTCGCTGACCATACCAAATAAACAGTCCATCGAAAACAACACTGAACTACAAGAAAACCTGTGCTTATTGGGTGCGCTGCCAGTTATTATGAGTTTCACGTCTCCGGTTCATGACTCTGATATTCGTCTGGAGGCTGCTCAATTTGTCCAGCAAATGTGTCGGACCAGCACATTGACCTTACAAATGTTTATTTCATGTCGTGGCCTGCCAGTCCTTGTCAACTTTCTGGACGAAGATTACTCAAAGCATAAAGATCTAGTATGGATGACTATTGATGGGATATGGAGTGTCTTTGAGTTACAGGTAGAGTGAATCGTCGGTGCTCTTTTAACGATATTTTTGGTTAACTGACAGGTGACAACAGGGCCCAACTCCAAAAAACGATTTTTGTCAACTCTTTGCCAAACATGGTTTATTAGTGAGACTAGCCAAGACGTTGAAGGATTTGAATACGGACAAGGATTCTCTGGCTGCTGAATACACGTCTAGAGTGATACAGATCTTTTTGATCTTTTCTCAAGCTGATCCTGTTATAAAAGAGATTATGGCGGAGCGTGGTACTATGAGAGGTAGTATTTTGATCATCGTTTTTTGTCTGCGCCCCAGCCATTGACTCGCTCGTTTTTTGCAGTATTGGTACAACAGCTTCGACTTCTCAGTCCCATGTTGGTTGTCTCTCTTCTCAAAATCATCAAGAATATCTCTATGCATGCACCAACATTAGAAATGTTGCAGAAAGCACATCTAATAGAAGAACTTTGTCAGATTCTAGAACGGAAGGATGGGCCATGCTCTACAGTAAGTTTTGATTCAAGCAAAGATCATGAAGTATACGCCGCCGTTGACAATTTTTTCTTTACACCCTCGTTTTCAAGGAAATATGCAACCAAGTCCTCAATACCCTATTTAATTTATGTCGAATCAACAAGGCTCGACAAGAAGCAGCCGCAGTTGCCGGCGTCGTACCTCATCTGCAGCACTTTATACGAACCAATAGTCCACTCAAACAATTTGCATTACCAGTATTATGTGAAATGGCACATGCTAGTGCAGCATGTCGCAAGATTTTATGGAAGTACGATGTGATGCAGACGTATTTGAATTTATTACGGGATGCATATTGGCAAGTGAATGCCCTTGATGCTATCTTGGCCTGGTAAGATATGACTCAACTCCATCAGACGCTATTTTCGGCTAATGTGTTATCTTATTTATATTAATAGGCTATCAGAAGAAACATCCGAAGTAGAACCAATCCTCATCAAACCCATGAACGTGGATGCCATGGTTGGAGCCTTCTGTCTTGCAAAGACCAACGCGTTTGAAAACATCTTGGTACCCTTACAGAAACTACTAGTTTTGTCCAAACCCTTAGCGAAAGCCATGACCATCCCATCATTTATAAATCGACTGGTGGATAAACTGCAGACTCCTAAAGCACTAGTCAGGATCAACCTGTTGAAGATCTTGACTTCGTTGTGTGATGCTGATACAAGCAGTGCTAAGACCGTTATTGATCGATTCTCTATAAGGCCGGTCATTGAGAAGCTTGGGAAGGATGACCCGGCAGTGTTGGTGTTGGAGATGGCTAGGAAGCTTGTGTCATAAACTGTAGGTAAAAATGTACCATATGGACGAAACATTGAAATAATATAGTATATAGTTTTATCTCCTATTTTCTTTCGGTTTATCTCCAAAAATTCTTTGACCGAGATATTCCTACCAACATGAGTCTAACAACACAAAATAGAATGGAAACAATATTGTGATGTCTTTCTGAACAAACAAATCTTATTTACAAGGGACTTTATTACAGCTATGAGTGTGATGATGAGGGCTGGCTCAATGAGTTTAATCTCAGTACTTGATCAAACCAATGTAGTCTTCCTTGGTCACCATGATGATAAATATATGTAACTTCTATAAAATCTAGTAAATTTAGTATCAGTCGACCTCTCATATCATTCAGATCAAAACAAACCATCAACTTCGCAAACATCCAAACATCACGAATTCGATTCAGACTGCTTACCTAGTGGAGCTTGCCATGAACCAAAGCGGAGGCTACTCTGATGCCCAACGAATAGTCAATATGCTATCGGCTGGTTCTTTTACTATTCTGAGACAGCATTGTACACTACATTGAGCAGTCGCTCGTGTGGCTGGTTGATGTTTACCTGAATTTGTGCGTCTTCTGAAAGGGTATCTGAGCACACATCCAAAGTCGTATTAAACCCATCAACGTCGACGCCACGGTTGGAGCCCTCTGTTCTCGCAAACATTCAATCATTTGAGGCCCCCATTTCTTGTAGCGTTCGAGAGACTACATGCCACTCTGGCCCGACCCATTAAAGAGCCATGACCACCAGATTACTTATAAATCCACTGGTGGATAAACACCAGAAGTACTCCTTGTTGAAGATCTTGCCGTCGTTATGTCATGCGGACACTAATATTGCTGTTGGCTAGATTGGCATTTTCTCGATCTCTGTACTGCCTGTGATTGTGAAGCTTGAGCGAGAGGATCCGGCTGTGTTGGTGTTGGAGACGCCTAGGAAACTTGTGGTGTATTAGGTGATAGAGAAGTAAGTCGATTGTGCATATGAACAAAACATGAAACATTGAAATAAAATCTTTCTCCCAAGAATTCATTCATTTGTTGAAACTCAGAAAATTCAAATTTCTATACAAATTGTAAGGTGAGATGTATCAATGAGATTTAGAGGTCGATGAAAATGTCGCCCATTATGGTTATTTTACGCAGATGGTGAGTTAGGCTTCTTCAACTCAGCCAATTCAACCCTAAACGCCTCCACTCTCCTCAAGAACTCAATGTCCGTCAGATTCCTATACTCGCCATGCGATATAGCACCAGTCTGATACAGTTGCTGAAGCGGTAGATTACTTTGTTGACTCAGTCGACTTGCTCGTCGTAGATTATATGGTGGTTGAGGGGGACGTGTGAGAGCTAGTGCTGCTGGTGTGGCTGATGATTTACGGTGTCTGCGACCTACTATTATGACGGACATGGGTGCTGATGATGAGCGTGCTCGTGTTGGATCGTCGGGTGTCGTGGTTTGACTGTCGGTGGTGCTGGTAGCGTCAGCTTCTTCTTCGAGTATGTCAAAGGTTTGCATTGGGCACCAGCCTTTTATTCCAGTGTGTAGATTCGTGCCCCATACCCTGAACAGAGAAGTTGCGTAAGTACTTTGGCGGAAAAAGGATAAATGAAATGGCTCCTGATAACTCACCAGTCATGTGTAACTTCAACAGCCTCAACCCTCACATAATCACCTACAACCACCTCTAACTGATTCTGATCTTCCATAGCCCACGCATAGGTAGCTACAAAAATAGCAGGGTCTAACGGTTCCGGTTTGAAATGAGACGGATAAGTCACACCTGTAGATGTATCTTTAATGAAGAAGGCCTCTGAGCTGTTTTCTGATCCTTGCAGCGATATTGTGTCTATGCTATGTGGTGATGATACGATGACTTTATCGTGATCGTCGAATGTTACTTCCTGTGTGGGAGACCGGGAGGTATTATATATTGATTTCTCAAATGCAGTGTCTTGATGCATTTTGATTGCATCATATGCCATTTCGTTTGGTATAGACTCATATGCCATTATGTTTCCAAACACGCCTTCAGATACCGGCATGTCTTCTTCGCCAAGGTAGACGGCGTCACCTGTAATTCCATCGTCGATTAATATATGGTATAGGTGTTCAGTGGTTGGCGTAGCTGCTTCTTGCGTTGTTATGGATACTGCTGAATCTGTGTTTGTTGTTGCTGTTGCTTTAGAGTCTACTTCTTCTGCTGATCCGCGAGACGGTATTTCAGATGGAGAGGAAGATGTTGTGGATGTTGATGCTGATGTGACAGCTGGTTCGGTTGATGTGGGTAATGGAAGTAGGTGATTTTCTTCTCGTGTCGGTACTTGTTCGTTGTTTGGGGCGTTGACATATAAGTCTACTACTGAGTCATCAGCAAATACACTGTCTTGAGATGCGGAAGGTTCTAATGCGCGTTCTGTTGGTGATGGTGTTGATATTAAGCTGTCTCCCAACATCAACTCGGCAACCATTTCGTCTAGCCGAGACTGACACTGCGAGGATTCTACGCTTTCCGTTATTATGGCCTCACACGCAACAGCATCTTTCGTTGGTGAAATCCGTTCTGCCAGTGGTCCTAGACTCATGGGTAACACATTCTCACCCTGTAGTGGTAGCACTGATCGTGGTGTCCTTGCTAAAAACGAGGCCTCAGAAGATTCTCTACGTTCAAGGTCGGGCGATTTATAGTTTATAAAAGAGTCGGTTCCGTACTGGTTGAATGCGCTGGCAGATGCTGTTTCCATGTCTTTCAGGGCTGCTTTTCCCCAGTGGCGAGAATCAGAGCGTATAGGTTTTAGCATAAAGATTTCGGCTTCTAGTTGTGGTGATGACGGTGGTATATTTGATTGTTGGGAGGCTTCATTTGCAATCATCTTTTGCTTGCGGGCTACGAGCCGTCGCAACCTCGCAGTGTCGACTCGTTTGACTCTCATGGAGGGTCTGGTCTTTCTCTTGACGCCTGCTGGAGGTAGGACTTCCACATTTGTTATATTGGCATCGGTGGGTTTGGTCTCATTCTCTGCTGCTTTCCTTGACTGACTTTTTTGCTTCCAATTCTTGCCTATATTGCTGAGGCGACGAACTAGAGGCAAAGCTGCTATGTCTAGCTTCATGGTAACCCGATGCGACGATCAGAATAGTTTAACCTAATAGGTTTGAACTTGTGAGTGCGTTTTGTCTCCAAGCAAAGATGAGTGTTAAAAGTGGAGTTTACAACTTTTCTAGCGAGTGTTTACCTCTGGAGCTCAAACCACTGCGGCAATAGTATCCAATTATAGTCAATTGCACTGCTTTTATCTCTCGTTTTATGTGAGTGTTGAATTTTTCTGAATGTTGGGAGAGTGTCGGGAGAGATGTTCGGACGGAATAAAAAAGGTTACTATGAACAAAGTCCTTCAACACAGTAACGTGCTGCTTTATTCTACATATGAGGGCTTTATGCGAGATATACTTTACAACTAGCTTACAAGTGATTTGGCGTTTGCAACAGCCTGATCCACGTCATCCTGATAAAGCACAAAATGTCCCTGAAGCTGTGCCATACTGACATCTCTACCAGCCAACGCATTTACAAATATATCGGCTTTATCAACCTTGTCAGATCCATAAAACCTTAAAAAGATACTGCGGATCTGAAATGGCGTAGCGGCTCCCACAAGATGTTTCACATCTACTCGACCAGGTCGAATCAATGCTGGATCAAGTCTTACAACGTGATTTGTAGTCATGAATATAATCCGTTCTTCTGCGGATGTGACACCGTCTAGAGCATTCAAGAGTCCCGAGAATGTGAGCATGGATGTAAACCCTTGTTTACGATCTAGCTCAGACATTGCTGTGGCTGTTCTGCTAGGGAATGCGGCATCTACATCTTCTAGTAAAATAATACTGCGTGGTGGTGCATGTGATAGTAGATGATTCAGTCGGTCGTCCGTCATACCCCGTTCAGAGAGATTCAAGACACAGATATTATAATGCAAGTCCCCTGCCAATGCTTGTATAAAACTACTCTTGCCACTACCAGGCGGCCCGTATAATAAATAGCCTCTACGATATGGTATACCACGTTCTTGATACCACTGACCCATTTTCAAGAATCGTTGGACATCTGTTATTATGCGGTCTGAAATCCCTTCATCTAATATAACGGATGCTAGTGGGCGTCGTGACCTAGGTCTACCAAACGGTCTCCATTCGGGTCCCATCGATGTATATATAATTGTCTTTCCTGTTTGTTTCGACATTGCGAGCTCTGTGGCCTCCTTCAAGAGCTCTGACAGTAACGGCCGATCTCGAGATAGAGTTGTGAATGTGATGGTTTCCCAGGGCGTACCGGATTTGAGATCTATCATGGCTTTTTCACGTATTCGTTCCACCTACATGAAGGATCTCCTTAGCAAAAAATCGTATGCGAATCGCGAAGCACTGCCGAAAGCACAAATCCATTCAACAATCAACATTTCGTACTTTAAACCATGCTCTCTTGTATCTAAAATAATGTGAGCCGGGTCCAGGAGCTAGCACAAATGATGCCAGAGCAGATCCATCATCACGCTTTGAGTACGTGGTTTCTACAGACAGTTGATGCGACATTCCCATACTAGTCAGTCCAGCTTTCTGCCCTTTGGAGGCGGCTTCTCGTTGCGATGACAGCCATGCCAGCACCCAGCTGTAAGATGCATCTTTTGATGGAATCTCCAAAGTGACGAGAAAATGACGACGAGCAAGTGTCATGCCATAGACGGCTCCCTGGCGCAGGACTGCTAGACCTGCTGTCACCCCTATCAGGCCAAATCCTGCTGAAAAGTACGGATTGGCTATGAGAGATACTGGGTCTGACATTTTTGAGTGTTGCAAGAATGCGAGCGATAAAACTTATGTGATCGGTGCCTTAAATACGAAGATAACTTCTATACACGTGTATTTACGAAACTTTCCTATTTTACTACTGTTTAACTGAACTGCGGTCCAAAGAAACTTGAAGAAAATGTTCAACTCATAGCCAGGTAGCGATTCCAGCTTGAGGAGAATTAGTGGCCGCGGCAGGAGCGACTGGAAGTGCTCGCTCGGCGGCAGGCTCAGATGCCATTGGTGGGTTGTTGCCGTTAAAGAATGAAATCTTGCCTTGGGTTCTCATCTTTTCCTTGTCGTTAGTGCTTGGGTGGACATATCCATTGACGTAACCTTCTCCGTCTTTCTTGTCATCAGCTTGGGATCTTGCAACTCCCGTAAAATTCCTGTCAGGTAAAGAAACTTTAGTTCAGAAGATCATGGTCGAGTCAACATTCACCATCTTACTTTGGATCGGTCAGCCTCTTGACAACTTCGTCAGCCTTGGCAGAGGTCTGTAGATGATGGGGAATGAGCTTTCTGTAGGCCTTGACACATATTTTAACCAGATTCGTACCTTGCCGGAAAGTGAGTTCAGACTACCATTCGAGTTGTAGGTTTTTTCTTTCGCAGCTTGCTCGAGTCTCGATCGAGTAGCTGATGGAAAGTTGTTTGGGTCGGTGAGACGTGAAGTAACGTCTTGAATGGTGTCCTTCTAAGTATGAAAGCAGTATTATGTGCTGACACGTCATCAGTTTACTAAACTGAGACCCACCTTGGACTTTGAGGGATCTATGGCCGTCAAGGATCCAACACTGGTCCTTGGACTCTTTTGCGAGGTGGTTGAGCCTCTTCCAAGACGCTCAATTCCGTAACTACTGCCAAATGGTGACGTTCTGGGAGATTTATTTGCCAAGTGCTATTAACCGCATGTTAGTGGTGAATTTAAGACAAATGTGACAATTTTCGCGTGCTTACAGCAATATCGTTGACACTTCGACTTCCGAATTTGCCTAGGCGACCGTCGTTGCCTGACTTTGAGTGCCTGGCTTCTTCGCCAGGCATGAAACTGACATCCTCATAGCTTGTACGCGATGCCACTTGACGTGCCTTGTCAATTCTTCCCTCTGAAAGTTCTAAGGAACGCTCGACCTACAAGGTGTGAGCGTTGCTATTCGGCGTGTATAGCAATTGTCGGAGCCTGTACGCACCTTGTCAAGCGTGTCAGCCAGGAGTTTGATGTTTCTAGAGGAGCCAGAAGTGCCAAGATGTTGCCTTGGTGGTGGTGAGGCGAGGCCATTGCTTAGATTTGACAAGGATGTCAAGGAACGTGAATTGCTGATGTTCATGGTGTGGATAAATGGGCGACACGAGTAACTAGGCCACAAAAGATGAATGAACAATAATAAAATCAATGATGGGAACAGAGCAACGACAAAAATCGACGGTGATTGGGAGTTACATACCCTGAAATCTAGTTTTGTAGGAAGTGCGATGATGTTATCTTTGTGCTGCGCGCTTCTCAAAGACGACCAGAAGTGGTATAGGTAATAAGCCACGAGAAAGTTCTTTACGTTGCCTGACCATCCCCACTGATTTGATTTCAAATGCGGATTTCGACCTTTTTTCGAAAATCGTCAACGTCAAACCACTCACAGCCAAAAACAAGATACGAAACCGCAAGCAATTCCAAGAGAGACAGCCGCAGAGACCCACCGGTGAATGGCCCCTGTCGCTGAAGCAGTCGACTATCTGAGTTACGAGGTAAGTCCCTCCTCCTGCTGTCTGTATATTGCCCAGAATCGGGAAATGCAGGAAGGATGCCCAAACTGCTTGCAAAATCTAATAACTGACTGACGACACAACCAAACTGACCTCTAATTCAAATTCCTCAGTTCAACATTCAGGACCTCCATAGTTGCTGGCGAAACGCAACCAAACATAAGGACCAAATCATCAACGGACGGAGGTATGTCAAACGCCATCAACCCATAATGTTTCGAAGAGAGTGGACGTCGAGATACACTCATGCGCACAGTGGAAAGCTGGTACTATTCAATCATGTCTTGGATCACTGCTGTCGACCTCTTGTTTCAGAAATGTCAGCACGCACATGTTGCGGTCACAAGACTTGATGTCAAAGACATTCACCTTCCAACCGATACTGATTTCTATTTATATATAGATTGGAAAATGCTTCATGGCGTAAATTCTTCCAGATGAAGTTCAATCTAAAAACCGCTGATCCCAGCATCCTTAATTGGCAAAAGGATAATGACGTTTGTTGGCTGTATGGACCATTCTTCTCCTACGAACCATTGCCCGTCATCGAGGCTGCTGCTCTAGAACGAGATCTAGCTGAAAAGGCTAATATGATGGGTGCAAACATTGCCAAAGATGCCGCTGCTCTAGCTGCTGATGGCACCCCTCTAAGGCCTGCTTTGAAGAAACGCAAGGAAAAAGACGATATATGGTTGGCGTTGAGAGAAAAGTATCTAGCCAATGGTGGTAATCTGAGGCCTGAAGATCTGCAGGCCTTTGCTTCCCGTGACCCATCGCCGCCGGCTCCCACTGGTCGTGGGGCATTGTTTTACTTGTCTGATTTCCCATCCCGATATGTAAGCAAGGAAGGAATGATACCTAGGGTAACTAGTGAAACATGGACTTCTGCAAAATGGGACCGTGTCAATCCATGGGACCAAACTACTGCTACAACCACCACCGCCAACACTCGAGTTAGCCTAGTCGTCCCTGAAGAGACATCTCCTATAGAAGAAGACGAATCGTCGTCACCTCCACAGCAATCACAACAACGAGGTCGTTCTTCTAGAACTGGTAAAAAACCTCGAGTAAGAACGGCCGACTCTCCAGACTCGATTGATAGTGCAAAACATATAAGATTCTCTGAAAGGGTCGAGGTCAATGACTTGTTGGATTCAGCCGAAGAACCGTCTCCTCGTGAAGAGTCGAGTATACAGGATACACCTAAACGTAATATAGTAGGCCTCAAAAAACCCATGTTTGATCAATCAGAGAGTGAAACAGACGATGAACCAGATTACTTTGTTGCAAAGGGTAGCAAGTTTGATGGTATAGAAAACAGGGGAAACTCTCCAATACGAGGTATCTCACCATCACCATCAACTGATACACCACCGTCGTCGCAACCGTTACCACAACAACCATTACCACATCCATCGTCTGCTATAAGTGAGAGTCTTCGACGTAGATTAAGTACACCCACGACAGCTGAAGACTCTGACGATGAGAATGAAGGGCTAATATATATCAATGTCCGCAAATCACCCAATCTCAGTATTGTGTCTCATCCATCAGAACATCTGCCCTCAGGGCCCGCTGTACCTGCCGCTTTGACATATGCCAATTCGTCTGGTAATTTAGGTGGACTGAAGCGAACAACGTCTACTGGTAAACTGTCACTAGCATTACAACAGGCGACCCAAGTCCAACAAGACAGGTTAAACTCGGCTCCTGCAACCTTGGCTACCTTTGACTTCCCAACAATGCAACCAGCAGCACCTGGATCGTATCAGCCGCCTACTAATAATTCAACATCAATTGTCGCCAATGCTCCGTTACCGATATTACCTATATTAAAACATACGTCTGAACAAACCGGCCAAGAGCCAACAACGAGTCTACCATCACCACCACCATCATCCGCAGGACCTGAATCTACGGGAAATAGTCCAGCTGTTCGTGAAGACGAGGATGAAAGTTATGTATCTGCTCATGCACCTGAAGAATATACTGTAGGTGACCGAGTCAATGATGTCTTGAATAATGCTTATGAGGTAGCACGTTGGCTTGGAGCAGCGGTTTCGAGTGGGGTAAGCCAAATGTGATTGGCTCTCAAAACGTTCCCGTCTGTCTAGATGCTAACTCTGATTTCTCTCTTGTAGTGGTAGTGTAATGCAAAGCTGACTAGTTAACTCAGCTGGAGGTATAGTTTAAATTTTGCTATAATAAAAAATAACCACAATAGAACTTCTCTTCGTAATTTTTGGCATACTTGCGACGCGTTTGTGCTGTTTCTTATTGTGAGTAGTGTAAAGAAGATTATTTCTAGAAGAAATGATTTGCGATTTGGAAGTGATTATTGGTTGATGGCGTTTTCCCAGCTTCTGCGTTTTCGAGATTCGAGACTCTTTCGAGACTGTAACTGGTGAAACGCAAAATCAACAAAGCAGACAAAGGATACAAACCGATACACGATGAGGCTTACAAGGATTTTATTACAAGCCAAAGAAGTAAATGCTTTCCGTTACTGACCGTTCCCTTACCAGTTCGCTCACAAACTTCAAAATGTTTGCTAACTTTGTTTCTCTTGAATCAGACAACAGGATTCTACGGCCTGCCAGTCCATCCAAACCCTAGACCAGTTCTCATCTCTGTAAGCCATCCAGCTCACATGCCTCACAACTCCCTCACTAACCTTTTATACCTCTAAAACATCAACAAAATCAACCAGCTCTACCAACGAATCCTCCACACATCGCAACGCCTCCCACAAGAATCCGTGTATCGTCAATCCGCCGAATCACTAGCCAAACACCGTCTAACTATTGTCGAAAAGGAAGAAGACGTGTCCAAGATTGAAGCTCAGATTAATGCTGGACAGGTTGAAGAGTTAATAAAGCAGGCTGAAGATGAGTTGGCGTTGATTCCAAAGATGGAGGCTTGGAAGGTATTGAGTATATTTTTGCATTTGGATTTGTTGAATGGTTTGGTAACCGTGAATGTTTTGTTAGGTATGGGAACCACTAGAAACTCCTCCTGAAGAAGGACAATGGAAGGGCTTCTAAAAATAACAATATGTTCAAAATACACGCTATTACTATATCCCTATCTATGCTGGTATTGTGGTTGCTTGGCTGTTATTCTTTTCAGAGAGTTGAAGTTAGCGGGTGACTATTGAACATCCGGGTTTTTCACGCAGTCCTCTGGCAGGTAGTTCATTGGTCAATGATATTGCAATGTACATCACGGTATATTTTTATCAATTTGGACATGCAAGAGGTCTACTGGTGGTTTACAACATGTTGGTGTGTATATATACAAAGGTATTTTCAAAAAACCAGTTTTCACCCATCCAAAACACTCTCTTCAGCAGGTGCATTTGATGATGATGGGACTGGCGTATTGACTGAAAGCGATCTCTCAGCTGGTCCTAGTTTCCTAACAGAAGTTGTCACAATATCCAATTTCTCTGGTCCAACACCACCACCGCTACTCTCATTCACACCTAGATGTGTCGCCTTGACTTTGGCTTGTGATGCCAAAGTATGCGACGATGCCAATCTTTCAAATACGTCATTGAGAAACATGCCTCCTCCAGCAGCTTTTTTAGGTTTTGTAGACCATAATCCACTGGTTGACGATTGATTACTATTACCAGGATTGGTGCCAGGCAGCATCGCTATACTATTACGTTGAGTTGCGTCTTCACTACTTGCAGACTGTATCTCGGCAGAGCCACCTTGCAAGACAGATTCTGATACTTCTACAGATGCGAGAGATCCATCTCGTTTATTCTCTGGCATGTCTAATGGGTTGTTGCCATAAGTCCATGAAGGTGCTCGATTACGGGTTTTGGTGGGGGTACTGGGTCGTTCTATTTCCGATTTATACGATGGGGTATCAATAGAAGATGGCCCGTGGGTCGGTGACGTTGATCTGGATAGTCGTTTGAGCAGCTCGGCTGACTCATTTACATATGATGTGTTTACTCTTCGGCGCCGTGGTGAGTCCGAGTCAGGGAGATTAGAATTACTGGTTTTTCGTTTCGGGCTGAACGGTCGTTCAGCTTCTTGCATATACTCTGAGATTCGTTGTAATACCGATTCCATCTCTGGATCATCCATATTCAGCTTTTGACGTGCACGTTCCAGTTCACTTTCGTAATCTAATGCTGCGTTCCTAGCATCAGTTCGAGCTTTCGCCAAAGCTACTCCTAGCTCAGCTGCTGCTGCTTCAGCCTGTCTTACTCTTACTTCTCTTTCATGATCTACAGTCATGAGAAGCGACAAGTCCGACATTAGCAGTTCGGCAACCACTTGCTTCTCTGATGACTCAAGACTTTGGAGCAAATTTACAGCATTTTGCCATGACTCTTGGGTATCTTTAATACTTATGCCGTCTGCATTCCACTCTTTCAGTCGACTTTCTAAAGTGGAGATTTCGGATTCTACTTGTTGAATTCGTTCGTCCATATACTGTGGTCGTTCAGGAATACCCTCTGCAATATCTGCTTCGACACAGCGCTGAATAAGAGTTCAAACGAAGTTAGCTAGTGACCAACCAGCGAAAAAATAAGAGATGGGGAGGTTCAATAGAAACCTTGAATTTCTTACCTGACGCTCCGCACGAAGCTCTTTAAGCTCTCCAACTAGTCTGATTCGACTAGATGTGGCCGTTTCCAAGTCTTGTTGTCTCAAACGTGACTTGACAAAAGACAATAATTCAGCATCCAATACTTGTTTCTTAAATTGGGCTCTCAAGCTTATAGGTGCAGTCGTATCGAGTGGTACGCTCGATTGTATCCCTAGACCAGCAGTCCAACTTGGAGATGATGGTGCAGTTTTGGGTCTTGGTGAGCCCGATCTGTTCGTCAGCAGTGATGACGAGCTGCCTGAGCTTGGTAGACGGCGAGTAGCTCCATGTCGTCGAGGAGATAATGGCTCTCGTTTCAGGACTTTATTCGCACTGGGCGATCGTTTAAGTATTGACAGGACACTCTTGAGTTTATTGTTGTGTACTTCTTCTGATGGTCTTCGACTGAGCATCATCCGCTACGATAAAACAAGTAATTCAGACTGGGAAAATTCAGGAGAAATTGAGCAGTCAGCTGTAACGCACCTGGAGATGATTGTTCCTTTCCATCTTTTTAGCATTCTCAGCAGCTTGGCGTTCTCGACGAAGAACACTTGCCAATTCTCGATCTTTGGAGGCAGCAATGTCGCGTACGCGCATTTCCTCCTCTCTCAGCTTTTTCAAGACCTTGGCCTTTTCAGCTAAAAAAGGAAGCGAAACATGAGCCAAAGATGTGCGAATGTCGACTGTGTGATGAACAACCCCTACATTTCAAAGCATCTACTGACGCCTTGAGATTACGAATCAATGATTCATTCTCACTCCTGGCCGTAGTCATTGACTTTTTATTTGCCTGCCATTTCTTCTTGAGTTCAGAGATCTCAGCAGCCAGTTTTTTTGTACGGTCTTCATAACGAGCCTTGAGAGCAACAGTTCCAGGCTTTTCGTCAACAGACTTTTCGCCTTTTGCTCTCGTCATGGCCATATCTCGTTCTCGTTCTACACGGACCAGTTGATCTGACAGAGCACGTAATTTGGACTCATAAGCACCTCTCATAGCTTCATATTCAGACTCTCTGCGAGCTAGACGAGATGCCAATGCTTCGTGGTCGGCAATGTCGGCTTGGATCTTTTGGACGACACAATACATATCGTCAGTTGTTGCCGATTCTGCTTCAGAGGCAACTTCATCATCTTGTGCTTCATCACTCTCGGCAGGATGGCTTTCATCTTCGGCAATAATCTAATCAAAATGTCAAATGTTAGACTTTTGAACAGTCTGTGGTCAACCAAAGCAACAGCATACTGACCTCTGCCGAATTGCGACCCTCGGCTTCACTACGAGCCATACTAGATACGGACAAGATCGACTCTTCGGATTTCGATCCAGCGTGTCTCTTCGAAGGCAATCCTTCATGGCTCTTATTACGTGACATACCAGTGCGAGAAGGAGCTGGAGGTCGATTACTTTGACGGCTGACACTAACTGGTGCCTGACCTGCCACGCGAACAGGTTTACCAAGTTTGACGACCACATCATGATACCAAGCTGCTTTATCTTCAGATTCAGAGAGTCTTAGTTTCAAGTCGTATATTGTTGTATTATAGGCTTCAATCAAGGCTGCTGGCAAAACGTCTGCAGGATTATGAGAAGCGAGAAAAGAATCCAGAGATGGTTTAGACTCTTGGATCGACCCAATGCCACGACTACTGACGTTGCCCTCTTCCACTGTAAATTGAGTGCTGGCTCCAAATATTCGTCGTATCGGAGTGGGTGTTTTCTCATCATTTTCCTCGCTATCTACTACTTGAGTTCCATCACTGACTACTATTCGACTCTTTTTGGGAGTAGAGACGTGCAAGCCATTTAACACTTGATCACGTTCAGCTGCTGCTATACTAGCCTCCTGAGCAAGCTCATTAACAGTATTTTGCAGCCGTTGGCAGCGAAACTGAAGACGTTCATGTTCGAAATTTTTGGACTCACGTTCCAACAGAAGCTTTTGTATCTGGGCTTCTAAGTCTTCTCGACCAGCTCCAGCAAATGAAGTTTCGGGCTCATGGACACCATGGAAGGCTGAAGCTATGGCAGCACTTCTTTCTGCCTCTTCTCCACCCCAACCCTGCGATCGTAGAGTAGATAATTGAGTGCGTAGATGCGATACTTCGGTTCTAAGGGCTCTAATCTCTCGATCCTTCTCTGCGGCTCCAATAGCACTCCATTCTTGGTTGATTGTGACACGATTCTTTATGTTCTTGGCCCTATTTGCATATTCGAGGGTATTTCTAGTCTCGTTCATATTGGTATCTGCTGGAGAGACACAGGCCAACATCATGGTCTGTGAGTTGCCCCCCAACGAGTCTTGTAATAGACGAGTAAGCTTCGAATCTCGATATGGTACATGTGAGGCACGTCGTGTTTCATCTCCAAGAGCTGATATAACGTTGCCGAGCGCCAAGAGGCCCTGATTTATGGATATACCTTCCTTTTTTCTAAGGACACGTCCAATTTAGACAAAGAGTCTGCGAAGGAACAGATAAAAGAGGACAGCAAAAACAAAGCATCGATGCTCTTACCGATCACCTTCGGCATTTGTCCTTTTCAACCGTTCAGACCCAGCGAGATCGACAAAGTGGAATTTTGAATTCAGTCGTTGCCAAGAGCCGTCTGGATGTGTGCGTGGATTCACAATCAAAGGATCTTGCGCCTTCATGGCAGGTGAGGTGTCGGGCACTCCAATTAGGCCAGCTACTGGTGTTTCAGGATCTTTGGCTACTGGTGTTGGATCGTCCTTCTCAGTGGCGGTCCATATCTGCTGTTTTAGCGTAACAGAAAATATGGCGTGCGACCGTGAAGATGTTGCATTCATGTCGGTAGATGCAGTAGTTCTGCAAAGACTTCCCTTCGCCAGATACCTGGCCATCAAAGATAACAATGTGAGCAATGAGTGTAAAGCTGCGAAACAAGCCATTTCAATGAGCGCACCCTAGGCAATCTTCCGGTGTCTTGGCTTCTTCTTCTCGTACACCCGACCATACAATGTTCCCATTGGTATCTTCTCTGATTGTGAGTCCACCCCAACCTTTTTCTACACTCGTGCTTAGATTCGACAAGGTGGACGCTCGTCGAGGATTGAGAAGATCGACTAATTCTTCGTTGTGCAATTCCAAGAAAGAAACATAGACAGAGTATCTAAATCCTTCAGGGTTTCCTTCATGTTTTGCTCGCAAAGTTTCAAACAAGACATGGATGGCTCGAGGAACGATGCCTATTTCAAGCAGATCAATGAGTAATTGTAAAAATCTTGATAATTGAAATAACTTTAAAAACAGATCTAAACCTGTGGTATCTGGGTCAGCCTGCAAATCCAGTCCAGTTCCCATAGTGTATGTTTTGCCAGATCCCGTCTGAATACGAAGTGTATGATCAATTATACAATCCAAGATAATTTTCATTGTGCTAGTCAATAGTACCTGTCCATAAGCCAGAATCGTACAGTGAAAGCCATTAAGATAATTGTTTAACAAAGATCGGACACATTCTTCAAACAACAGACTTTGGCCAACGTCCGGCGAGAAGACATGGTCATAAGTAAATGATTTAACTGGACCTAAATCTTTTCCTTCAGAGTTTGACCAAGTATAGGATGGCTGCGTCAGGATTAACTGTGGTTCATTGGGCACATATGATAGGCACTCTTTCGCCTCTTCCTGAAGCACTTCACGAGCCGTAAGTGGCCTGACTCGTACAGCAACCTTTACAGAAGACGTGGTGCTCATACCGCATTGGGTATTGTTTTTCAGTCGACGTTTGGATCAATGTTGGGTTTTCGTTTGTGTTTTTGAGAGACAACCCCCGAATTTGAAAAACGCGTGGTCGTGCTTCTGATTTATGATACTTTGAACTATATTTACTTATTGCATAATAATCTACGAGACTGCAAAGCCTCAAAATATAAAGATTCGTTTGACTTTTACAAGCTTTCTAGGCGACAGAAGACAGCGAGGAATGCTTCAGCTCCCGTCTTCACAGGTTCGACTTGTTCATCAAGCTTATAGATATCCGTGACCGTCATTTGTTTTACCAAAACATTTCCCGAATCAGTACGAAAGCCATTACGTACAAACTGCTTCTCGTAAACTGGCAATCCCTCTGCAAACTTTTTCAATAGCACTTTGCACTCTTGCTCATACACGGAACTGACCACCGTCCTATACGACCTACAGACCATAGACGCCGTTTTGCGATCCTTGTGGCAGAGCTGCTCCATTATAAGCTCCATTATTTCAAGCGGGAGACCATCTCGGGCTGGATAGTCATAAATCTGCGGGATGGAAGGGAGCGCAGTTGTTGTTATGTATTGCAGTGTCTTGGCGTTATTCAGTGCGAGTCCTTCCGTCAGAAGTCGTAGTTTCGCAAGATATGAAATCAATGCGACTTCCCCATAATGACCCGGCCCTCCTAATAGACACACCTGGTGTGAGCTTAAAACATATTGAAGTGCGTAAGATACCCAAGATAAGAAACTGGGTGACTTGGGTATCTTGAAATGCTTTACATAAAATGACTTACGCCCCAATTCAATTGTTTGTATATCACAATTCTGTTTCACATGCAAGATACCCGGCCATATTCCTACAGGTGGGTTCATTACAATTCCAAGTGTATTTGATATGCTCAGACCAACATCCTCGACAAAGAAGCAATTGTCTCTAAAGTCGACAGTGTCTCTGATTTGTAAGATTTCACTTCGTGGTCCTGGGCATATGACCATAAATTTTGCATCCTAATCATGCGTGAAAATGTGTCAAATAATATGCTCACATAAGGGACACAGTTTGAACAAACCTGTTGCAAAACGAGTGAATGGAATTTCCGTTCCTCTTCATCAATAGTCCTTTCACCAAGACCTAATGTATTCAATTCGTGAGATTCATTCCTGACGAGGCAGTAGTACTGCTGGCGAAATGTCACCAAATGGGTCGATCCAATTTGTTGTTGATGCCTGTGTTTGAGCACCCATGAAGCTTAATAGAGACAACAATACAGGGCATACTGGACACCAAACCGCCTAGTGAATAACGATAATAGTAGTGTGTATACGATAGTTGCCGTTTCAGATAGGAACGAAGAGTTTGAATAAGATCAAAGCGAGATTTCAGACATGTGTGTTTACTTTTAAAGTGATAACGATTAAGATCCTCGTAGAAGCCTCTTCCTTGACGTTGATGATTTGCCCATTTACGTCAATTACTTGCGGAGGGAATTGAGCTCCAGCTTTCACTCGGGGTGACAGGATCATTGTGTTTGACGATTTATCACGAGTTTGGAAAGTCAAACACCGCAAATCACACCTCAGGAATCGCAAGAAAGGTTCCTTCTTATATAAATAGGATCGGTTTGCATGACTTTTACAGAGTTACGGACTGCTCACGATGTAAATGGTCAAGCGATCCATCACCTCTCCACCTCAAACACGTTCACAGTATCCTTATCGTCCATCCTACTAGGATAAACAAGAACCAAAGAAAAAGGGTCGAATCTATCAATTACCTTGTGTTCTAACTCGAACGTCAAACGCCTTTTGCATAAGTAGGCCATGAAGCTGTATCTACCAGACATCATAGCGAGTGGCGAAGCCAACAAGACAATACCTTTCGAGTAGCTTGCACCTTCTCATAGTCAACCGCAACCACACTTCACCGTAAGAAATCCTTCCTAAATCCAATAGCCTGCAAGTACCTAGCCCTAGCTTGATGATACCACCATTCCTAGTAAGCATCTTGAAAATCTCCAAAAAGAGTAGAAATCTTGAAGCATCTGGTGGTACGAGGAAGTGTGATTGCCAAACCAACTTCTACTTTCATCACATTTGGCGACACAATGAAGAAACAGCTAATTCAAAGTACTTTTTATTAAGACCCAACGTACGTAGATTTTGTAGAAGACCAAGCTCGTAACGTCCTTGATAACAACTGAGAAGAGTCTCAGTGAATGGAGCGGCTCCCTGCTGTTGGTTTCCAAGGCCGCCAATACGTGACCTGCATGGAATTCACCGCCCGTACAACAATGAAAGCTTTCAAGTCGTTGTAGGGCGAGAAATGCTGCAACAGCCACATCCTCCCATATATAATCAACCGATGTTACACGTAAATGTTTGATAGATGGTGACTTTGCAGCGGATTCTGCGAATTCTGGCGATTCTAAGGCTTCGGGACGACAGTCGATTGTATTTACTGCTTTCGGAAGGAAGCGAATCAAAGGCTGAAATTCCAGACTTCCAAACAGCTTTACACAAGTTGCCTGTTTACAAGCTCTCAGCAACTGCTCAGCCTTGGTCATGAGACGTGCCATGACTGCATCCTCGATATCTTCTGGAGAGCGTTCAGCTTGTTGGTCAGAAGCACTTTCTTGTGCACTGAAAAGATCATGCCCTGACAAACTCAATGAATCCAGCAGGTTAGCGAACACGTCTTGGCTGAATCCTGATTTTGACATTGTTTCGTTCTCCTCAATCGTCAGAATGCATTCACATTCCTTCTTTTTTGGAAGGTTTTGAGGACCAAACCCAAGCGGGTGTTGTCGCGCTGTATTTCATGGATTAGCGAGAATGAAACGGATGAATTTGAGAAGACCACTTACACTGCCCATTTCATAGTACAGGTTTATTGACTGCAATGGGATTCATACCTTTGCAAGTTCTGGCCATACTTGCCAATGAGCTCCTTGAAGCTATTGTCAAACTGACATCCCATATCTCGTAAGGAAGATGAGGCCCTACTTAGTGAGAAAAGATACCATTCAATGCTTTGAAATGGTGTTATTTTTTTATTGTCACAAACGATAGCTTCGACGCAGGCTTGATTCTGGGTTACTTTGGTTTTGGCTAAAGCTGATGTTGATGATTTCAAGCTAGAGCGAAGAAGAGTTTCAAAACTGAGCATTGTAGGAAATAAAAAAATTGTAAAATTACCAAGATATTTCTATTGACAGCTGTTTAAAAGCTTGACTCCACATCATAGACTGTTGCGCTTCAATTTTTCTTGACAGCTTGACATGTAATGCAGCGAATAGAGCGAGTTGTGGCTTCAGATATAGGAGAGACGCTACGTGGTGCGGAAAATTGTTGTCTTGTTGTCTTAGAGCCCTGAAAGGGCTGGGATTGTAATGTGAAGAAATGGTGAGAACAAATGGACGCAACCCGCGCGATGTTTGACCCAAGCATTTGAGACTAATTAGTACATAGCACAATCGCAAAACGACACCATGACCTGCGAAAGCACATTCTTTTATCTTATTTACCTTTTTACATCGTGATTTTACAACTTGCAAACATTGATGTATCTATCTATTGACCTCACCAAGTTTCTCTTTGACATAATCAACCAACGCATCCTTCTTCAACCCTGCAGCTTTGGTCCATCCTTCTCTAGACGACAAGCCTTTCAACTCTTCGACTGTTTTGCTCTTCAACTATGAGAACTTTGTTAGGACAAGCCATATCCAGACCTTTGTAACCTTTGTCACAAATCCTGCTTACGTTTCCATCGAGAAAAGCCTTGTGTGCAGCAGCCAAAGTCAGTGGTGGTTTGGCGATCTTGGCCTTCTTCATCACAGGCACATCCATTTCTCCATGACATATATCAGCAAGAACTCGTTTCAAATTCTTGAGAGATGTTCCAGCACGTTCGTAGATGTCGTCGGTTGGAGGCAATGTATTGTCTTTGACAGGTTCTGTTGGTTCTTGGAGCAACGTGCTCTCTACAAGCGCATAATGCCTTTGCAAATCAGGATTGTTGAACTCGTCGAACGGGTATTCACCAGCATGGTAGAGTGACGTGATTACTGCAGATGTGGCATCAAGCAATTCTGGTGGCACTAGATGGAGCAGGAAAAAAGTGTTCTCAATCTCAAGTTCAAGCCTCAGGAATGTTTGGTGCCAAAAAGACGATATTTACATAGTTTGACAGGTTTTTCAAATGGTGGTGATCGCTTATCATCAGCATATGGTAGAGGGGTTACATAGAAACCCCGACCAGGAGGGCTTTCTCCATGAGCATCGACTTTTCCAAGGGTGGTCTTCTGTGTCAGTTCAGCGGAAGATGTGATGAGAAAAATAAATCAAAACTGCAATTACAAAGCTGAATTATTGGAAAGATACAAAAGACTTCTGCAACCTCAGTAAAAGCTGATATGCACTTACCTCTGGATACAATGCGACAAGACGTGGAGCTGCATTAGCCTTTTGTATCATTCGACAAACAGCAAACACGTTGTTTCGAATCATTGATTCTCGTAAATTGGCAAATACAGATGAACTACCCAAAAGATTCTATAGAATGTGATTTCTGGCTTGAGAAACATATCTACGAGTAAACCCTTTCCATAACGACACATACCGACTCGTCAGGGTAAATATAAGAAGAGTGATCGAGTTGGTTTTGGGGCTTGAGTAACGACATAGGCTTGAATCCGAACAAGACGAGACCCTTGGGATATTGTTCACCAAAGTTCTTGGTGTCCTTCACTTCCTTCTTATCAAACACAATCTATTCCAAGAAAATCTTTGTTAAAGAAGTGTCGTGTCCTATCAAAATCCGAAACCAAACGCCAAACCAATGCGACTAACCTTGTCTTCGCCCACAACATAAGCACTTTTCATTTGATAAGGAGCAATAGTTTGTCCAGCGGCCTAAAAGGACCAGTCCAATTAGACACCGTTGCTTCGTATCCGCTACATAAGGTCATTGAAGAGCAGAGTTTCAATATAGCTTACGTTGGTGTATTCAGTCTTCGCCTTAAACACCTGCCCTGATTGCCTCGAAACCTGTTTTGGAGTTGGCACTTTGGCTTCGATGAGATGATTGTATCTAGAATGCCAAACAGTCAAGAATGAGTCAAATGAGCCCGCCTGGTCAATGAAAGCAATGGAGCATTACCCCACGATGCCAATTGTGAAGTCATCAAAGATAACGAAAGGCAGTCGGAACGCAACCCGTAATGCCATTTCGCGTTGTTTGATTTCTTGCAAGAGCTCTTCATAAGTTCGAGTCTGAGGTACATAGGCGACACCGTGTTCATCGTAACTGACCCAATTCTGATTAAGATGGGCGAGTTTCGTGAACGACAACATGATTCTTGTTTGCAACCTCCAAACGACATACCGTCCAGAATCGACCAAGGTCGAATTCTCGACCATCAGCAGTTTGATATGGGAAGAGGGTGCGTTCAATATCGGCTTCCTCTGCATCCTGAGCTTTTGTGGCGACTGCGTAGGTGGTCTTGACGCGATCTGGATCATTGCGCAATGGGTTATCATTGTTTGTCAAGACCCATATTTTGCGATCTGAGAGTTTCTTCTTCATGTCGCTAAACGAACAATCGTATGATTAAAGTGCTGGTCTGTCAGAAAAGAATCACGAAACTCACGGTTCATTAAAGTAGCGAATCGCCATATCAAAGACCTTGTCCAAGTCAACTTGATCAACAGAGCCTCCCAAAGAGTCGATAGCAGAATGTTTTTCATTTCCGGAAACAGAAGGTCCTGTTCCAAAACATCAAAGTCAATTATCAAGTCGCCACATCATGCTTTGACGAAATAGTCTTACTCTTGACCAAGTCATGAAGTCGTTTTATGATATCACCATCAGGTATTTGCAAGTCTGAAAGCACATGAACGCCTGGCATGTCTCGAGAGTTCTTGACGTCGTTCTAAAGGACCGATCGAAACCGTATCAAAAACAGGCAACAGCCTCAACACCAAAGCTTCACGAGATATTGTCGAAACAGAACTCACGACTCCATAAATCATCAGTCCATAGTATCGTTGACCACTGTGGAGAAAGTTCTTGGCAGTCACGAAAGCAGCCTTGAGACTGACTTGGAATGGTGTTTCTCCTGTTGGACTGTTGGCCTTTTGCATTGTTGGACTGCCATCAATGATAAGGATTAGGCCTTGTTTGCCTTGCGTGCCCTATTGTAATGATGATATAGTTACATTGTTAGTTCCAATAGTCACAATTGCAGAAAAACAGTCACTGCTCTTCAGAGTTGGAAGCTTTTGAATTGGAAGGAATTTACGTATTCTTGCTCGTCTTCGTCTCGATCCTCTTCTTCGATATTGGGGTCTGGATATGACTCAGACATCTTGAGATAGCGTGTAATGGTGTTCTCCTTTACGCTTGCTGTATTTTTGTGAAGCTTTTGACAAGCAGGGACGCCGAATCTACGACATGACCAATTAAGCACCTTTCTCGTGATTTATGCAGGTTTACGTATATAAGTCTCCTGATATTTAATATTTAATATCTGATCTGATATAGCTCCTATGTTGTGACAAGATCTGCTCTAGCAGTCAACCCAACTTTGCTTACATTGATGTGGAATGGACATTATGTTCGTGATAGTAATTATCAATAAAAGGCCTCTATATGAATTCACACTTTCTATGCCCAACAATCCTGCACATATCGTCCCTCCTTTTGCAAGTTCGCTACAAATGCTTCAGCTTTAGCTTCACCCATGCTGCCTTGCTTGATGCAAATCTGTACAAGAACGTCTGTGACGTCTTTGGGTATCCTTGTGGATGATCTAAACAACAAGGTTATGAGCAAGGAAAAAACCCCCACGGAATTAAGCCATACCCTGACAAGAAGATGTAAGCATTCTTTTCACTCAGAGCTGACCATATAAGAGATGCTTGTTCACCCATGCGATGTTGCACGTATATCTTGTGGTCCTAAAATTAAAAAAGGGGTGAGTGTGTTGATACTAGCTTGAAGCGAAAGTAGTCTGTACCTGATCTTGGGATGGAGCTGTGAAGAGAACCAGTTGAGAGTTTTTCGAATACATTTCGAATTCACTCTTGTAGTAAAAGTCCTTGGTTTGTTTCCGGAATCCGAAAAACAGGACATTGTCTGGGAAAGGTGCTCTTAGGTTTGTACGTTTCTTTGTCCTCTTTCCAACCATTCATTTACCTATAGCTCCCTGGTATATTCGTTCTTCAATTAGAGATCTCATTGGAGCAATTCCCGTTCCTACATAAATGATGTGAGTGAAGAGCCGAGAGCGTCAAAGAGTCTCGAACAATGATTTGTTACCTGGTGCCACACATATCACCGGGGTGTCGATAGAAGCCGGTAGTTTCAATGGTCCCTTTGTGACATTGTACTCAAATTGATCTAAAAAGCATCAGTTGTTGTTACACCAACAAAAAAAGCAACAATCTCCTCCACCCATGTACCTCCAGAACTTAGTGTACTCAACCACCTCGTACAAACACCATGCCGTATCTTCTTCATTCTGGTGTAATACGCTACAATAGCGACACACAGATGGATTTCACCGGGGTGGACCTTCAAAGAGTATCTGCAGTGAGACAAAACGAAGACAAAATTGAAAGATCTCTGAGCTTACAGAGAGAGACGACGCAATGGAAAAAGATCGAGGTCTCATCATTGGCATCAAATCCAATAGATAATCAACAGGAAAGACAACAGAAGCAAAATCTTGAAGCACTTCAAATGTCGTCCGTCTCATTCTATGACAATAGGCATATAAATCGCTCTAGCAGAACCCCCAGAATGACTCAGTATGCTTTCGGAAGGGTTCCAAGACGCGAGAACTGATACCTGGCCAGCTGCTGATGCGAATTCTCGTAGTTTGCCAGCTTGAAGTAGGTTTGTAGCAAAGTACGAGGCCAGTTCAAAAAAGTACCGTCTAGGGCGACCAAAGATGTCCAAATGTTTAATCAAGAGTGTGCGTATAGTAGTTGGCTGCTGGATGTCTTTTGGGACTTGGATGTCTGGGGGGACGAGATTTTTGAGCTTGTGATCGTCTTCACGATAACCAAAGATTTTCTCACCTGCTCGAGAAGGTATCAGTTGAATTGGTCTATCAGCAACATCTTCCCAGCCAAAATGGGTGATAACTTCGTTAACTTCAGTCCTTAAATTTTGAGGTCGAATCACCATCACATCTCCAGCATGGTATCTATAAACGACAGTGGTAAATTTCTGGAACAAAGGACAGAACTCGCAATCTAAAGGAATGCCAACCTTTGGTCTTGATCAATTCCAAATATTAAATGTCTAGTATCTTGGTCATGGTCTTGTGCAGTGATTCGAGAATTAACCTTGACTGTGGCTTTTAATGATGGATTTCTAGGAGTATCTGGTGATGCTATAGATGGAACATGCCCATTCACATCAAGAAACTGTATGTGATAACTTGGCGTAGGCGTTTTGTTATCGTTCATGGTGAGATCTGCACCAGCAGGTAACGGAAACATTTGCAAGACTTTCTGCCATAGTGATTCTAGCCACGGATCTAGTGCAGCGTCGATACTGCCACAGACAGCGGAAAAAACTCAGATTGACTTCTGGGGAATTGACATAGCGATTGTTTACCCCAAATCGTCTTGATCATTGCCGTCTCCACGATATAAAATTGAGCGAGCTCCTAACTGTGCTAATCGCTTGTAGAGCTTCTTTGCAGGGAAATTATATCTGACAAGAGTGAGTGCGTCAGTCATGTCATAATCGTCGCTCCAGTCAGAGCTCACCGACATCTTACTTTTGGTATGACGTGTCACCTAGTCCAAAAACAGTATATGACAGATCGCTCAATAAATCTGAAGGCAGATTCCGTCGTAGAAGAAACTTCCAAAAGCTCTGTTTGGTCGAAACAATTTCTAGTCAGTTCAGCTATGAGATATTCAAATCGCAGATATCTTGCTTTGCTTGCCTTCATATTATCTGGCTCTTCTCCTTGACCGGTGGTTGAGCATACAAATATGACGAGTCTCTGCTTGACTAAGTCTGACTGTAAACATGAGAGATGTTGAAGAAGTCAGGTCGAAAATCACTCAAGATGCATCGAAGAACGGCCAAATATCTTCAGTAACAGTAACACGGAATAGATGGGTCATTGAACCTACTCGATCAAAGTCATCCATAGCAGCTGATCTTGCACTAAAGTGAAGTCTTCGAGCTTCCCTCACAACTCGGTCACTCACTTGCTCAGCATTGCCCGTTTGAGAACCATACAATACAAGTAAGTGGCGCTCCATTGCTACAAACGAACAACTGATTTCTATGTTTGAGCTGATTTCTATGTTTTTAGCTTTTTGCTGGAAGCCGGTTGGGGAATGAGACGCTCGCTTCTATCAACTGTCGCGCACTTGAGCCCTGTGGAGTTGAGCTTTAGACTTTCAACAAAAAAGTCAAATCTGGAATCAAGATCAACACCATACATTGAACCGTTTGTCATCTTACATGGGCTGCTTGGAAGCAGTAGAAATTGGGGTTCGCTAAGCTCAAAGTTAGCAGAGACTTATCAAACTCCTGTCTACGCGGTTGTAAGTTCTCAAAGCTCCAAATCTGCAAAACTTCAAGTACGAAAATTTGGAAACTTACTACCCTCGTTCTCGTGTTAGGACTTGAGGAATCATGTACGTGTAGCTTCTAACTGGCAGATCTTTACATCACTCCACGCTTGTGGGATGTCGAACTGTCAGAAGCTTCATTTCAGCTCACCCAACACTTACAAACACTATAGGGGGAATCACCTCATTCTCCGATACATGATCTGAATGCAATGTCGGCTGACATCAGGCACTTTACTGAATCTCACTCGTTACCGAGAGTTTCAGTCATTGGTCACAGTATGGGTGCCAAGACAGCAATGTTATTTGCCCTTCAACATCCCAAACTTGTAGCTCGACTAGTAATAGTAGATGCTTCACCGTTACGTCAAGAACCCAAGAGTGAAATTGACTGGATTGAACGCTACATGGTGGGGTTGGAGAAAGTTATGGAGGCTAAGGTTACTTCGAATCAAGCTGCTGAGGCTATAATGCTGCCATTTGCTCCTGTAAGATGTCTCGACAAGCTAGATAACCCTGAACGAGCCTCACTGTGATTACTCTTCGTAGAATGTAGCGATTAGGAAATTCCTATTGACCAACTTGAAACGAGAATCGGATCCATTTCCCTCATTACACCTGAGGCCGAACTTGCCCGTCCTGAAACAGTATCTAACAAAGGCAATCTCGGAGTTCCCAGTAGCAATAGGTGATGCAGAATATACAGGACCTACTTTGCTAATAGTCGGTACAAAGTCAAAGTTTGTTAATCCAGCAACATATCCCACGATTCGGAAGTATTTCCCAAACTTGACTGTGAGAGAGATTGATGCTGGACATTGGGGTATGTGGTTTCTATTTCTTTGAATGCTACAGATCAAATACTTGCTCCATAGCTGACAACCGATAACATCTCATTAGTGCAAGCAGAAAAGCCAAATGAATTCCTACAGGCCGTTGACGATTGGATTTCTCCGAAATAGATGCTATATGATTGGTCGTTTATATCATAGAGAGCACTTCTCGTTGTACATATATAGATCTAGACTACAAGAAACAACTATGTAGCAGCTGGGAAGACAATTACGTCTGCCAAATTCATGACATGGTGAAGCACCTGAAAATGCTCACTCAGTTGCAAAAACGATAATCGTGGTGTATCATCATCGCAAATCCCACATGCGAATCGATTCGAAGTTCCATGCAGGTGCTTCCAATGAGCATCTACACCAACACGAGCTGACAATCCTTTTACCACCTTGTCAGGTATCCAGGCAAAACAATGCCTTAAGCCTGCTATTCTCGTTTCCTTTACGACCTCAAGATGATTGATGGCTCGAGATATACGGGTTTTATGTGTTGTCATGTCTTTAAGGAAGGGCCCATGTGTTGATTCCAGGGTGAGAGCCTCGTCATACCCTAGTCCCATAGCCTGCAATGCTCGTCGGACAAGCCCTTCTGGATGATATTGCCGTGGCGAGGGCAGTGACAATCGAATGTCATTCTAGAGCGAAAATATGTTGAAGACCTCTAAACTTTCAAATGAATCAGAATGCTTCTCATCTCGCATACTTGCTTACCCCTATAGACGTCCAATCATCACCATGTCGAGTAAACATATGCTGACGGAGATCTGCATATGATTTTAGCTTGATCGACTTGCTTTGACAGCATCCTATTTCGATCAACAAATCGCTCAGTTCTGATGTAGTTTGAATATGGAGGTGGCTCATGACTTTGAGTCGGATCTCTACAGATTTGATAAGGCTCTCGTTCCAAAGTGGTGTAAGAATCGCACCGATCTGTGTAAAGTGATTCCGACTATAATCTTCCACGGTATCAATGAGTTCCTGTGCCATCTTCGAGCTCATAATTTCCTACCAATTAAAATTGAGGTTGAAAGGTGTGAGCACAGGCAAATTGAGCGGATACGTTCAATTCCGAAAAGTACCTCGCCTGTTGGCCAATCCGAGTCGATGGCTTGAGGATGGATCATACTGATATCCAATTGACCAACCAGCCATTGAGGCATAACATGTCGTAAAATCTGTTTGAATTGTGACTTCTTAACAGCATTATAATTTGCTTCTGCATTCACAACTTCAGCGATCAGCTTTTTACGTATAGTGTACCAAATCGATGAGGTCAATACTGTCCATGATACCGATGCGTCCTGTAACTTTACATATGATGGAAAATGATGAAGATATTTGATACACCCAGTCAAAACTTTATCTTTTCCTATTCGTTCCAAGACTTGTTGCTTCCGTTGCTCGATCTGCTGAGCTTCAACTCTTCTCTGGGCCCGAAGATTTTCCAAATTCATACGTAGAATGACCTCCGTTTTTTCCATCAGCGTCGTTTGCTTTGTTTTTGCTTCCGTCAACCAAGAATCGTCCTGACTCGAGAGACGGGCTTGACGATTTGAGCGGACGTCTGATACCATAAACCGAGCATTCCATGTTGGAATTCCTTCAAAGGATCGTAAGCGTACGGTTGTAGCCAACATGTTGAGACAGACAGGAATCCTCACCAAGAAAATCGTCCAGCACATATCCATGTGCCATCAATTCAGCCTCACTTTTCGTCGAAGACAGAATGCATTCATCACATAATCGAAGGCAAAACATATGATATATCTGACTGGGTCTCCTTTTACACTTGAAGCACTTTGTTGACAGCCATAGAGAAACGTATACCCTTTCTTCAAGAAACGGAGGCGGTGTGGTCAACTGCGGACAAGTTCGTGTTCGATTTATCGTCCATAAGTCGGGATTCTAATACGAAAATGGCCAGAACTTGTTGACAAACTTCAAGCATCTTGATTTTTTGATGTCATTGGATTTACTTGCCTGCGCGACGATATCACGGAATTGACGGCTTAACCGAGTCGCTCTCGATAGTGCAAAGACATCTACATGCTTCAGAATGATGATCCACAATTCGGGCGGTAGAGTTTGGTTCTTTCAGCGATAAAGCAAAACTTGTGAGCTCAAGCAGTACAGACAGTCTCTCGAATCCAAGGAAGAGCGACTCACTTCAGTGTCGATCCTGTCAGCAGGCTGCTCTGAATCTATCCTTTTCTTTTTCAACTTTGCCATTCTTTCAGCGTCATTATCAAGAAGAAGTTGTAAAATAGAAATGTGTGCTGAGATGACTGACGAAGATATTTAAGCTACTCGACGTATGCCATCCAAGGGTGATTGGACGCTACTGGCGAGTTTTCGTCGCTGCTATTCTATTGTAATTTTCTACCAAAACTGTATTTTAGATCATAGTAAACAGCATTATCAACACGATCGAGTTCGCGATGAGGATGGTGAGATAGGGTGTCGACACCATAAAAGCCACTGGGATATACAGATGTGTCTTTGCTTCACAGACTTCAAATTCAACATTTATTACGGTATGTCACAAGAAGGAATCCGCGCTGTAGACCCTACTAGAGGCTATTGGCTCATCTCCAGATCTGACACCATTGTTGAATATGCTCACTCTCAAATTCATACTCATATCTGCAAGTTGGGCAAGCGTGATTTTCCTTAATCCAGTGATCGCGACAAAACTGATGAGGACACCGGGCAGGACAAGACGTGGTCAACCTTATTATCGCCTACACTTCAAAACTCAGTACACATACGGGATTTTTTGTGTCGATAGAACAGCTTTGTGAGCAGAAAAACAACGAGGACAGCACTCCTGATGTTTTCGCTGCACCTCGCCATTGGCTTCAAAGATATAATGATACTAAAGCTTGGTTGTAGGCATGGTCATCTTTGTTTAGTCTGTTGTAATTACCGAAACCGTCTCAGAGGGCAAATCAGTTTATTGTCAATTACGCAAAGTGTACAGGTACAAGAACAAAGTTGCGACGAGACTCGAAAATTATCACTATTGAAGTTTTGTGCACATATCAACGCATTTATCAGTGCTCCAATGGTACATGCTTGGACTGAATGCCCTGAAACACCGAAATCACTTTCCGAAGGTACTTTTCGTTGGTGCAAAAATCTACTTGTAACGGAATAGACTCCAAGAGAGAGTTAAATACAGCGTTAATATTTACTTTTATGAGAGTGACGCCGCTCACTTACTAGTAGCATAGCCTCGATTTCTCCACTGACAAACCCCTGAAGCAGAAAGAAAGAATGTTGAAGAGCAGCGGTTATATGCATAGTAAAGCACCTTTGCACTTCAAAGCATCAAAGTTTCTAAGCAAAAGAAGAAAGAAATGGGTACTATTTAAGAGAGCTTTGAGGTATGAACTCGTTGCATTCATCAAATTCAGTTAACTTCAAGTGCATCAAGACTTGAAACATGCAAATCAAGTCCTCTCTTCTCACCATCTTTACTGTACTAGCTGCACCAGCAGTCATCTCTGTACCTTTAACTACGATTACAGTGCCAGTCCCATATCCACAGGCAATTCCCGTGCAACCAGTTGTAAGTTGGATCGAATGTCGCGGAAGATGAAACACTCAAAAAAATACTTAATCCATCATCCAATCTTTATAATTAGGCGTATCCCAGTGCCGATGAGAAGATATTCATCACCGGCGCTTTCCTCAGTGATAAAATTGTCACCGATGCCCTAGCTTTCGTCAACTCGGTCGTTGACCCCAACATTCTTGCCATATTGCCTTCAACGTACATTCAGTATTCGAATGTGGTCTATCATGACAATGCTGTGAACAATTGCTATTGGCCATTAAATGGGTGTGTTCGTGCCACGGACGTGATCGATTGCCAGAAGGACTACCAGTGGGGTTTGACTGTAAGTGATCGCTGGCCAATTCTGTCAGATACGTTATTAACAGCCTTGTTACTCAACTAGTATGATGACGCACCTACTTCGAATGTCGTCAATGGTGTGAACTACAATGACAGCATATCGATTTTGGACTCTCTGAATGAGCTCAAAGTTAAAGCTACCTTCTTCGTTACTGGATCTCAGTACGTATGATGTGCTATCTCTGAAGCGGCAGAACTTCGTCTGACCTTTATTTTAGAGCCACCTACTATGCAGCAACTCTTCAAACACTTGCCAACAATGATATGCACATTGCTCACCATTCCTGGTCTCATCAGTAAGGACTCGACTTTCTGGCGCTGGTAGTGGTATAATCTAACCCCGTTTCCCATTTAGTCCAATGACGTCTCTCACCAACACTCAAATCGTTGCTGAAATCATGTATACTCAAGCTATGATCTACAAAGTAACTGGTCTTACTACCCGCTACTTTCGGTAATAATTCGACGATGCTGGGTATTCATTTGCTAAATCTCACCATTTTCCTCCCATCCAGTCCACCATATGGTGACATTGATGACAGAGTCCGCGGGATTATCGCAGCTCTAGGCTTCAAAATCATCATCTGGGATTCCGCATACGATTCAACTGACGCAGATGTAGCTGCTACGCCAGAGAATTATGAGAAAGTCATGGCTCGTATCAGAAGCTGGTTTAATGTTGCCAAAGGATTCATTTCTTTGCAACACACCATCTCAACTTTTACGTCGGGTACCTCTGTCGCTGCACTACAAGAGATCATAAAGATGGGCGGTATTAAGAATCAGCTCATGACTGTTCCTCAGGTACGCTAGTCTGTTACTACTATCAGAATGTGACAAGAATCTTATATACTTTCTTACGTAAATAGTGCATCGGTGATTCTCAATGGTATATGAACAAGAACGTCAACACCGTCTTTAATTCTTGCACCCTTCCTGGAGGTTGTAATGGTGCAACAGTATCGCCAACAGCATCCACAGCTCAAGCATCAGTCGTACCATCTGTAAAACCATCATCTACCCCTTCTCTGTCTTTAAAGTCTACTCTATCATCTACAAGTCCCACTGCGACGCCGTCGGCAAGTCCTCTCATCAGTGACATTACTTCTGATGCTATTCGCTGGCCTAGCTCAACTTCCTCGTATTTGGGTCTCTTCACAATTGCTGTGTTAATGATCACAGTTTAATCGATTTAATCAGTTACTGTATGTTTTAATATGTAAATAGTGTCTAAAAAGTCCAGTTAGTTTCGGATAATAATACAACTCATATTCTATGATCTACAATAGGACATGAACGTGATTTCGCTTATTGAGACTTTTTCATGCTATGCTATTTGCTTTATTTGGTATTTGTTCATCAACAGTGTTTATTGATTTCGTCTGGTACGAACTAGTTCAATTTCGTTTTGTCCAATCTTTGCAATGTCTGCAAAATTCATGAAAGAGTATGCATTCCACTGCTTGTTTCGAGACCACTCGAGCGGAGGGAATCTTGGTGATCCCAAACCGTGGAAGATTCTTGCGACACAACGACCTAGAGGGTTCGATCGAAACGATATCTTGACAAATGAGCAGAGCAAATACGTAATGGAATTGCATCAGCATTACAGCACACACCTGTAGTGAGAAGATCAAAGTTTTGGTTGACGAAGATGCGGATATCCAATTCCATGGCCTTCTTCCTATTGTTCGAGTAGAAAGCTATAAGAATACCGAGGCAAAAAATTATGTATCTGCAATCAGAGTGTTACTGTTCTTTAGCCTTTTCTGCCAACTCTGGGTCCTTGATACCCGTCAAGACTATCTTCTTCTCGTCTGCCATGAAGTAGGTCGAGATGCAGGCACGCAAGGCTGCTTCCCTTTCAGACTCGAGAGAATCTTCTCTTATAGGAGCTCCAATGTTGTAAAATGCAGCGTGTTCATATATGGTTGACGTTGCAGATTTGTAGAGTTGTTCATACAACTTTTTGGAACCGAGTTAGAGACATTCATCAATGGCACCAAATACGACAAGTCGCAAAACTCACTAAATCAACTTTCACGACCTTGGCGATTTCAAGCTGCTTGGTACTCTTGTCAAGACTTTCGCGTAATCCGTTTAGTATCACATCTCGTTTTTCTTCGTCCATTCTTGGCCAAGCATCTGACACTCCTATGCAAAATGACGGAGACTCAGAGGTGAAGGTAAGAGCCTTCTTTTTCTATCGAAACACACTGTCAGGTCATGTCTTCAAAAGTTATGAAACACACAAAAATTCCAGGAACAAACTTGAAGATCCCATAAATGACGATGGAGTTCAGCAGGAGTAGTTTTCGCTTCATGACATATCTAAAACGACAGAAATTGAGACATAGTAATAGGATCGCATTTTAAGTACCACAAACACAAACCTTGACTGTTTCAATCGTCAGTGAGTTAGCAACTTTTGCGCTAGTACTCAGAATCTTATCAACGAAAGAGTCGTTTTCTGCCAATTGAGATAATTGTCCACCAAAGTTGAGCGTATATCTTGCGGGCATATCTACACCGCAAAAAAGCGTCGGCCAAAGATAGGTTGAAATCACCAAAGGCAGAACAAGCTAACTAACCCGCATAGAGCTTGATGGGCGAATTTGGTGCAAGATCTATGTACGTTAACAACGTTCGTAGCACCGTCTCCTTAACATCAAACGATCGCTCCAGTTCAGCAATATCGAGAGCAACTCGTGACACTCCATCCACACCCTTCCTCTTCTTTTGAGGCTCATCTGTATCATCAGAGAGGATTTTGCTCAAGAATCTCCATATGGTAGGCTGATCAACACCTTCTGAATAGGCAAAGCTTCGTAATCTGATATAGTCGTCTTTGCTCACAAAGGCGTGGCAAACTGACTCCAATCCGTCACGTCCGGCGCGACCACATTCTTGAACATAGTTTTCAGTCGAACGTGGTAGAGAATAGTGAATTATGCCACGAACGTCCGATTTGTCCAGTCCCAAACCAAATGCAACTGTTGCAATAACAATTCGCAATTGGCCTGCCATGAATTTTCTCTGGACTTGTGTGCGAGTAGCATCATCGAGACCAGCGTGATAGGCGTCAACTGATAATGAGCGAACTCGAAGATATTGACTGAGACGATCAGCTTGATTCTGGAAGAGAAATACTAATGGGCGAAGTAATCATTTTGTCTGATGGATTTCTTCATCATCGTACCTGATACATGACATAAATGATAATGGAGTTCATTCTGGCAAATACAGGCGTTTTGAGCAATCCCAAAAGAAGAGCATCTCTTGCAACAATTTTGTTCATGTCAGCAATCAGTAGAAGCTGACTCGAACCAGTTCAAGAAACACTCACCGATCATCAGCTTCAGTGATCAACGTTGCCGTCAATCTCAAATTATCAGGCAATACACGATCAGTCATAACACAGTCTTCTTCAGACAGCTCAAGCATTCGACAGACAGCTCGACGTGTACGAGCTGTTGCAGTCGCAGTCAGTCCAAGAATACAAGAACATTCTAGCTCTGTCATGATTGTGCTTTTCAAATAAAGGTATGATTGTCTAAGCAAACGAAAAAGGTTAGAGACAAGCGAAAAATTTACATACCATAATAAAAACCTCACCTGAAGTTGTGAGACCATTCCGATAGACAATGTGCCTCATCAACGCAGGTCAACCAAACAGGTGGCAAGCCTTGAGAAGAGACGACGTCTTTCCATATCTGAGTTTGCAGCCTTTCAGGTGTAACGAAGAGAATGTCGGTGCCTTTTTCAAAGAGCTGCGAGACTGACTCAATAGTCAATGCCTGAAGAAGAACAGTGTCAGATTATGTTTGGGTTCAATAAACGCAAAGGTGGCATTTTGACTTACGGAAGTGTTTCCACTCAAAGTTTCTCCAGAAAGAGCGACAGGAATGCGACGCAATTGATCTTGCAAAAGTGATATTGTCGGTACTACTACCAGCGTAAATCCAGTTTTGGCTTGCTTCAGACGTTTCAAAACATAAGATGGTAGTAGATAGCATAGCGACTTTCCAGTGCCAGTCGGCAATACCACCAAAGTTGAACGACATTCCAAAACACGTTTGATTGCTTCCAGTTGACCTACATATTATACGTGAGGGATGTATCTCGTGAAGCTGAATGTGTTTGGACTCACCATGTCGAAAAGAGTCGAGACCCGTAAAAGACGTTAGTGCCCTGGTAAGATTAACTCGTACACCAGTACAAGTCGGATCTTCCATAAACTTGGATGCTACAGTACAAATTCTAGAGTGTAGGGATTCTATTGAGTTTTTTTCGTCCATCCAGTGCAACAGACTGTAAACATACTCATCGCCTTCTTCGTCATCTGCAGCTAAAATATCGAGTTCAGGTATTGATGTTGGTACATAAGTTGCTGGAGCTGCTGATGGTCCTGCGTAGTCATCGAAATCTTCATCTTGAGCAGCACATCGTTTCTCATGACTATGAAAATACCAATCTAACATTAAGTCGACGGACCAAAAGACACAAATGCCACGGCTACATACTGAGCTGAGAAATTCGTAGAGGGACGGCGAAAACCACTCTTGCCAAATCCACGAAATCCACCTCCTCGAAATCCTCCAGTTCGGAATGCACCACCTCTGGATCTGTTGTTGAAGCGAGCAAACTTGGAAGGCACTACTTGAGTCTTCAATTTAGAACTCTTGGCCTTGGGTTCTTTAGGCTCCTTGGCCTTCTTTGGATCAGCCTCTTTCTTGGAAGTACCCTTCGTACTTTTACGTTTCTGGGTGGGCTCTTTATAGTCATCAGATGCCTTTCCTTTTCTACTGCTTGACTTGCGTGCCTTTTGAGAATCGTCAGAACCTCCATGGTCCTCACTGGCTTCATCAGCTTCCGATTCATCTTCATCACTCTCATCAGATGATACAATACGTTTGGGTCTTTTGCCTTTCTTTCGCAATACAACTGCATCGTCATCATCTAGCAATGCGAAAGGTAAACAGAAATGTGGAGCAAATAAATCTGAAATACGAAACTTACCTTCATCGGTAGCTGCATCAGCTTCTTTTGGCTTCTCTGGTGTAACAGAGTCATCCTGAGCCCAAAAAAACTAATGAGTGTGTGGCTTTATTACTGTCGAGGAATGCAGCACCGACCTCAAATGTCTCGTCATCCTCTTGGTTTGGCTGCTCCTGGATATCTCCATCATCACGAGAGTCTTCTACTGCATCATGTGCAACATCAAGGATTTGCTCATCTCGTTCTGGTATTACAGTTTGAGCATCTGCCTTAAATTGTTTGGGATCTGGATATGTATATTTCGGTAGAAGCTTATTATTGGTGGTAGACAGCGACGAGTAACGGCGAAAGGCGCCATGAAGTAGACTATTGGGTGCAACCACAGCGTCTGAATCTTCGGGTTGAGCAAGGGTTGCTGATCGTGCAAGAGAGGGTTTAGACAGTGCTCTAAACAATGAGCTAAGAGAGGAAGACCAGTCAGTAAACCGAGCTGTAATTCATGACGCATGTCCGCTTACGTTGTCCTATTAGATATTGGTTCATATGTAGGTTTTTTGCGTGTAATCCCATTTTGATGCAATAGGCGTTCAACATAATAACGAGCAGTACTCTGATCATCGGTTTCAACATCATATTCAGCACCCTTATCATCACCGGCTACATCCGATTTTGACAATTGAAGTGAGTTCAGCTTGTTCAATGCTCTGCTAAAGACAGAGATTCGTTGCTGAGAGTTATCAGCGACCAGTGGCTGCGGAAGTTGATCCTTCAATGATTTATGTTCGTTCTCTCTTGTATCTGCAAGTGTAGAAGCTAGAGAATTGACGAATCCAGTACGAATCCGTTTAATGGGTGTTGGATCAATCTCCTCGTCATCGTCATCATCATTTTCATCATCTCCAGCACCTGTATTTAATGATCTAGATATTGTAGTGATGCGAGTAACGGTAGCGGGTTTCGATGGAGTGGCCCTTTTTCGTTTACTAGAAGGGGAGTCTGAACGAGCAGCAGCTTCGTGTGCTGCGCGTCCAGCGGGAATGGTCGTGGTGTTTGGAAGAGGAAACTCGTGATGGTGATTATCTTGAGCTTCTTTTTTCTGCCTTTCTTTCATAATCAGCTTCTTCAATTTAGCATAGCGCCGGTATGCATTGTGTACTTCCTCTATAATAAAACATAGACGATTGAATGTTGATGTTGAACAGAATTGAAAGAAAAACGAAGAGATCGCTTCACGAGACAATATGTCTACCTGTCTGGACGACATCGTCTTTGGTAGGAGCTCTCTTGTGCCTGGCCTGAAACCTACGTTCCCAATCATTCAGCTTGATCTTCAACTTTTCGGCTTCATGCTCAGTTGGAGTCTGTTCTGGCTTTCCAGCGTGATGATCGCTACTGGAAATAGGCTGATTTCCTAACATAGAACTCGATCACACATGTTCCTGAAAACAGAGGGCTCGTTGATGCACAGCTGACGATGCTTTTTGTTTCGCAAAGATCTACAGTTAGTACATCAACACTCTAGGAAAAATCTGGGGAATAATTTAATGGAGTTGCTATTGTACTGCTTCATCTGGAATTATTTATCTAGGTATTGTAAATCACCCTATTTGATCTGTCTTATACATTGCCGCGTTTCGATTCGTTCTTGTCTTAACCTTTGAGCGAGTGAAAGATGAGTTGATATAAGGCACGTCTGTAACAATTACATGCTCTTGGAATCTCATTATAACTAACATTGTATTCCTCGCTCGTCTAGTGGTTCATATGCACCTTGATCACTACTTGTGCTTCGCAGAACGGAAAGTTTTCAAGCTCTAGACAAATCTAAATCTAGTCCTTCTTGATCACGAAAAGCTAAATACGATGAGTCAGAAGGGAAAAAGACCAGCTAGGTAAGACCCGGTCTTAAACCTCTCTGTCTATTCAGTGTTTTCGGTGTCTGTCGAATCCAATAGTTCCTTGTCGTTCCGGTTGATCTTTGACTGATCTTTGAAAAAAATCTAGTGAAGACGCTTCTCCAACGTCGGGAGGAGCTACTATGCCTAAAAGGAAGTTCAAGTGAGTAGGATGTTGTGCTGGAACCAGATTGCAACATTCGCAACAATCCAACCAGCTTTTGATTAGGATTGCACAAATAACAGATGATCACAACCGTCAAGTGAGGATTGATTGGAGTTGGTGTAATATCTATCTACACTTGGTGTTCACCATCTTGAATATAGGTTACTTTCTTGAAACGAAAGGCAGGACTAATGAAGAAAGCATATGAGCTCTCGGTGCTGTGTGATTGCGAAGTCTCCTTGATTATATTTCAAGACTCCAAGATTGTTCAATACAACAGCTCAGACGTTGACAGGATACTCCTGAGATATACTCAGGTTTGTCAGAACGTGTACCATGTCGTTGGACTGTTCGATTAGCTAATCCGAATCTTGCCCTGATAGTACAATGAACCTCATGAGTCACGGACCAATGAAGATGTAGGTTGGACCTTCTGAGCAGACATTCTTTGAGAGGACTTCTAGAAAAGTTATCTTCTACTAGTTTGCCAAATTGACCAAGAGCAACCAAGACGACATGGAAGGAGATTCTGATTCTCCTCGGATTTCCAAATTTGATGACGACAATTCCAGAACAGGAATGAAAACTGCCGAACCAACGTCATCGTAAGTGCCAATTAGTTGAATGTTGTAAACTAGCTGACCTTTGATCAATATTAGAAAAAGAGGTCCCAAAAGCTCTGAAACTAGTCCAAGAGAATCCAAGAAAACGCGTAGATGAATATTTGAAAACACGAAACCACCATAAGTATTACTTCGAAATCGATGTCATATAGAGTTGCCTTCCACAATTTCCAGCGTTATAGCGACGCGGTTTCAGGACGAAATTATACGTCCAAATGCGATTTCATCAGTGCTTGCTTGAAATATCTGTTTGTGTGGGGTGCCAGTGCATGCAACAAGTCAAACTCTACAACACTTGGATCTTAGAGAATGCTTGAAGATGCAGAATGACATCGCGGTCCTCAGCATTGCCAGATCTATCAAGGCTCACAATCTTAGCGGCTCGTCTTCTCCGCTCTCATCCCCGACACGACAATCCTCGTATACCTTTGATCAAGAAGATAATGATCCAACTCGAAACATACCGCACCATGTCCTAAAAGCCATACCGATAACGGCCTCTGCTAAAGTAGATGAAGAGCTTAAAAAGGTCTTCACGCTTTTCCTTCGAGACTACGTCACAGTCTGGTACAATCTGATCTCTGAGGATGAAGATTTCGTCAATGCCGTACTCCACACATATATTCATTTGGTACGAGAATTGGAACGTAGACTCAAAGTAATTGACTGGGTTATGCTGTTGACGCATGATTTGCCTAACGTGCTACGCCGTCACGTAAACGATTATCGAATGTGTAAGGATAAACTAGGATCTACATACGCAGGAGGCAAATCTCTGGAGGAATTGTTTCATGGAACGCAGCCTCATATTGCACTTGAGTCTCCAGAGGCTGAAGAAGAGTATCTGAGAAGAACTGCTGAAAAGTTGACTCAGGTGCTGTTTCCACTATTTGAGAGAAAGTGTGAGATCGTTAGAGTCTTGCTTCGGGAGATGCTAGGGTCGTGTACCCTGCATTTTAGCTTTAATTCGGTCTCAGAGCCAGATTATATCAACCAGTTGCTCTTGACGGTAAGAGTGTGTTGTGCGAATATGTCAACACGGAGTCGATTTCTGTTTTTGCAAGTTCAACACTTGATGCTTATACCCATAGTTTCGCAATTCCTAGCTGCTCGGTGGTGACGAGGAGGGCACCGAGACTCCGGTGTGTTCAGAGATATCAACGCCAGCTCATCCGTATGCAGGGCTGGGCAATCTCGTCAAAACAAAATCATCACGTAATCTATCCAGACAATCTCTGCCCATGAATCCTATGGATCATAGAATGAATAGTCGCTTGTCTGGTGAATCTCAACGAGGCTTGTTCGGTGTTTTGAAACGTAATCGTCCAAAACGAACCAACAAGGCTCTAGTCGCTTCTGGTCGTATAACAAACACTATTGTGACTGGAATCAAGGGACTTGCACATGGTGGACTCGAGCGGGTCTCGAGCTCAATAGATCGAATCAAGAATATATTGCCGAATGATTCCAAAGATATTCAAAATCGTGACCGTCGTGGTAAAACAACTCGTCAGTCGACAGATCTCATGATGGATGACGCATGGAAGGCCACACATGCTCTAAATAATAATAGTAGCGATGGTGGTGATGACCTCATATGGAATGGTGGCTCGTGGTCTGTGAATGACTCCAATAATGATGGTGATTCTTATAACAAGCCACGTAGAAAATTTCGTAAACAGAGTCCAAGTCGACAGCTATCATCAGACTCGGACTGGTCTGATCGAGTCAACCCTCTCAATATAAGACGACGAAATCGATCCAACAGCCCTACCAAAGTAAACAACAACCCATCACTAACACCACCAACATGGTCTGACTCGGCCTTACGCCTAGTAAACGATTCTCCCAGGATCGGAATCATAACCACAGCAGGTCCTTCAGATCATATGAGACCTTCACCATCACTTATACCAGCACCGTCATTCAAAACATGGGAAGGAAGTCGAACGCCAACGCAAGAAGAGTTTGGTGTACCTGAGGTAAAATTCAATCCGCCATCTCCAGAACAGTATGACAGAAATACTGGTTCCGATGATGACGATGAAGATACTCCCTTATACGATGCTCAAGAAGACATACAATCTCCTATGGGGACGATACCCGATGTAGTTGTTGAGGAAGAAGAAGCAGACGACGAAGTAGGAGACTCGCCTACAACTGTTGATTTAGATGAACAACAACAATCAACAGGAATGTTGTGGGAGTGGTTTGGTGAATTGATAAATCAGCTGCATCTCATATACCAGGATATGACTTCAGGGCCATGGCGGCTTGGTCCTATAGATACATCAAGATATAGTGGTCTCTGTCTTCATGAGCCTGTTGCTGAACTCTTTCGAGACGTGGTTAAAGATGTTCAAGAAGGCATACAATGGACTCGTTGGTCACTTGTGTCGTTTACTCGACCTTTTGTGCGCTCTGTTCTGTCACCAGTCATAAATCGGTACGATTTCCACCTTCGCCATGATTCCCCGGTTTTTACTGAGTGTAAGGTTTCTGATCAATTCAACCAATTTCTTTAGAGCCATCTTGTGGGGTGTTTATAGATGCATTGAGGAAGATAGTGTAGCGGGATATCTCAAGAACTTTCGTGATTCGTTCTGGCCTGATGGAGTGCTTGCTACAGAACCTCTCCCAAGAAGTCGAATAGAGTCGGCAATGACAAAAACTGAAGTAGAGGCCAGACTCAAAGCATGCGTCCCACGTAAGTATTCTGTTTCGTTGCTGTCTGCAATGTCACGTTTCCTCTCTCGTACTTCAGTTTTTCGATCATCTTCGTTGAACTTATATTTTTATAGCTGTCCTTAAGACCTTAATTGGCCAAGAAGCTGCTGACGATAGACTTATGCTAATGCTCGAAGCACTGCAGAACAAAGAGATAAACAAACATCTGATGTTTGTGATGTTGGACTTAGTCCTAAATCGTCTGTTTCCAGAGCTGTAAAAGAAATGTAATAGCACACGTATATATATCTTGCATCATATATTTCATTTTTAAGTTCTGTATTTATAGTAAAACAGAGGTCTCTCTTATCTTTATGCAAATAAGCCATAATCTACAATAGTAAATGATTTGACGACAGCTTGAAAATTGGTGAGCGCGACTTGAGCAGGTACAGTTGTTGCACGTTCTATCGTCGTTGACGAAGAACGAGCATCAATTTCGATAGGGTGGTTGTATGATATTAGAATATCAGTATTTTCTCGTGCCAGCCTGATTACAGCCACGTAAATGTTGACTGTGTTTGGTACCGTTTCGTTGAATTTTGCGATTTTTTGAGTGCCTATGGCGATGGATACCGATTCTCCGGTTCTGTACAGAGTAAGATGGGATTAGAATGGTGGAAGATGATTTGATCTGCACGATTTTCAACCAGAACACTCCAGCAAAAAACCGTACCGTAGGTTTGGCAAGTCAATTCCAGCCCGTAAATTTTCTATAGATCCCAAAGCAGACTCAATAGCATCATTATCATCTGCCAATTGCTGGAAATGAAACCTAAAGGTGTCCAACAAAAGTCTTGAGCTTCACTCTGTGTGTTTTAATGTAGACCAAACACTCACTGAGCAGGGATTTCAGAGATGTGATCAGCAGGCGATTCTAATATTTCGATACTGATCGACTCATCGGTAGCAGGACTGGCATATACAGTTTGATTGTCTGGCACCTGACGGATTTCGCTAACATTTTTGGCACCAAGTCAGCTTAGAGCGTCAAAGCACGATATGAAGAACACGAATCCAATTAATTCACCTAACATCGTCAAATCCTTGCGGTATCCATACGCGTATTGCACCTCCAAATAACTCTTGGTGAGCTTCGTTTGCTACAACCATTTGATCTTGGATGCTATACAAAATTCTTTTCAAGCGTCTTTATAGATACATTTACGAGTTCGGGAATCTTTCATTTTTATACGCTGCTCTCTATGTATATAACCTGTTTATGAATCATCACCAATCTTCGGTGCCAAGTAGTAACTGTTCAGCAAAAAATTGATTAGATCTCTGTATTAAACGATATTATTGCAAATGATAATTACCGAATATGCCCCTCATCGGAAACCTTGTACTCTACCAGAAGAGGTACTTCGTTTGACATGGATAGAGTAACAGCCTTTGAGAGCGAAGTTGCCTTTGTAAAGTTGACCAAATACTTTAGAGAAAAGGTCAAGGTCACATTAGATTGCAACTCGATTTCGGTAGGAACATCGTCCTCCTTGTCTGCAGATCCTCCACCAGCTTTGAGAGTCACGTTTCCGTTACCAATATCACCATTCGCAGTAAACTTGACGCTTTCTTTGGTGGCCTCGATAATTACTGTGATGAAATAGAGGATTAATTGAAATTTCGAATTGCGAATCATAAACTTGAGACTAGTTTGTATATACCAGATTCACTCAATTGCATCAAGTCACGGCAAATACGTTGGAATTCCGTAGACGACATCTTTATGGATGCTTCATAGTTTGTTTCAGGGATACCCAAATGTTCGCTGTCAATATCCATGAGTTTGAGTTCATATTCACTGACTCTATCTTGATCTAAGGATGGAATGTAGGACGTCAGTCACTTTGCGCAGCCCCAATTATTTGAATAGGAACTCATCCAAACCCCAAGCTTTCATGATAGAACGATGATGAAGTGGGATTATAATTGATACTTACTGTTATTCTCAAAAGTCAAACTGAGAGTATCTTGTTGGTCGTCAGCCTTAATTGTGAGGACATCGTCATTTGCAGCACATTTCATGATTTTGCCCAACGAGGCCAAGTTGATTCCAATAGAGAGATTTCTGTCACATCGGAACGGATCAAACATGCCGGCCTTCAATGACAGAATGACCAATGCAACATGGGAATTGTCCATTGCTTGCAAATTAATTCCATTGTCGTTACAATCAAAGTTGGCATCTGATACCAAGTCCTTGATGGAATCAAGTACCTTTTTGAATACGGCGGATTGACCTAATCGTGCTTCTAACATGTTTGGTTCACTTGTTCGTTCTCGTTCTCGTTTTACAGTTTTGCTGGGTTAGTGCGATGAGTTTTTGATGGGAGACTCAACTGTGACTTCGCATTCGACCAAACACGAAACGCGTCGAAACTTTGACATTTACGTGTGAATTGAACTCATATGATAGATTGCAATATAATTCGTCGTGATCTATTAAAACGGACATGTTTTCAAGGCCTATCTATGAGAGCAAAAGCGTAACGACTTCACAGTTTCGCCACGGGGAGACCAGTTCCAGTAACCCTCTTGATAACATCATCTGTATATTTCATCAGCCCTGCCACAACTTTGGGATCGTTGGCAAGAGGGCTAATCGGACATTGCTTGATTGTTTCATCCTAATTCAAACCGTTGATGAATGAGTGGTCGCGTAATGTGATCGTTTCATGAAATGGAATGCGAAAAGAACGAGCGCATAATCCCGCATACTTACATAGTATTTGCCATGGATCTGCATCTGGATTACATCAGGAGATGTCGAAAGCCATACTTGGTTGATCGCTCCCTTGATGGTTTGAAACTAGTCAGCCTCCAGAGATACAGCGTTTTATCCCTAACTTACATCTGAAACAGTCTTTCCAAACAGAGGAGCAGCAATTTTCCCCAAGAACGCAAACACGCCGCCCTGGATTTCAAAAAGTTGGTTAGCACATAAAGATCTTACAGCGTCCAAGGTTGGATATTAACCCACCGTTGCCTTTCCTTGAATGTCAGTCTTGACAAACCCTGGATTCAAAGAATTGACAAAAACTGTATCTCCAATTATCTTTTGGAACTCCATAGCAAAAATGGTGTTTGCGAGTTTGCTTTCACAATATGCGGCAAGGCCAGAATATTTTGCAGCAACAAGACTCTCCGGGCCGCCCCATGTGGTGTTCCTTGCAAATGTATGAGCACTGCTGGAGAGAATGACAACTCTTGATGGCGCAGATGCCTTCAACACATCGGCGAGCAAATAGCACATGTACGCGCCAGAGATATGGTTTACGAAGAGCTGGTGGTCCACACCGTGAATTGGTGAGAAGGGTACCATGTAGACACCAGCGTTCAAATGGAGCACATCCAGTTTCAACCCTCGTGCCTTGAAAGCTGTCACGAATTGCTCAATCTAGTATGTTATCAATTGTCAGCTTTGGAACATATTGTGTCCTGTACCAAATGACGTACCGATTTCAAGTCAGCTTGATCAAAGACTGCTGGTTCTAATATTCCGTTGGGCGTAACGGCTCGAATTTTAGCAATTGTTTCCTGACCACGAGCTTCACTCCTGACTCCGAGAAACAGATGCGCATTCTTTTTGGCGAGCTGGATGGCACTTTCAAGTCCTAGTCCCGCCGCTAAGATGTGAAAGATCAGGCATCTCGATGTTATTATGGTTTTCGCCGAGATGACAGGGAATTCGGCAATACTGGATTACTTACATGCACCAGTGATGATCATCACTTTGCCAGACTGGTCAGGAATATCAGCATAAGTCCACTTTGCCATAATGTCGTTCTATCGTTTCTACAAGTGCTAGTGACGTGTCGGTTTGAATGTCTTTCTTTGTAATTGTTTGGGGGCTTTGGCGCAAGTCGTTCTAGGTTCATCACTTACCTGGGTGTCAAAAATGTCTATAGGCTTCCTTCACTCCGTTCTATGCGTGCTTCTACAGTGATCTTCGTGAGTCTGTGTTTGCGAATTCAACATTTCGAACTCAGCTCACCAGGTTTCGCGTTCGCGTCTTTTAACAGTTGAAACAGGCTGCCTACAGAATATTTCTTTCGCGTGGGATAACTGTCGCCAGCGATGCAAGGTAGTCCAAGTGATATTGTGTATTTCGTACATGTTACTCGATGATGGAGTGCGAGCACTAAAAGACTAGCTGACTTTGGAATGAATTCATATACATAATTTGAGGTGTAATGCCCGTTGATCAATAGAGAACACGTGGGCTCGTAACGTTGTGCATCAAACCAATGCTTAGTCTTTCACCACGGGGAGATCAGCTCCTGTAACCCTCTTGATAACATCGTCAGTGTATTTCATAAGCTCGGCGACGACTTTCGGATCTTTGGCGAGAGGGTTTGGTTCAGTTTGCTTAATTCTGCCAGCCTAGTTGAAAATGGTAGGGTAAGTGTTACGCGTCGTACACCTTTAATCTACACGAATCATCTTTCACTTACATAGTATTTGCCATGAATCTGTTGATTTACTACGTCAGCAGACGTAGAGAGCCAAACTTGGTTGATAGCTCCCTTTGAATGACACGTGTCAGCATGAGATACAGAGAAAGCACTTCCTTTTGTTACTCTTACCTCTTCAACGGTCTTTCCAATTAAAGGGACAAGCGCTTTAATCACAAAGGCAATCACACCGCCCTTAATTGTAAACTATGGTGAGGCCAATCCTCGCAAAGACACAAATTATTCGGACATGAAAAAAGTCCCACATATAAACACACCTGAGCTTTTCCCTGAATATCAGTATTCACCATCCCAGGATCCAACGAGTTGACGAACACATTATCCCCAACCATCTTTTGGAATTCTATTGCGAAAATTGTATTCGCGAGTTTTGATTCGCAGTAAGCGCCGTATCCAGAGTAGGTGGTTTCAGTTAGAAGCCCTGGACCGCCCCATGACGTCTTCTTTGGTGACAGATGCGACTGGCTTGAGAGAAGGACAACTCGTGATGGCGCAGAGACCTTCAACACATCAGCAAGCAAGTAGCACATATAGGCGTGCGAGATGTGGTTTACGAATAGTTGGCGGTCCACCCCCTCGATTGGGGAGAAGGGAGTTATGAATACGCCAGCGTTTAGTAGCAAGACATCCAGTTTTAAACCCTTTGCCTTGAATGCAGTCACAAAGGTGTCAACCTGCAGGTGAAAATGAAGGTATAAGCAACTGAGCGTTTAAGCAGCTCTGCCTTGGATGAAACTACGTGCAGATTTCAGATCTGCTTGATCAAAGACCGCTGGCTCCAATATTCCATTGGGCGTAACGGCTCGAATTTTGGCAATTGTTTCCTGACCACGAGCATCGCTTCTGACCCCAAGTAGTATATGAGCATTCTTAGTTGCAAGCTGAATAGCACTTTGGAGACCCAGTCCAGCAGCTATGCGTGTGAAAGATCAGCAAGCTTGAAATCGTTATGCATGCATGTATAACAATGGGCTCGAAAATGATAAGGACAAACTTACATGCACCAGTAATGATTATGACTTTGCCCGACTGATCAGGAATATCAGCAAACGTCCACTTGGCCATATTGTGGTTCTTTCTCGCTCGTTCTCTAAATGAGGGGAAAGTTCTGCGTGTGAGTTGGATGTATTTCTTAACGCCCTTTTGAGCTATGTAGATCATTCACCTACCTGAGCGCTCCTTCGCTGTCCTTTACAGTGTCCAAAAATGTGTGACCGTGAAGCTCATGCGGGGGATGGCCTTTTAAAAAACACCGAATCAAACATTTCGAATCAACGTCAAACATTTTAAAATGCCGGAAATGGCCAGCATGAGACCGCATTCCGCATTCATACGATATTATAGACCGCAACGCAACGTTGCCAACAAATCAAGCAAGAGAATAAACACCTATTATTGCGTCGAATACAGAGATCCGCCTTCCATCGGATACTCCCGCTCCAATATTTGAATATGGAAGATGAATATGGAAGATGAATAAATTTACATATGAGCAGAAACTGCAACACGTCTATACATGCGGCATGGGGAGATCAGTTCCAGTAACCCGCTTGATGACATCGTGAGTGTATTTCATAAGCTCTGATACGACCTTTGCGTCTTTTGCAAGAGGATTCGTTTCTGATTGCTGGATTCTTCCAGACTATATCAAATGTTGAGTGTTATCCGTGAAACTAGCTACATGAAGACTCACAAAAACTTCGTAATTCCGCAGATGGTTGCCAACGTACATAGTATTTGCCATGAATTTTTTGTTCTATTACTTCAGACGATGCGGAAAGCCATACTTGATTGATAGCGCCCTGGATGATAAAAACGAGTTAACTTCACATCGAAGGGATGTAGCCAGATCGGGCCACTCACCTCTGAAACAGTCTTTGCGAACACAGGAGCTAGGATTCTAGACATGAACGCAACGATTCCTCCCTTGATAAAGTCCAACTTTTCAGTCACTAGACCGTTCGTTCGTTGCCTTGAGCAAATGTTTCAAGCTTTAACCGACCTGAGCTTTCGCTTGAGCATCAGTCGAAACAAATCCCGGATCCACGATATTTACAGACACAGTGTTTCCAACCATCTTTTGGAACTCAGTAGCAAATATGACATTCGCCAGTTTTGATTCATTGTAAGCGTTGAACCCAGAGTAAATTGTCTCAACAAGGTTGTCTGAACTACCCCACGAGACGTGCCTTGCAGCGAGATGAAGACTGCTGGAGAGAATGACGACTCGTGATGGTGCAGATACCTTCAGAACATCGGCAAGGAGATATGTCATGTATGTGTGAGAGATGTGGTTTACGAAGAGCTGGCGATCTACACCGTCGACTGGGGAGAAGGGCACCATACAAATACCAGCGTTCAACAGCAAAACATCAAGTTTCAACCCTCGTGCTTTGAATGCAATCACAAAGGTCTGGATCCGTGAAAACAAAGCAAGCATGAGTAACTGAATCTCATGGAATATCAATGCGATCGCATTCTGTCTAAAATTTCGTACCGATTTCATATCAGCTTGATCAAAGACTGCTGGTTCTAGAATTCCATTGGGCGTGACTGCTCGAATTTTGTATATAGTGTCCTGCCCACGAGCATCACTTCTGACTCCAAGAAATATATGAGCATTCTTCTTTGCCAGCTGAATAGCACTTTCGAGTCCAAGGCCAGCAGCTATTGTTGAAGAGATCAGAACTTTTGAAATGTATGGTTTTAGTAGCAGAGCTCAGAATCGGGAATACTTACATGCACCGGTAATGAAGATGATTTTGCCCGACTGGTCCGGGATATCAAAGTAAGTCCATTTTGTCATAACGTTGCCGTTTCTGTCCAACCAGGAAATTGATCGTAAGTTTACTGTTTTTCGTGGTATGCTTTGAGAAGTTTGGGCACGTCTTTCAACTGAGCACTTGCTTGAGTCAACAATTGTCACTGTAGTGCTCCTTGACTCCTTTGCAACGTGTTCTTCGTGTGATATTCGTTGCTGTGTGTTTCCCATTTCGGAACCTCCAACGGATGTCTCGCATCGCCCTCGCTGTCCTGCTTGAAATAGGCGATTCCAGGAGATCACCATCGATATGATATTCCAGTTTGCAAGACAATGTCGCCAACAATGCGGCAAAACGTACAAACAAGCGTTGCGTCGTTCGAACATACTCAGATGTGACATTCCGCTGTCATAAAGCCTCTGCATCTGATTTTCGATAGAATTAATACATAAAATGGCAGTTATAAGTAATACGTAACACCGGTCCAGCTTCTCAAGGGGGTCTCACGGTGCAACACTGTCATCGTTGCGCCATCGGGAATTCAGATCCAGTAACCCTCCTAATAACATCATTAGTATATTTCATGAGCCCCGCTACAACTTTGGGATCCTCGGCAAGAGGATTGACTGGGATTTGCTTGATTCCATCAGACTAGTCACACGTTGATGATTAGTGACATAAAGGGGTTTGATCATAACGTAATTAATCATGTACTCACAAAGTATTTGCCATGGATCTGCTGACTTATGACATCAGGCGATGTGGAAAGCCATACTTGATTTATGGCACCCTATATATGTTGGACCAAGTCGTCAGGAGATGCAAGTAATAAAGCTACATGGGGGCGCTCACGTCTTCAACGCTCTTTCCAAAGAAGGGAGCTACAATCCAAGCAAAAACCGCTATTAGTCCACCCTATCGGTTTGGATTGTACGTGATTGAACAAACCGTCGACAAGTAATTCAGTCAAAACATTGCGGCAGACCTGAGCTTTTCCCTGAATATCAGTTTTGACAAATCCCGGATCCACAGAATTAACAAACACGGTATCTCCAATCATCTTCTGGAACTGTGTTGCGAAGATAGCATTTGCCAGTTTGGACTCGTAATATGCAGGGAAGCTAGAGTAACTTTCGGCCAGAAGGGTCTCTGGATCACCCCACGAGACCTTCTTTGCGAATGTATGAGCACTGCTGGAGAGAATTACCACCCTTGATGGTGCAGATGCCTTCAACACATCCGCGAGCATGTAGCACATGTACGCGTCTGAGATGTGATTAATGAATAACTGGCGATCCACACCTTCGATTGGCGAGAAGGGTGTCATACAAACACCAGCATTCAATAGCAAGACATCAAGTTTCAACCCTAGTGCCTTAAACGCAGTGATAAACATCTCAATCTAAAGTAAGTTTGGATTATCAGCTTTGCAATGCATTGCGGCCTTTCTGGTGCCATAGTGCGTACAGATTTTAGATCAGCCTGATCGAAGACTGCCAGTTCCAACACTCCACTCTTCGTTGCAGCTCGAATTTTGCCGATTGTTTCTTGACCACGAGCGCCACTCCTCACTCCAAGAAAGACATGCGCATTCTTTTTCGCGAGCTGAATGGCACTTTCGAGTCCTAGCCCAGCAGCTATCGTCAAAGGTGGTCAGCGTGCAATGTCATTGTTGTGATCTACGCAGAGGTTGATGCCAATGAGAAGAAAGAGACCGTGCTTACATGCACCAGTAATGATTATGATTTTCCCAGACAGGTCGGGAACATCGTCATACGTCCACTTTGCCATATTGTCGTTCTTCTTGTGGGTTCAAATCAGCGAAAGTCGTGCCAGTTTGATTTTTTCGTGTACCTTTGGAGACTTAGTGCGTCTTTCATAATGTGCATCACTTACCTGGGAGTACAATTAAGTCCACGGTACTCCTTCTCTGCTTTCGCCAGGGGGTCGTGAGTGTTCTGATATTCTGCGTCTGTTATATTTACAACATGCAAACTTGTCACATATCAATCTCAGCCTCTTTCAACAGTCCAAAATATCCACAAGATCGCGATCAATACAGTATCCGAGCAAATGACGGGCAAAGCAATCTTCTGGAACGATCTCAAACCGGAACAAACACGTCTTGCGTCTAACGCAGGAATGAGCGCCTTTCAGCTGATTTTCTGACTAGCTCTACATTGAATTCAGACAAACGTTGACATGTAGTGCCTGGCGACAATACAAATCAAAAACTTCCCACAGTTCTACAAGACAGCAAACGTATGACACCATCAACGTTGCTTCACGGTGAAATCCGCTCCAGTTACCCGCTTGATCACATCATTGGTGAATTTCATTAGCTCTGCCACGACTTTGGGATCATTGGCGAGAGCATTTGGCTCGCCTTGCTGAATCCTTGCAGTCTAGTTAAAACGGTCATGAGATACGTGACTCTAGCTATATGAAGATGCTGCAGCTCGTTTTTAGCATTTGCTGTTTACTTACATAGTACTTGCCGTGGATCTCCTTGTCTACTACATCTGGCGAGGTGGAAGCCCATAGTTGATTAATAGCACCCTTGACAATCCAAGCGAGTCAGACTTACATACGAAGGAGCTCAAACAGGCTAGAGACACTTACCTCCTCAACAGTCTTTGCAAAGAATGGAGCCAAAATCCTAGACATAAAGGCAAACATTCCACCTCCAGCCTTCGCTTGAATATCGGTCATAACAAACCCCGGATCAACCACATTTACAAATACATTATCCCCAACCTTATTCTGGAATTCGGTAGCAAAAATTATATTTGCCAGTTTAGATTCACAGTAAGCATCATATCCAGAGTAGCTGGCAGCAGCCAGAAGCTTGGGACCACCCCATGAGGTATTCTTTGCAGCCATGTGCATGCTGCTAGACAGGAGGACGACTCTTGATTGTGCGTTTGCCGTCAGAGCATCAGCAAGGAGGTAGGCGAGATATGCGTGCGAGATGTGGTTTACAAAGAGCTGGCGATCCACCCCTTCGACTGGCGAAAAAGGTATCATACAGACTCCAGCATTCAAGAGTAGGACATCCAGTTGTAATGCTCGTGCTTTGAAGGCCGTCACAAAGGTCTCAATCTAAGAACGGAGTGAATTTGGCGTGTTAGAGTGGTCCGTGTACGAACCCTTGGAATTGGGATGTGATCAAACATCCGCAATGTCCCAAAGTACGTACAGATTTCAGATCAGCTTGATCAAAGACAGCCAGCTCCAGCAATCCACATTTCGTCGCAGCTCGAATTTTGCCGATAGTTTCTTGACCACGAGCATCACTTCTGACTCCCAGGAAAATATGTGCACTCCTAGTTGCCAGCTGAATAGCACTTTCGAGCCCTAGGCCAGCCGCTATCGTGAAAGAGATCAGAACCTCTTGCAAATGTTGTGGCAGTGTGGGACCAGGGTCGAGATTTGATGACCACGTACATGCGCCAGTGATGATCACGACTTTTCCAGACATGTCAGGAATATCACCATAAGTCCACTCTGCCATGTTGTTGTTTCTTGTTGGTTTCTAACGAGAAAATTCAAGTGATAATGTTAGTTTGGGGGGTTTGTCGTGTTTTTGGGCCATTTTGCGCACTTAGTTTAGTTAAGTACTTACCTGGATTAACGAATAAGACTATAGTGCCTCTTCACCCCTTCTCAAGCGTGTTTCTGTATATATATAGATATGCGTTTTTATGTTTGCACCAAACTCATCCTTGCAAACAATGTCTCGCATCAGCCTCTTTCGAAACCTCAAAGTAGCAGCTTCCAGGAGGCCGCCATGTATACGATATTCTAGCACAGAAGCAGCAAAGGAGCCATCGCCAATAATGCAAGCTGTTTCCAGAGAACAAACAGAGATCGTGTATTCAGTCTTACATCGCTTACGGAGATCTGCCTTCCCACTAATGCTCTGGCTGACTTTGGGATCTATAGCTTTAGAGCTTCGATGGGCACGCAATGATTACCGTGAATACAGACAGGATGTGACATCACGAACGAGACATTTGGAACGTGAATTGGAAATGTGGAGGAGTAAAGTTTTGGGAATAGAGTCCCCCGAAGCATTAGAAACCACTGTCACGGCTGTGGTTGAGCCTCTTGAGATTGTCAAGGTGGTAGAAGTCGCTAATTCGGAAAAGGCCGTAACTGACGCTTCCACTTCCACTGCATCAACACCACCAGCTAGTGAGTTTGGGTAAAAGAATCATCTCCGATCTGCTGCTACGTTGATGACGTCTCGTTCTACGCTCGCTAACATCTTTCTCATCCAGAAACTGTAATATACTAGAACCACACAGCACAACCAACTTTACAAACTGTACATGATGCACTTCTTTAGAGATATATATTCACTACTATTCACTAGACAATCGAACTTGAGAAAGCGTGTCAGGCCTCTTGGTTTTAGAGAGCTGCATCAGTACAGCTCGTCCATAGTCAGATTGATGTAGATTTGCAGCCATCAAAGCTTCTGATATCCTCACTCGTTTATCAGCCATAATTTGATCCACTGAGAAAGAGTTCATGCTAAATAGTGGCCTCGCATCCTCTGCTTGTGCTGATGATGCTACTGTTGGTGAGATGACTCTGGTCCAATCGCTAGAAAGGAGACGAAGGAGACGTCGGGATTAGTCAGCCCAGGTCAGAGAATGAAGGGAATATGAAATACCTCTCAACAGAAACAGCTACTGAGTCACGCAAGGCTTGCAGCTTGGCCTCAAGTTGCTTCTTTCGAGTAGCAGCTTCTTCCTCCAGCTGTTGCTGATTTTTGATTTTCTGCACAATGAGCTCGGAGCGATGCTCTACCTTTGGCTTGTTTTTCTATCATGACATATCAATCGGATGTGAGACCGTGCTCTAAGAGTAGGCAAACGATATTCACATACTTTGATTTCAGCCGCTTTGAGAGAAGCAGCCAGTTTCAATTCTTGCTCTCGTTTCAACTGGAAGACATGCTTCTCGACTTCTTGGGAGTTCTTGAACGCAGACAGTTTCTTCCTTGCGGCATCTCGAACTCGACGTTCCTCTTTAGCTGTCAATTCACTCAGATAACGTTCTTTTTCCATTTTGGCTTCACGTTGGGCCTCTATCTGTCTGATTTGCACTAATTTGGCTTTACGTAAGCCGTCCAACCGTTTGGAAATTTCGAGACTCTTTTGTTTCTGATTGACCAGTTCTGTGAGTCGCTTCTCGGCTTCGAGCATCTCTCCATCGCTGTCTTTCAATAGGTTCAAAGTGTCTGTAACAAAGTCGTCCGTATTTTTCTGGAAGGCTCTACGTATTCGTGCCTTCTCTGTCTGCAAGAAATCGGTTCGAGAGAGCACATCATAGGCATCCTGATAATAATATGAAAGGTCAGATTTATTTGCTGGTTATTTGTTTTGAAAGAGCCAGAACGTTTACCGATATTTCTTGCTTGGACTTGAAGACCCCTTCATCCTCAAGACGAGATAAAATCCATGGAAACTTGCCGTGTGGGACATGTCGAGACATGTCCATCAGACGTTTTAGAGTCGAAACTTGGTCGGTTGACCAGGTAGGCAATTGAAGCTCCTGAAGAGATCGGGAGACCTTGTCCAGCTGATCACAATACGACTGCTCCAAGTGATTCAGCTGCTGTATGTGCCATAAACCCAAGTTTGAATCTCGCCATGGAAGTTCTCGAAGCTCACAGACGAGTCCTTGGTACGTCACCCACGGATTGGTATTAACGTGCGAGACCAGGAAGTGGCTGCGATCTTCTAGGTCGTTGGAAATTGCTACGATACTCTTGTCGTCCTGCAAAATGGGTAGCGGTTATTGAGGTGGTCCTCAATAAGACAGGGGGAATGAAGTCGTACCTCTTCTATCAGAGTTTCCGCTTCGATTCGTGCTTTCGCCACTTGAGCTTGACTATCTGTACTGTCTGATTTCGATAAGAAATCTGCGAGCAATCGTCGATATGTTGCTTCCTCTGAGGCGAGAGCTTCGGATGCATGACTCATTGAATGAGAGACGCTTTCGAGGACATCAGCATCTGCTGAATCAGGATCCAAGTCCAGAAATCTCATGAGTGCATTGTGAATTTCGACTTCAAAAGAAGATCTGGGAAGCGAAAGATATTATGCGTTAGAAATTGTGTGATTCGTTATCAAACACACAGCGTAGATCTCACGCGACAGAGTTCAATCTCTGGAATTCCGAAGTCCATATATCTTGATTTTCCTCATTCTGTGATCGAATCTTGCGAATCTTGCACAAGCGTTCCAGTTCATCCACTTTTTTGGTGTCTGCTTCGGCAGCACTTGCCAAACTTTGCACGAGTTCGAGTTTCTGGTCCAGAGAACCCGCGGGAACTCGTATAATCTTGTTGATCTTGGGTTTGGTTCTTGATGCGACCATCCTGCCAACTGCTTCATGAAGCACAACCTTTAAAAGTGATGAGCAAAGTTCCGGCAACAAATAGTAATCAACAGCAGCAACAGGCAGCGCCTGCGCAAAGCGGAGCATCATCTCCACTACAAAATCAGCCTACCAAACAGCCTCGAATACCATTCACGGAGATACCTGATAGTCAGAAAGCCTATCCTCGCAATTCGCATCCAACAACAGGATCAATCGAGTCTGCTATCAGGAGCACTCTACCTCCAAAACCTCAACGGCGGTATGGATTTTCTCTTGGATTGGGTAAAACTGGGTCTATAATACAGCTTTCGTTCGCATTGTTCGTTGGTGTGGGAGCTGCATTGTTTCTCGCAAACGCTATGGTCGTGTATGATAAAGTGAGTTTGGAAATGATAGATCATGCTGTCAATGGACTCGTTTTGCTGCACTTCTACTGTTGCTAGTCTCTGTTATGGACGAACTCTCATGATGGTTTTTTTCTTGAACTCATAGGAAGAGTATATACGGAAGCTTCTTGATGAACGTAAGCGGCTAAGGGAGGAATTAAAGCCACTATCAGCTCCATGAGGCTCGGATGGTTGACTTGTATATAACACTACCATGTATTTCTCGACCTCACGTATCGTTGATTTTATAAATATTCATTTCCAAGTCAAGATCTACTCGATACAGTTGAATACGTTTTTAACTAATGGTGCTCTCGTGCTGTTGGTTGAGCAGGATTTGCCTATTGACGGAACAAACAACGTGAGTATATGACGGCAGGATTGGAAGCATTCAACATTGCTTCTTACCAGGGCAGCAATCAATTCAGCATATCTACTTCGTATCTCTTCAGGTTTACCAGCAGCAATCCAACTCTCAATAACTTTGGCATCTAGGAGCCCTTGCTGTTGAGCAGGCTCTTGTGCCGCACCCAAGCTCAATTCTAAACCCTCAAGAGTTTTCATTCGACAACCCATCAGTACCATTTTAAGAGCTGCATTGGCCTTGTCACCACCTCGTCCTCCATACGATATCACGAAGGTTGGCTTTCCAGCCCATTCGTGAAATAAATGGTCTATGCCTATCTTGACTACAGCTGGATAAGACCAATTATATTGCGGAGTGAGGAATATCAAGCCACTGTAGCTTTGTATGAGTTTCGACCATGCATTTACAGCTACGTCTTGATACGGTGAGCTGTCGGGTGTTGGTTTTTGATATGCCGGAATTACAGATCCAGATGGCGAGACAGGTAGTGGATGATCTATTAGGTCCAGGATTGACAATTCAAAACCTGGTGTTGTGGGAAGCTGTTCCTTGATGAATTTGGCAATCAGAGGGCCAACTCTTGGACTTCTGGTAGAGCATATCAGTAGCGCGATCTTGATGTCAGGCATATTTCCGGATGATGACAATGATTTGCGTATTTGCTACCTAGTTGTGAATGCACAATGTCAGAAATTAATTCAAACAAATGTAACATTATCACTGCGAGAGCCAAAAATCCAAACGGTTCTCTTGTTCTCTCACTTAGTAACTTAAGTTCTGTGACTGAAAACGTTATGATGCTCCGAAACTCAGCAGATGCAACCCTCTTTTATAGGTGCTTCCTACAACACGAAAACACAGGGCAGTTCTACGTGGCAAGATCACCGTTCACTACGATTAAAACTGGGCCAACCGTTTGACGTGGACTTCTACAATTCAATGGCAGCAGCTTGGAGAACATCAGTTAGGTCATCGGTTCACATTCTCATACCATCACATCCCCAAATCGATCAAATCAGAGCACTGCACGACAAAAGCAATCTAAGATGGCCCTCACATATAAATCTGCTCTATCCATTTACCGAGACACGTGTCTCGGAATGTGCTGAAGCTATAAGAGCTGAGTTGACACAGTTTGCACAATTCACTTTGACCTGTCGCAAGTTTAGCTGGTTTGAACATGACAATTCGTGGACTGTCTACTTGGAAATCGATACTGGCGAGGGATTGGATCGGCTTATGTTGCTACAACAACGGCTGTTTACTCTCTTCCCTTGGTCCAACTCCCTGAATGAACTGGTATGATACTGCTGCTATGCTATACTTCGGATCTGTTACTTTGACTCGCTTTCTCAATAGGTTGGCTCTCGTGGATATGTCCCTCATCTAACTGTAGCATGGGTCGCAAAAGGAAATAGTGTCAAAGTCGAAGAATTCGTAGAGAAAATTGCAGTTGGATTTGAGCCTCTAGTATTTACCGTGGACAAGATTTATATATCAACGAGATCAGATCATGCTGCCAGGTTCCTTGTCGCGGAAACAATCGCTCTCGGTCAGACATTGCCTCAACAACTGCATTGGATTGGTGGCCTGAAGCCTATACCATCATACCACTATAGTATCGATGAGAGTAAATGGACCGAGTGTGTGTTCGCTTCAGTAAATAGCCCTATAGGACGGTTACGGTTTGCTACATTCAATCTCCTCCACGATCCAATACGAACATCACCACAACGACACGCTCTACTCTGTGATTACATTCACGGGCTAGAATTTGATGCAATGTCGCTACAAGAAGTTACGGTTCCTTTTTTGACCATGTTTCTGGCTGACGAAAGGACGAGGAGCAAATACTTCACCTCTCACGTGGAGACATCTAGTATTGCCAAACGTGGAGCAACTGTCATTATATCGACATCTCCGTTTCGTCACTCTGATTTGCCTCTCGCCTTTGAAAAAAATTGTACGATTGCTAGTTTTGAGATGGGGACGTTGTCTTTGACTGCCGTGTCGCTCCATTTGACGTCAAACCGAAGAGGCGATGGTCGTGAGAAACGAGCCAAGCAACTCGATGTACTTTATAGTGTTCTGGGTGGCGTCGAAGACGTCATTATAGGTACGAGAGATAACAGAAATATTTGCAAGCAATGTACTAAAGTTTGCAAATTTCAGGTGGTGATTTCAACGAGGGAATCGAGGAAGAGCCTGTTATCAGAGACGACGCATACGTGGACGTGTGGCGGAAGCTTTGTCCTGATGATCTTGGAGCAACATGTAAAGCACTGGCTGTTTTGAGTCGATTGTACCTACGATTTAACTTAAAAACCTACAATATAGATGATGCAACAGACAACACTCTGGCTGCCTTAACCACGAATGGTTTGTTTCCTCGTTTCTGTGAGCGAAGTTTCAATGTGACATGGACTATAATTTGCCTATAGAAATCGGTCCTGGAAAGCGGTTTGATCGCATTATTTTCAAGAGCCCACATATGGAACCCACGTGCATAAAGATTTTTGCCACGGAAAAGGAAGCCTATCCTGACGGATCTAGTGGTCATATATCGGATCACTTTGGTGTCATTGCGGATCTTAGTGTAGACCAGCCAACATTGAAGACTGCAAACCAGGAGTCAATGTATCAAGACCAGAACTTGGAGAATCTGCTATCCTCTCGCAGTTGTCTTCCGTCTGCAGAAGACGCAAATATTAGGGCCACTGCTGTTGGTACTTTAAAATTGTTTCTTCAAAGAATATTAGATCATCCATTCCGCATGGCACCTGTTGGTTCTTATGCTCTTGGCACATATTCACCAGCATCCGATATCGATATGCTAGTGGTATCGAAGCTTAGCAAAGACGCCTTTTTTACGACTTTGAAAAGGGGCAGCTGTAACGAGGTCAAAGTCATTCGGGTAATAGATGGATCAATTGTCTCCATTGCTGAATTGGAAATCAGGCAGCATGGGTTAACTGTGTACTGTGATGTACAATATGCTTGGGCTAGTATTTCTGATACCGACATGTAAGGAGTGGGAGCGACTTTGGTTATACAGACGACTTACGTATCGGCTTTTTTCGTATCCTTTAGAATAGAAGACTTGAGTGACATTGATACATCACCAATATTTGCACGACTGCCAGCTGCGTCTCTGCACCCAATAAACTCGTATCGAGACTACCAGTGTATAATCAACACGCTAGGCACGTCCAAAAAAGCCTTCATCTTGGCGCATCATACCATCCGCTTATGGGCTCGCGCACGAGGGATCTGGTCTGCTGGAATGGGAATGTTGAATGGTCACAGCATATCCATCTTATTCGGACGCTTGTTTGAGCACTCAGCCAACATGACTGCAGTTACCGCAGTCTCCACATTCTTCAAAACGTATTCTAGCTGGCCATTTGATACTGTGCCTATAGGATTTGGTGAAACTGCTAAAGGATGGAGCCCGCCGGCAAAGACTTCTCAAGCACTCAATGCCATGATGGTGATTTCACCAATCAAACCTCAGCATAATGTACTTCGTAATGTGATTGTTTCGACTCGGGCTGTTATTGTAAAGGAGATGGTGCGGGCAGCTGCTTTGATATCCACAAACAGGGCTACTTGGTTGGCGGATATAATGGTTACTGGTATTGATGAGTTCTTGACCAGGTAAGATGAAACAGGCGTGTCTGTGTTTGTTTTGGAATAAAGGGATTAATGCACTTTACAGCTTTCCAACTTATATAAAGGTCCAGCTGGGAGCATTGAGTAGGGAATCTTTGGACCATCTAGCTGGCCGTTTCGAATCACGAGCTATTGGGCTTCTGTCAGAGCTCACTCGTAGGCTTCCTATGATGACGCCAAGACTATGGCCGAATCCATTCTCGTCCGAAAGCGAGTCACCATTTCCAAGCTTTAGGATTTACCTGGTTGGTCTTAGTAGACCAGCTGATAATAGGCTGGATAAGTCGCAGGTAAGTGATTCTGGAATGTCATGGTGGTCGCGGCGCGTCTTTGGCGACGAAGATGACCGATCAAGTTGCGATGACGTATTGAAAGAATGATAATCTTGCTCATAATGAAATTGAAACTTGAAAATAGATCTTGATCACATTTGGGGAAGTACTTCGTTCTTGGGAAGACGCTTTTCAGACGACGCACTGGGCTGAACGAAGTGATGAGCAATTTGTAACCATTCAAGCTACACCAAAGTCTAAACTGACTGGCTTAATTGTGCTATAAAACATGTATAAAGTGTGTTAAATTGTAAAATCAACTTGCATCTACTTAAAAACACAACTTGATCATGGCAGCGACAGCCGCTCCATCGCTACCGTCCATACCATCGGGAGCATTCAGCTTGGTAGTTAATGGCCAGATCGAGTCTGCCTATGTAGGTTCAAAGCATACAATCCCTCGAGTTCGTTTTAATAACAAGAAATTAAACAAACTAGTTTCCTGGCATGGACCACCTGTATTGTAAATTTAGCTTTACGAACGGACCAGACTGGGTCTTATTATCGGTATGACACTATGGAACTATGACGTTGAAACAGCAATCTATCTAGATCTACTGCAACATTAAACACACACAAACCCAGGGATTGGAGGAAGGAATCACACAAATGTCCAGAAAATCAACGGGACTACCCAGCACGAAAGAGACGATCCCGCCGAATTCAAAGATTTGTGTATTTAACTTTCCGATTGAGATTGCTTTCAAGTCTACAAACGCTTTTGGTATGATGTTGGGCGCAGTTATTGAACATTTTGTGTATTTTCTCATACATCTCGGATTGCAATTTTAGGATGGCCACAAATGGTCTTATCCGTGTATGGACTGGATGCGATGGGAAGAGATGTGGTCCGTGGGTATGGAAGTATTCGACTTCCATTGAGTCCTGGCAGGTAATTATGTGATCCTGTCGTTGGCTGCACCGTAAAGTGTAGAGCTTTGACACGTTGTGTTGTAGATTTACAAAGGAAGTACCAATGTTTGTACCTGTCTCATCATCGGCATTGGGTGGATTCTTGTCTTGGGCAACTGGACAATTACCAGAATTCCTGGATCCCAAGTTTGTTGCAACGAATGAAGGACGAGAAGGTATACCATCAACCCTTCAAACTGTTAGAATGTGTGTTTACTGATTGCTTTTATGTGCTTCTAGTAACGAGGGTTCGGAGTCAAGGAACTGTTCGAGTAACTTTCAACGTAATGGTCAAGGACTTGGTTTACAATCTAGCAAGCAATCCGCCACGTAGATGATTTTGATTAATTTCTTCACCTTGTTTATATGTATATTTACTCCTTTGCATGGGTGTCTACCCAAAAGTAATTAAATCAGTATCATTCATGGGAATCCATCATGGCCTGTGCGGATGTCCTTCATAGTCTATGTTGACGCGTTTGAAAAGGTCTGGAGCGCTCCAATGTCAATCACGCTTCGTTGGCTGTCGAGGTAGTCATCCAAATTACAAGTCCTTTCAGAGAGGGATTCACGTAGATTCACTTAGGCGGTCGCTTTAACGTGGCAAGGTGAGCTTCAACGTTGCAAATGTAAATATTTCGCTCATTCGTCCACTCATCGGGACAAGACTTTTATTTTCTCGTACTTTGCGTCTGAGTTATTTTGAAAGCGGTCACACGTTGCATCCCAAAACCGATTACCACATACTAGGAGCGGGAGAAGCAACGAGCATTGAATCCAAAAATGCAGATGCTTCTGCTCCTCGCTTTGGTCGGGCTCTGCTATTGCTCGACTGACCCGAATGTTGTTTCCTTGGATTACGGTAACTATTCACGAAGCTCGCACAAGCGCTAGACAGCACAATGCTTTACGAAACCAGCTTTAATCCGATTATTTCGACATAAGGAACTGTCAAGGGCTCATTATATTTGAATGGCGTGCGAGCATGGAAGGGAATTCCTGTAAGCAGCTTCTTCGAAAAAAAACTACAATGAAGTTTGGTCACCATCCCATATACAACAAAGCAGCCATCTGAACGTGATTCCTTTTTTCTTAGTATGCTGCTCAACCCGTCGGACCATTGAGGTTTAAGCCTCCATCACCTCCTACCAACTTGACCAACAATCCGTATATTGCCACCAGTTTTGGAGCTGCTTGTGCACAGAAGTCTGGAATCCTGACTCCTGTCATTGATGAGGTAGGCGCATTGTCGACGCTGAAGTTGATGTGGCAGACGTGCTTTAGTCAATACCTGCTTACCAGGCATGTTTCGGTATAGGCATGTTTGTTTCTCAATATATATGCACCTGGAAACATTCCAGCCAATACTGTATATCCAGTGATGGTCTGGATACACGGTGGAGGAGATACGACTGGTTCTGGTGGTGCTCCATTCTCTGGAGAAGTTCTGGTCAATCATGCTGCTTCACCTGTAGTAGTGGTGACAATCAACTATCGATTGGTGAGCTTGTCAATGCCTTCATTTCAATCACGATAGGGTCTGAAATTTCACGGATGGCATCTTTCAGAACGTCTTTGGCTTCCTAGCTGGTTCTGATCTGCTGGCTCAGGGCGCCACGAATATTGGATATCTCGATCAGCAGTTTGCTTTCAAGTGGGTTCAAAAGTACATCAGGCAGTTTGGAGGCGATCCCTACTCTATCACAGCCTGTAAGAGAAAACGAAAATTTGAAAGTCTTGGCATCCTTGCAAACTGGCTCCATCGGTGTGATTTCGGATTTTCCACCGTTTTGACTGTCCTTGCATTTCTACAAACTAGTTGGTGAATCTGCTGGAGCTCTTTCCATTGGTTCGCACCTAATCGCCAGCAATGGTAGACAGACTATGTTCCATCGAGCGATTTTAGAATCTGGAAGCTCTCTTTCTGGTGCCTATTTCAACGCTGATGCACCAGTACCCACAAGCACCTATAATACGATTGTGGCTAATGCGGGCTGCTCGAAGGCTGCTGATAAAATCAATTGCTTGAGGACGTTGAAATGGCAGGACTTGTTTGCGGCAATTCCTTCCAACGTAAGAAACGCAAAAAAACGAACAGTTTCTCACGTCGTAAGATTATTCATTGTTGACCCTTTTGACTTTGCAACCAGGCTTCTTTTGGACCTGTAATCGATGAACTATATCTAAACAATAAGCCCAGAGTCGCTTTCGCAAACCAACTATTTAGTAAAATACCAGTCATCATCGGCACCAACACCAATGAGGTACGTCACACACAATAGTCCCAAGCGGCGTGCCATTTGACTGTAGAATTGATTCTCACCTTGTCCCCTGTCGCCCTTCATGCAGGGAACGCTTTTCGTACCGTCAAGCCTTATCTTGTCGTTTTCTCAAACAGATTTCAATAATTGGTTTACGCAAAGTCTGAATAGTCAACTTGGGCCTAACGTTGCCTCAGCCCTGTCGACCGTCAGCACTTTATACCCACTCTCTTCGTACGGAGGATCTGCATTTAGCGCTGCTGCCACAGTTTTTGGAGATGCTGGATTTGCTTGTCCCGCCAGAGCTGTACTAAAGGCATATGCTTCTGCAGGAGTGCCTGCATGGAAGTATCGATTCAATCAAGTGATTACAGAATTTGCTGCAATTCAGGTAAAGCTTTGCAGAGTGGTACTGGGGGACTTGCTAACCAATTTTCCATTGATTCTTTTGGTTCTCCTATAGCCTATCTTCGGTGTCTTCCATGCTGCAGAACTACCCCTCGTGTGGGGAACCCCCGGTACATTACTGACTCCACTAGAGCTCTTGCTCTCTGATGCCATGATGAAGCGATGGACCAATTTTGCTGTGTATGGAGACCCGAATGGCCTGGTCAGCAATGGAGCAAACTGGCCACAATACACTGCCGTGAATGGCAAACAGCAAGTTTTCCAAGAGACATTGTTGGGATTCACGAATGAGCTTGATAACTTAAGGGCTGCTCAATGTGACTTTTGGGCTACGACGAATGTCATTGACCATTGAAGGGTGACAACGGGGAGGGCGTTAAGTGTCTGTTGCGTGGTATGGACTGTTGCTATTTATAAAGGGACTGTGGCGTGGGTCTGATATCTATTATCCTTAAAAGCTGAAAGCTAAACTAAAATTTATAGTTTTAAGTGTCTGACGTGTGAAGCAAGGAGCAGGTTAGAGTAGTTCCTTTGATTGTCGAATTCTGATGATTCGCGTAGATCGTTCACTGCTCTGATAGTTCCAGCATTACGAGATCGACGTCAACTCCTCTGTCTATGAGCTCCAAGAATAACTGTCTGTTTCGGCGTCGCATTTACTCGTCACTTCAAAAAAGTCAATTTGGGTGGCAAAACACCTTGAACCCAAGACACTGCTTATAGACGAAGGACCTATCAAGTCTCTCTTTGGCTTCATCAATAGATCCTAGTTCTCTCCATATATCTCACTACCGCTCTTCTACACACAGAATGGCAAGTAAAAAGCGCTGAATTTGACGAAATACAAAGCAAATTAGACCTATTGGCTAACATGGCTGCATCCATTCTCTAGTCGTCTTCATCAGAAAACCACAATCCTACCGTTATCAAACGAGTCACCAAAGGTAATCAAGCGCAAAACAGCAAACGTCAATTTTGTTGAAATGAAGTGTAAATCTTTGGACTATAGAACTACAAGCAATGAATGGAAAGCCTGCCGGAGGGATCAAAATCCTGCTCAATGAAGAGAATATAATGGACATTCAGGCCTTAATACATGGTCCAGGTACAGTTTGACTCATTCTCTAGCGACTTTCGACAGCTAACATTCGGTCTTTTGGCACATATAGAGGGCACACCATTCGAGGGCGGAGTGTTTCGAATCAAGTTGATTATCGGGAGCGAGTTCCCAAACGAACCACCAAAAGGCTTCTTTGTCACCAAGATATTTCATCCAAATGTATCAAAAGCTGGTGGAGAGATCTGTGTAGATACGTTGAAGAGAGATTGGAAGAAGGATTATGGAATTGATCATATCTTACTCGTATGTTTCGTCACAAACACTTGTTTTCGTCCTGTCACTCGATTGCGAACTAATCCCATTCGATTCTACTTCAACAGGTCATTCGTTGTTTATTGATTGCACCAAACCCAGAATCAGCTCTGAACGAAGAGGCCGGCAAGCTACTCTTGGAGGATTACTCTGCATATACACACCACGCAGCAATGTGGACTAGAATCCACGCACCAAATAAAGGCGAATTCCCATCTATACCTAAAACGAAGACGACAACAGCATCAGCAACAGGAGACAAGTTGGTTGTTGAAGCCAAACTAACTGCCGATTCGTCAATACCCAATTCATCAACCACAACAACAGCAGAAAATACAACCAATACTACCACTACAAGTCCAACACCAGCAGCAGGAACGACACTAGCGGAGGTACTGGGTCCAAACGCTCATGGAAATGTCATGTCTGGATCGGTTGCGTCTGTGAAGAAACGGCCAGCAGATAAAAAGTTGGAGAAGGAAGCGACTGACAAAAAGAGAACATTGCGAAGGTTGTAACTTACATCACTCATAACAACACGCACGCACTAGTATATATACAATTTGTACAGGAATCAGACTCTTTTGGTTGAGAACAATACATGTCAAGTCTCGTGAAAGCAAAATGTCCCGCGTCTTCCGCTAGAACAGAAGCAAACTGCTATTTAGAGGCTATGATATTCTATTCAATCCGAGCAAAAGCAACAAAAAAAAGGAAAAGGAATACAATTTAAAATGCTGACCATTTAAGCTTTTCTTCTTGAAACACCACCTTCAAATCCACATTCTTATAGTTATTTCGTTTTAATATGTTGTTATACATTGGGAGGCCACTACGTTTGGGGGAGTTTTTTTTACACAATAGGTTTGTCCATTACGAGTAGTAGAGAGAGCTAAGGTTGCATCCTTTATAGAGCCAAAGCTGCAACAGCAACTAGACCAGCCAAAGATAGACCAGTTGCTGATGAGATTCTTGAGCCGTCACTCTTGGCAGTACCGTTGGTGCCAGTGCTTGGATTGGACGATCCAGACGAGGTAAACAAGACAGTGTCAATTATGTGCATTACACCACCAGCAATGGGAATATCTAAGCGACAATAGTACGCATGTTAGTAAAGCACTTTGTATCTGTCTACATATGCCTTTTCGTGCATAAACAAACCTGAGGTAACTACGTTGGCAGTAACACCGTTGGCGGTAACTGTCAAGCCAGATGTACCAGAGAAGCTCAAGCTTCCACCTCCAACAGTGTTCAAAGATTGTCCAGAGACAATGCTAGTACTGTATACAATGGACTTTACAATGTGATTATTGAGCAATGTAGTGGTTTGGGCAGTTGAGTATCCATTCAAGGTTGAAGCTGCTACTTGGAAGGCAACGTCTTGTGGGACCAAGCTAAAAATGAAACGATGAAAGATGAGGATTGAGCTTGTCAAGCTTTCTCTTATAGTGACAAAAAGAACTGAGGACTAAACGTACATTGTAACACCAGACAAGCCATTTACAGTTGAAGTCAAGCCAGTAGCATTCAAGGCAGATACGAACTTGGAGTTGCCGAACGTACCAGCAGCAACGGAGGCAAGGGCAGGTGGGAACATGAAGGAATCAATTACGTTGACAACACCTAGGCAGGTGGCAGTGCAAAAAAGGGTTTAATACTCCATTTTGATGACGCAAGTCAAAATGTAGGAAGGGATTCACACATACCATCAGTAGCAACAAATGTATCCAAGATAGTAGCTTGTAGAGGTTGCCCATACTTGAGTTTAGTTGGGGCACCCTTGATGGCGAGAATCTTTTGTCCACCACTTGGCAAGTTGACAAAGGCTGATGGTGCTTTGAGGGCAGTTTCCAAGAGACTGTATGGGTTTGTTTCATTGAGGGTTGGATTGTATTGCTATATAAAAGAAGCGTGGGATTAGGTCAAATGAACTGTTGAGGCCGTTTCCAAAGTGATGTCAGAGAGTACTCACAGTACTCAAGAGAGTATGGTAAGTCAAAGCAGCGTGCAAATAGTCAGAGGTAGCGACGGCGCCCAATCCAGTAACGGCAGGGATATACGACGAGTCGACTGGGGCAAAGAAGGTTGAACCACCTTGCGAGACCAAAGCCTGAGCAGAGCTGTCAGCCCTCAAGGCAAGGGTGACGTTGTTGAGAGTATATGCCTATCAGATAGAGACAAGTGTTAGTCTTGAAGAGTACCGATGGGACGCAAGGTCATCCGAGGTAGTCAAGCAGCATTATTTCGGTTAAGCAAGCTTAACCATATCTCCACTCCCAACACGATGGCATAGCTGAGTGGAAGCATTGTTCTTTACTAACGCTCAAAATCATGTTGACATGATACACTAGTCACAAAAATGACAGAATGTGCAGCACAGGAATGTATAGTTTTTAATGCCAGATGACACACAAAGACCGACTTCATGAATAGATTCGGAAGTGATCCAGAGTATGTATCCATCATGTGCATAGCAATGATGTATGTATTCACTGCCTCCGACACTCTTTCCCCTCATGTACGCCACAAGTGAAACTGAAGCAAAAAAACTCACCTTTCCTGAACCAGCAGCCGAGTAGGTGCTGAGGATTTGCATTATAGTCTGAGTAGCTGCCAATTGCATGAAGGATAATGAGATGACTGTCATGGCTGCAATCTTCATTCTATGTTGTGTGTTGTGGAGGAAAGTTGGGAACTGAAAATTGCGGAGAAGTCTTGCTGAGCTCGGTATCTGCAATTTAAAGACGATAAGCGTGGTGTCAGTAGTGGAGAAATATGACGGCGACGGATCGCTGAACCTACACTATGAGAACGTCCTGCTGTGGTATGTTGTGGTATGTTGAGCAAGTTGCAAGCGGTACTAAACTTTGGTGAAGGAAGGAGGAAGACAAGAACCACTCTTTTCTTCTAAGAAACAAGAAGCAAAGAAACCATCACAACTTCGGGGCTTTATTCTGTTCTTTTTCGCTTATAATGACCCTGACAATTCCTTGCGTTCGATCAGAAATGTCAGCTTTGCCATTTTGACGCAATTGTGAATGTTTGTCTATTGTTTCGCATATTTCGATACTATCGAGCTCAAATCGATGGACTTTAGTAGCAGTGAGTCAAGCATGCCTACTACATGACAAGCATATAAAGCAAGGTCTGCGTCAGTACGTGACGAAATCACCTTAGCAAGTGAAGAAGCCAGGGCTTTCAAGCATTTTGCTAAGTGATGAGGTTGTTTTTAGTTACCGGATGGCTTCCATGTACATTGATATGAGGCCAATAATGCGTATAGATCAGCAATTTACCACTCACATAATGAATCTGGCATGTTTTGTGAGACAACACACTTCTTCAGAATCTTGGTCACCAATTCCACTACCATCCAAGCAGTTTGCATATCAATACGATGCATCCACACCTCTTCAATCGTAACTGGTTTGCCCACTTTACTGTGCACCATGATTTGGTCGAATTCAGTTCTGAGTGAATCAATGAGACACACAACCAAATCACTATGATGAGCACAAGCATCCAAAAGAATCTGACTCAGTCCATTTTGTATCAAATTTGAAGGCAGTTCTAGAGTAGTTGTAGTTGCAGTTGATGCTGTTGGATTGCCTGGTGCAGCAGCAGCAGCAGGAGGTTGTGGGTGATTTGTTGAAATCGCTTCCAAGGATAGAGTTGGTTTAGCATTGACTTGGTGAACTACAACCAAAGAGTGAGGAACAGATGCAAGAAGCTTGATTTGAGAGTCTCGTATTCGTTTTGCATTTGGTGAGGTGAGTATCGATGATGTGGCGGTTGCTACTCAAAACGTGGATTATTGAGTCTCAAGACGTGGGAGAAGGTTGCCACACATCACTCACAAGCAACACCCTTCAAAATGGCATGCATGGAATTGATGAGATCTACTGATCTGTTTCCACCAGTTGTTTGAATGTCTTGGTTGACTGGCTTCTCAACTAGAGTCTTTAATTGATCTTCCAGCAGCTTTAATACAGATTCACAAGTATCCACAATCGTTTCTTGATTTGGAATTCCATTATCTAAGTTTCTCAGATGTGTCTAAGTCCGATCGACAGGTCATCGAATAATCACATCACCTGTTGGGTTTTGCAACGAGTCTGCAAATTTGGCGACTACCATGAGAAACTCGACAGCTTGACGATTTGTGTCTGAAAATAGACTAAAAACTGGTTAGGAGCGAAAGAGTAAGTTTCTGGTGATCGCCTCCATTGGTATTGCAACAGGCATACTTTCTTTCACGGCAGCACTAGCTTTGACTTCATCAGCAGCAGACTTTACTTTTCTTCTCTTGGCGCCAGTTTGATTAGATGCATTTCGATGGGTAGCAAGCTCTAAACGTTAGGTTGTCACAGATGTGTTAAGCTGTGTTGATACGTCTTCTAAACACACCTAGTTCCAGCTCCACACATCGTTGCCGCGACTCATGTAATGACATCCCAAGAGACCTTGTATCAATGTCGACTTGGTGTCCCTCTTGAGCAGTGGGAATTGGCGATGGTAACAGCACATTGGTGTTATTTTGGTGCTCAGTTTGTGATGCCAGTCTGTTTCGTACGTGACGAATATGATCTAGTATAGAAATGAATAGTTCTTTAGATTTATAACAATTTACGATTGATTCTAATACCTTCAATAGACGCTCCCAATGGTTTAGTCTTCAAAACTGCGAAAGCCTGTTTTTGGCCAAAAATTAGTCTCTAGCTGCATAGTTTTCGAGAAAGGGAGTGCAATGAGTTACTAAAGCCAGCTCGAAACCGTCTCCCATATTGGAGACCGACAAACTAATAGCCAGGCAAATGTGTTATCTTGAAATTCCGATGGAAATTCGGAAAACACGTGAAAGACATTGGCATGAATTTGGAGTCAATACCGGTTTATTTATTTAAGATTTTGGATATGAGTATTACACTTTCTCGTACTAAAGCGAGTCGGTCTGTTTACAATTTCTATTTACATCCCATGCGGAGTGAGAGACGACAACTATGCTCATATCAAACGACAAGCTTGGTAGCAAACGTTCGGAAGAGTCCTTTGAACTTCAGTCCTTTACTATCTATAGATACCTCCTTGGAGATATCTATTTTCTTCTCGTCTCGTTGTGTGGCAGTGCGGGTTTGTGCCATTACTTTTGGTTTGTCCACTAGCACAACCTGTACGGGATAGCGGTTCCACGGTAGATGCTGTCTAGGATGCTGTTGGCATTCGAGATTTACTTTTACCATTCCTTCTTCCTTTGGAATGTATTGGCCAAAGGGGAGAAATAAGTTCAATGGTTTCGGGGATACAGATGCTGATACTCGTCGTAGAGCACCAAACAGCCGTACTAGACTACTTGGGCCACATATGCGTTTGGATTTGCTGCTTTTGGTTGGCATGGGTTCATTATATGGGTTGAACTGGCTCCTACTAAAGTTTGCGATCCTGGCGGATAGATTTGCAGCTTCAGAGTTATTTCCGGCCATGATTTGTGTGCCTTTGGGTCCTATGCTACAGGCTCTACTGGCGACTTTGTATCAGAACTATAGATAAAGAGATGCGATGATATTATGATAGTTTGTGGAGGTGCGTTTTTTTCCCCAAATCCGAGCGAAGCTTTCGCGTAATAATGACGCGTAAGGTCATGAACAAACCACGAATGGAACTTAATCAACCATTCGTGGCCATCAGGTCAGGCCGAAGGCCGATCAATACTGCTACGTATGCACGTTTCTTGTTTCTGAATTTTGCTATCATGCTATGTGTGACATAAGATATAGCAAAGAGACACGCATCTGATCTTTGGCTGCATCATAAAATGAGGCCGCTTTGTCACAGGAACACCTTGAGAAAACGAGTTCTGACTTGCTCTGATCAATCTCATCAATCGGTTTTTTGGGGTCTCGGTATCAAGGCCTTGAACCCCAGTTTGAAATTGGGACCGTTGGCCTCAAGAGCACTGTTGCAGCTGATATATGATTTGATTGATATTATTTCAGCAGCTTCAGACTCTCTTTGTCCGCTCCCAACGTTGGCATACACGGGATTTGACGTGACATTAGTCGTAAACTGAAAACCAAAACGAAAGCAAACAGGCCGATTTTTTGCACCTGATTGAGTGTCAATTAACAATTTTCAAGGACTTGTTGGACATTTGACGCGTATCGGTAGCCTCTCTGGCTCCGAAAACGTGCACATATGGACTCCATGAAGCATAATGATGTCGGATCAGACCTCTTAAAAAATGCAACAGGATTACCAGAACTGCCATCATTGAAAGTATCCACCACCAAATCGACGCGTAGACCACGATCCAGCTCACTAGCCACAACAATACCAACAACACCAACATCTGCGTCATCACCAATTTCCGTAACATCACCCTCCCCACTTTCAGCACTACCTTCACCGAGCATTGAACATTCAAATTTCGACGATGACAATGAATCCGAATATTCCTTTATGCCTGAATACCAATATGGATCAATGAGTCGACCCAGTGGCGATAATGGCAGTGGAAGTTTACGTGGCTCCACACACTCTTCACTATCGCCTTTTCAGCTTGCATCAAACGGCCGACTCGTCTCTCCACGCTCTATAAGCTTTGCAGATTTTTGTCGATATGATCGATTTCTCGGAAAACAAAAGGATGGGATGAGGGCCCTTATTGATGCAGCTGCTCGTGAACCAACAGCAAAATCAGACAAGAAGAAGGGCAAGTAGTTTGCAAATCTATATGGAAGTGATCATCTTCTGACACCATGTATTCTTACAGGTGATAGCAAAAGCGGCAGTCGAAAAAACTCTGCCTTTGGGAAGATGACTGGATTTTTAAAGCAGCCAAACAAAAAATTCAAATTTACCCGGGCTGGTATGTCACTGTATGATTGAAGGCACACCAACGGATGTTTCTCAAGCCTCTCTCCCTCTCTCTGGTTTAGGTGCTCTCCATTTGCTCTCATTAGCTATTCACGACAACAGGACGTCATTCGCTTGCCAAATTATTGACGAAATACCTTTTGATCACCTAATTGCACATCGACGACGAGAAGCTTCACAAGCATTCTTAAAAGCCATGTTTAATTGCATGGAGTCTGTCTGTATCGTCATGTTGGAACATGGGTTCCCAGCAAATGTGAATGACCCAGCTTTAGAAGCTGGACCTCTGGACTTAAATGACTTTACGTATCCTAGCTACTTTCTTATCGCCGTCGCCCTAGGATTAGACCATGTTGTGAGGTCTATGATAAAGGTTTGCTCATCGATTTTTGTGACGCATAACGGTTGTTTTTGTCAGCCTCTGATTCTTAGCTCCTCTTACAGAAAGCAAACGTAAACCAAGATTGGTATCAAGTGAGGCCACTACATTTAGCATGCTCTCGTGGAAACACACATACAGTAAACCTCCTATTGGATCATGGAGCAAGCCCAACAAAGGCACTACCACTAGATCGCCTGATAATGATGCAAAAGCTCAAGTCTCCATATGCTCGAAAGTATGGGAAAATGAAGAGTCCAGAAGCAAATTTACTTCAAGCGACACTACCATCGTCGACAACGACCGCATCAGATCCGAAACCAATTGCAAAAAAGGCTAAAGTTCCTCTTCGAGCATCACAAGAAACACTGCTGGCGAATTTCAACTCGATGAAGGCTATACTGCCATTAGAATTGGCATTGGCAAATGGCGAGACGGCTCTAGCAAAAGCCTTGATTCCCAAGTAAACAAAAAAAGCTGCATTTAGAAGTCGTATTTCCTTTCAGATGAACTTACAAACTGCACTCTATAATTAGAACTGATTCAAAGACATTGGCAGCATCGCAAGTAGCTTTACTACTATGTCGAGACTATGAAACTTCCGTGGCATTATGTCGAGCAGGTGTTCCCATGAAGCAACTTGATGCTTTTGGAAACGGCCCACTGCATCTTGCTGCTCGTCGCGGTGACTTGGAACTGGTCGTCTCTTTAGTGATAAACAAGGCTGATATTGATGGGAGGGGTGAAAATGGATGGTATGGTTTAAAGAGAAAACATCTCCCATTTGAGACTAACTCATTTAACAAATAACTTAGGACGGCTTTGCATGAGGCCATTAGCAGAAAAGAGTTAGAGATAGTAAAAGTCCTAGTACATCTTGGTGCCAATGTAAATCTCGCCACTAGCACTGGTCTGAAACCACGAGCACTTGGATTGGCAATGGGAATCACTTTAGAAGATTTAGAATCAGCTCTAGGTACGCATATGCTTGCTGAAATGTTACTGCTTGTGAACTCACTCATTTTTTAACATATAAACAGATGCAAGAAACCCAATGAGACCAGCAGTAGCTGAAATAGTGCAAACAGTCAGCGCATCCACCAACTTCTTATCCTCATCGTCTGGGCACAACTCACGAAGAAGTGTGCCTGTCGTTGTCGGAGCTCCATACGTCCCACCTAGTGCTGCGCTCCTAGCCAAACGCAGATCAGGACTAATCCAAGGCGGTGTCGTCACAAACGTTTCTCATCCATCACTGTCACGATCCAACTCTCGAACTGGTAGTGGTGGTATTTCCAAAGTGTCTGAAAATGAAGCCGACCATCCTGATATATCAATGCCCCTTGTTCAGTCACCATCTCCTGTACGAGCCAATGCCGAACATGCCGAACAAAGCCCAACATCACCTTTAGCATCTAATGAACCACCACGAGTTGATTCTCCTATTCCTACACCAACTGCACCACGTGCTGGGACAATGAGAATAGCCCAACCAAGAGCACGTTCCAGATTGAGTAATGGTTGAGGAGAGTAGTGTAGCAGTGTATTTTATGGTGTTAGAATTAATGAAAAGTCTCGCAAATACAGTCTCACTTCTAGTTCAGTTGGCTTTGAAACGCGGATCTGCGTCCGTCATCAAAAAAGCTGAGTGAGCATTCTATCTGGCCAGAGCATTATCGTCCATTCGAAAACGATAAATGGAGATAGTGAAAAAGCTACAATATAATGCGTTCTGGTGGACCAATTGTATATTATCATACATCTTGCCTTGGTATGTTGCACGAACATGCCATCAGCTTTTCTCACAACCTCGACGAGTCAAGGCCCCAGAATGGGAAATTGCACTTGGGAAGGAGGCTCAAGAATTGGACATTACATTGCCAATACCGGATAGTACTCAAAAGTTACCCAATGGAGGGGAAGATCTACCGAAATCTTTAAAAGCCTATATTTTTGGATCTGGAGACAAGAACATCTTGCTTGTTCATGGATACATGGGAAGGTATTCTCGATTAGTATCTGGGATCGATTGCACATATAACATGGATTAAATCCACACATTTGTCTCAACCTCAGAGGCCTGCAAATGAGTCAGCTTGCCAAACCTCTCGTTGAGAAAGGATATCGCGTTATTGCCGTAGATTTTCCCGGTCATGGAGGCTCTGGTGGATCGATTGTGAACCCAGTCGTACGTGCAATTGTCATAATTGTGAACAGTTGCAAAGATTGCTGGCGGTTAACAAAGCACCCATATTTTAGGTGTTTGCAAACGCCATCAAAGCACTATCCAAATGCAAAGAAGTCGCCCCGATTCGCTTTATTTTGGCACACTCTATGGGATGCACGGCTGCTATACTTGCCAATTCTCTATATCATGTGCAACTGGATGGAATGGTGTTGATATCAGGGCCAGCAATGTTCTTAAATGTACTTACACGGTTCTTCGATGCTGTTGGGTTAATTTCGCCATCAGCAAGGAAGCTTGCGACGGATTTGATTGTTGGGACTTATGGACACGAATCAGGTGTGTTGAACTTTTGCTGATTCAGCATTTCAGCTGCCCATGAATTCCGTTCAGCTTTCATTTTTGCACGAATATTTTGACTCATGCTCATTTGCCTTTCGTTACTCTCAAGCTTCGGTTGGCTTCTCAGATCTGAATGACATTGGTGCTAAACACGTCAAGATACCGACCTTGATTGTTCACGATGAAGTTGATAAGGAGGTGCCAGCATCCGAATCCATGTATTACCAAGCAGCTATGATCGACGTCAAACGCATTGATACACAAGGTTTGGGCCATCGCCGTATATTGAAAGACACGAAGGTCATTCAGAGTGTGTGTGATTTTGTGGCGTCTGTTGATGAAGGCAAAGTCGGCAGGTAAAACAATACAACGTAATACGATGATCTTATAGAGTCTATTTTGTAGTTAAATGGACAAAGATGTAGATGTGTGCTGTTATAGATAATGAATTTTCATATCTGATACGATCGTTGAAAAACGTTGGTTTCCGCCTGTATAATCCAGCAAGAAGCTCGAAGTCGATCAAAATCGTCAAAAAATTGCTACCTCGGCTCTGCTTCGTTCGCTAACAGTAGTGTAGGAAGGCGTCGAATGTTTTGGAAGTTCTTCGAACGAGGAAGATTATGATGGAAGATCTGTGAAACACGAGATAGAAAATGACCACCTTTCTTTGCTACATCAACAACACTCAAAACAATATACTGATTCTTCAAAACAGAGATCTATCCTCGGGTAAGCTTGTGAATAACGTCAATTTTCCATTCACAAATCACAGGTTCGCTAATTCAACTTTCCAAAATCACACGTAGATACAAATCTGTCACCATGCAACACCAACAAATGCCATTCCAATCTACATTTATTTTCGTACCAGTATTTGCTCCTGGTGCTCAATTCCAAAACAATCCACAATCACAAGAATATGCCCAACAAGCAGCCGCTCAAGCTCAAGCATTTATGAATATGTTTGCTCAAGCAATGGCAACTAGTATGGCAGCTATGAATGAAGCTCATAAGCCTGTTCTACGACGTCCAAAGGTATGTTGATGCTAGTAGTCATATCTGCGTCCATGATCGAAAATCTTCGACTAAGGATTTCGACTGAAATTCATCTCTATTCAAACATAGGCTTCACAAATCAAAACTCTTCCGTTAACACAACATCGTTATGATCAAAACTCTTCCTGTGGAATATGCACTGAAGCATGGAGTGTAGGAGACTTGGTCGATGTCTTACCGTGCTCCCACTTCTATCACAAGGACTGTCTTGGCCAGTGGATATCCGAAAATCACACATGTCCTATATGTAGATATGAACTCGAAGTCGAGAACGACGAGGAGTTCAATACCGGTGTCAAATCACGGATGGCCAATCGACCACACGACTACTGGAACTCGGATCACGATGTCGAAAAGGAACTAGTAGCAGCTGCTCATCAAACACATTGTGGGATGCAATCTGTTGGATTGTGTAGCATTGACAATAGGGAAGCATGTAATCCTGTTGATGTCGTCACGTTATCTGGTTGTCATCATACCTTCCACTCTGCTTGTATGGACGTACAGCTTAGAGCTGCTGGACACAATACTCCGGAAACAGGTGCTATAAGGTGTCCTATATGCCGTCATAGTGGTAGCATAGTTAGACCAAGTATAGAAAGTTTAGAGGTGCCTGATTTGGTGTCTGCTGATAACTAGAACTGATACTCTGTTGCAAACTAATTAGAATTTGTAGATCTTCCTCGCTGCACCTTTAATATAGATAATTTTGCTCATAATACGTGTTCATCAACAATCATCAGAGTCACGGTATTACGCTGGAAAAATGGAGGGAGGTCTAGAGAGTGCCTCAATCGTAGTCTACAATCAAGACCACCATTTTAAATCTGATCCATGTTCTGTATCCGATCCTCGACCTAGTCTTAAGCTTTTCAAAAGGTTTCTCTGCTCTATTCAAATCGTGTTTTTGGAAAAATTCCAACAGATGGAAACCCTGCCTGCTTATATCGGTCAATCGTGAAAGGGTTTCCAGCCGGCTCACTCCATTGTGGACGCTTGAAAGGGCTGATCGCTTGCTTTCGCCAGAATGATGAAAAGGAAGTTTCATCAACATCAGTCAATGGAATTCTGGTGGGGTTGTTGAAGAAATCCCATGATAAGCTAGTATATCTATCTCGAGTATGATTTGGCGGTCGGTCCGTCAGATCTCCTCAATCGTTTCAACATATTTACTTGAGGATTACTGCGACCGTGACTTCAGACTTAGTCGACATCAAGACAACGAGTACAGACTCGACGCACACGAATATCGAGTACACGTATTAAAACTTGGACTTTCAACCCATTTATCGGACTTGGTATAAAGTCACGTCGTTAGACGGTTTCGTCATGGGACATCAAGTTTCACGTGCTGTTACTGTCCCAGGCACAATCTCAAACACAACAAAAGTTAACGCGCAGACATTGATGCTAGCGTGTGTCTCGTCCGCTTCTGGCAATATGGCCGAGACTAGAAGACCCCTCGAGTACGCAAATAGAGCCAATAAGATAAAGAATGGTGTAACAATCAATCAGGAATGGAGCACTTGTGGTGTAGCAGAAAAGGGTAGATGGATCGCTGAAAGGGATAGACATATCACCAAACAAGGATAGACAGATCGGAATCATGGAGGGACAGCTCGATGAAAAAGATAGACAGCTTGCAGAAATGGATAGACAGCGTGCAGAAAGGGATAGACAGCTCGCAGAAAAGGATGGACAGATCCGAGCTATCACAACCGAAGCCTCCTATGTACGGACGCGAATGTCTTCATTGCAATCCAAGCTGATGATGCCGAGAGACGTATGGTCTTGGCGTCGACTCTGCATCCTAGTTGTGAGACTGAAGTCGTATTAGCCTTAGCTCGTCAAAAGATTTAGAAGACCAAGCTCAACAGCTGGTGAATACTGTCAACGAATACGCCCAAGAGGCAAATAAAGCAGCTGTCTCTAGAACTGAAATAGGCATCGCTGAATGTCAGAGAGTCGATGTTGTACCCCAAGACACTTTTAGGCTAACTGTAGATATGGTAGTCTGTCATGCGAGTACTGACACATTACCTGTCGAAGACTTTGGAATACCCATGACGCCCCCCAGTATTCTAAATCATCACTTGACAGGCTTCTCGCTCATCGTATTCTTGCTGCTCATGTACCCAGATATGACATGTCTGAGTCCTTGATTGATTCATACAACACAACCATACACGAGCTGCTACTAAAGCTTGCCCAAACTCAAAAGAAGGGGTATTAGTACCATAGTGTCATCACCAATCTTAATAACGCGCTGAGGAATCCAGCCATTAGTGTCAACCGTCAAAGTGATCCATCTCCAACAAATCTTCTCGTACTAGGCCAAACCCTTGAAGGATTGCTTTCGAAGATATCTGATGTATCAAATTCCGAAGAGTCAAACTTGTCAGTATCTAATATTGCGCGCAGTGAGTCTATGGAGGTGAGCGATGCCAAAATGGCCTTTGGCCACATGAGTTCAAGATTCTAACGCTTTCGATTCCTGCCTAGCGCCTCGCAGTGGATTCAGATGACAACGCTTGTAGAGAAGAAGTGAATTCTAGAGCCACATCACCAACAATCGACGATATCACTTCGCCTAGAAAATCGCTCTTAGTGAGTTAGAGGTTCGACATGTTGTCGAGGTCAGTGCTAGGTTGATAGTAAAATCTTCATCTAATCTAACTCGGAATATTCCTGGTTAGGCCTTTGGTGAAGTCTTACGGCAGACTGTGAATGATGGTGAAAAACGGGACGAAGCTGTTCATGAAGTACCATTAACAACCACCAACGCATTACAACCCACCAGAAAGGCTCCTCTCTAAACGACTCTTCCCAAGGAGGCTTTTCCCTTCAAAAACGTAACCCTCAAGGTGAGTACTGGGGTGGCTGCAAAACCTTCATATTCTAACTCGAACGATTCCCGCTTAGGCCTGTGGAGAAGATTTAAAACAGGTTGTGGGAGATGGTGGAAAAAGGGACAAAGCCGTTTATGAAGCACTGTCAACAACAACCAACACCGGAGACTCCTATCTATAAACGCCCTAAACCCAAGGCAACAAGAAGACGCTTCCTCGTTGATTCAGAGGGCGAGGCGTTCGTGTAAGATGACCACGAGTCTGAGTACGATGATGAACCATACGTTGAGTCGGAGACAGAAGATGAGGATGAGTGTGGGACTGACTACGAAAGTGATTGCGTAGAAACTGAAGACCCTCCACGTTCACCACTAATAACACCCATCCCAGCCATCCGACAAGCAAAAGAAAGAGCAAAGTCTCGAATGTCTCGTATACAGAGTGGAATTCGACGAATACCTCGTGGTGGCAACATGAACAGAAATCTGGCCCTTTACAATCATCGTATCACTACGGCACCCTTCTTGTCACCAATCCCACGATTTAGACCAAACCCCCCACTTAAAGAGGTACAAGATTGTAGGAGTGATTACTATCGACTATCCTAGAATTATATCATACCTTCATACTTAGGCAAATATATCGACCTAACTGCATTCAAAAACGCAAACGTGTTCAACTCATGAATTGGCAAGCAGCGACGAATGCAAAGCCCAGAATTCTGTTGTTCGACTTCCAAAGGTGTGTTGATGGCAATATTCAGATCCGCGTCCAAACATTAAGAAAACAACCAAGACATTGTCACAAATTCTACAAGACATCCCACGCCTTCCACAAGGACGACATCTCGATTATAAAGATCTTTCGTGTTGCAGAATGCACTGTGTCATGGTATTTAGGTACTTGGTAGACGTATCACGATGGTAGCATTTCATTCCAAGACCAACAAATCACATCAAGATGCAACAGCAAAGACAAAAAAAGGCAAAAACTTGCTTTTCGACACTATATCTATATTCTGTGGCATGAAATAACTAGCAAAAGCAAAATATAAGAGTACAAAGTAAACACACTCCAATGACTTCCAATGACATGATAGCCACATATAAGATATGATTTAACTTGCTAATATGTCTTTTCAGAATGGGAAATCCAATGGGTTTTGAGCATGGTTATAATTGGGTGGTAGCACAGTCACACCAGCCTTCAATCTAAGCAGATGCATGCGTTTCTTTTCCTTACATATGTTCACTAAATCTAGTACCTAAGTCATTTAATGTGGGGATCCGATCAATAATAGGCTCAATCAAGCAATAGTATGTTCAACCAACTCACCTCTTCTTTACTCCCAGAATTGGCCGCTTCCATAATCCTGTCTTGTAGCACCTATTCCAATTACAAACACGATATGCATGTTAGAATATTCAAGTACGAAAAAAAGTAGTACCAACAAAAAAAGGCTGCAAGAATCGGAAGAAATGCCTGATTTTCTTACCTGCATCTCACTACACTGTGCCTTGACCTTAAAGATCTCACACAACTCATCCATCAAACCAGCTTCCTGGATCAATGGCCTGACACTATCAAGAGGACCTGTTCCATCGGGTTTGTAACAAGGTTCCTTGACACCATTAGCATCATTGGCCTGCACTTCAGCAGCAGCCTGCGACCCAGAGCTGAATGATTGAGTCTGGGTTTCCAACAATGGGGATATATCGAATTGAGAATCTAGATTATTATTGGCAGGAGGAGTAGCCAAGGAAGCCAAGAATTCAGTGAATTCATCATCACCAATAGTTGGTCCCATAAATCCAGATTGACCCAATAAGGAGGCATAGTCTGTTGGTATGGTATCTGTTTGATAGTTGGTCAGGTCATCGGTCGCAGATGGCGTGTCACGATATTGGTTGAATATGGGGGCATTCAAGTCAAATGATGTTAATATGGGTTGGTTGTTTCCAGCTAGGATGGATGACAAGTCAATGTTTGACAAGATATTGTTTCGCGAGTCTGATGGAGTTGTGGTTGCTGTATTGTATCCGCCGTCAGCCACACTGGCTTCAGGAGAGCTTGCATCTGTATCGCTAGAGTGGGTGACAAAGTCTGGAGTACCGTTTGATTCGTAGTCCTTTGTCTAATGGAGGTTGATTATAATGTTAGAGACCCACTGACGTATGATTGGCTGAATACACCGGTGACACAAAAAATCATTTTATGAAGATTTACTGGGAACGAATCGGGATATCAACGTATTCGATTAGGGTGAACTTGCCTGTGGCGATGCACTCCTCGAGTCCATTTGCTGTGACTGTTGTTGAGGGAATTCAAAAGTAAATGCCATATTCTTGAGCAACACGTTTTCCGATTGAAGTTGTTCTAGTTTAGCTTTGAGCTGCTTGTTTTCTTCTAGTATAGCCATTGCACCGTCAGGATCGGTCTTAAGCTTGGAAGCCTGTTCAAGTTCTTGGACTCGTTCTTCCAGTTCCTTGACATATCGTTCTTTACGTTCACGGAATGCGCGCTGAGCAGCTCTGTTTTGAGCGGTACGTTTGTTTGTTGGCTCCGTAGTAGCTAGTTTACGACCAGGCTTCTTCTTTGGACCAGATGGTGGTGATGCTGAATCTGTTTGTAGTAGGACGGCGGTTGTGAAGTGTTAGTTCCAATGTTGCATATTGCAGGAGGCAGTCGATAAATGCCCAAGTCTACTAGAACGACATGATAACATACCATCATCATCGGCTGACGAGTCGTGAGCATGATTTTTGCGATGGGTGGCCTCCGAGTCTACCGATACGGCTCGTTTCTTGTTGTTTGCATTGTTTCCCCATAGTTGTGCCATTGGATCGTTTATTGAAGGATAGATGACTGTGTATGGATGGTGGTTGAGTGTCGAGTTAGTATAATTTGAGTTGCGAGTGACTGTATAAAGTTAGAATGCAAATGTGACCTTGATGTACCTTGTTGGGCAGCTAGACTTTCAAAGAAGGAGCCATCCAATATGCTTCCCGAGTAGTTGTGGGCCATTTAAGTATCTACTAGGGTTGTAGTATGGTAGTATGTGGTTTACTTTTATCGGTTGAGTGGACCTCGAGGGCAGGGAAAACCTTGAAATAACGTTGCTGAATCGACCGGCAGATATGCAGAATCGAAAGCGCCTGGGGTGACTAAGACAAGGACTGGTTGATTCGACGAGCCTACGGCAGTGTCTCTCTCCTGCTGCTGTCAGATGTGAGTGGGAATGAAGGAGGGGTTCAGCATGCCAGCACACAACTTGCCATTTCAAATCATGTTCAAAGCTGCCCCTGTCTATGAAGGAGAGCAGCTGAAGAGGTATCTTGTACATAATATCATATGAAACGAGCATACACGCCATCGGAACGCGAAATATGCACCTGCTCGACGAGTTCATCGCACCGTGTCAAAAAGGTTGTCAACCTTCCAATTGCGCAGAAGACGACTTGATAATTATATTCATCACGAATGGAGTGCTACTTCCCATGGCCTTCTAGTGCCAGTTCTAGTGTGCGTGTCCTCGCGTACTCCACGCTATATTTTCAATGGCCCAACAAACATCACATTATAGCTCTATTGGGACAAGGACGATACTTTGAAGATGGCACAGCAAGGTGCTACTACTGGAATAACATCCTTACTACCGCCACATCTCGCTCGACTATTCCATCCCCGTCCTCTTTTACCTGCTCCAACACCACTCGACAAGGACTTTGAAGACAAGCCAAAGGTCAGGCTAGATGGAATAGCCCAGTATCTCGATCTATGTAAAGAACATGACAAGGACTACACTCCTACTGAAACCGCTCAACAAAGGAGAGAGAGAAAGGTATATACAACATCATGTTGCATTTTGCTTTTTTGTTGGTCTCGTTGTGAATTGTACATCATGCAAGAGTTCCTATTCAATTCTCATACATCATCAATTAACATCCACATCCATTCTATAGAAAAAGGAAAAGGCTGCTCAAGCTGCTGAACAAGTCAAAAAGGGCCTGGAAACTTGGAATCCACTCAAAGACCCCAATATAAAGTCAGACACTTACAAAACTATGATTGTTGCAAGACTGGTATGGATCATGTAGTGGTGTGAATACTGCCGAAGATACCGGTGAATGATGCTGAAGATCCCGTTTATTTATGTCCTTTGTAGGATTACAGGTGTACTGAACGAGACTTGGCTCAAGCATTCAATGATTTCGGTCCCATTCAATCTGTACGTCGGATTATTGACCTGCTGTGTTTTGAACTGCATCCACATCTGCATGGTCTTCTCCCCTTGCTTGCACTCAACCATTTCTCATGCCAAACCATAGATCACAATCATCAAGGACAAAATAACCGGAAAACCACGTGGCTACGCATTCATCGAATTCAAAAACGAAAAAGACATGAAGGCTGCCATCCAATACGCTGACGGAATGAAAATCCTCGATCGTCGCATTCTAGTCGACGTAGAACGTGGTCGATCCGGTGTAAACTTTCGTCCTCGTCGCCTCGGTGGTGGGCTGGGCGGTACCCGTATTGGATCCAAACATGACAATTATGTAGGTAAATCCCCGAATGATCCTCTGGTTGCCCCGTCTCGTGCTGGCGGCCCTTCCTATGGTGATCGAGACAGAGGATTTGGTGGTGGTGGCGATAGGAGAGGTCCTCCACCCCCTCGCAGATATGATGATAATAGAGGTGGTGGTGGGTTCGGAGATAGGGATCGTTCATCGTCATCCTATGGAAGACCCAATGATCGTGATCGGGGATATGTTAATAGAGATGCTGATAGGTCAAGAGATGGTAGGGATTATCGTGATGATCGTCGTGGTGGTGGAGGCGACCGTGGTGGTGGTGGAAGGAGTGATGGTGATCGTGGTCGTGATGCAGGTAGAGGTGGTGGTGATCGTGATAAGAGAGATGATAGGAAGAGATCTAGGAGTCCTCGTCGTGATAGGTAAGTTAAGAACGACATCGTTGAGGAAGAGTGTTTTGGTTTTATTTGTTGTCGTCTTTCTTTTTGGTTTTGAAATACCATGGTGAGCATTATACATGGTGAGAATTATACGGGCAATGAAGGCAATGCAAAACAACCCGAAATGCAAGAAATCGCAAGTATTATTATCACAATCAAAGAAGTGGAGTATGAATCTTTTCTTTTGTTTTCTTCTCAAAGGTGGTGAGTATCAACAGTGCTAGACACATCAAACCCCTCCGAAATTCAAGTCATCTCCAAGACCCTAGTATAACTGTAATTCGCATGAAAAACAAGTATCTTGCTCCTTTTGTTGTTAAAAAGCTGTAGAAATAAAGATTCAAAACATTCAGAAGCAAAAAATAGAGAACTCAATCGTGTATAGTCCATCTAACTTTAGCGCCTTTCGATAGGCTTTCAACATGCAGTCCAACCTTGAATTTAAGATGCAGCGAGAACCCACTCACTAAGCCTGAAACAGTTCCGTTGTCACGAAGAAGCGAATACCATGTATCGTTGGTATCAAAGATACATCAAAGGCCAAAAACCCACACAAGATGGTCAAACCAGTTCGTTTTTTAACAAAGAATTCAACTACAACTGTGATTCTTTGTTGATTATGACAAACTTAAAAATAACAACCTACAAAGCATAAGCGACAAAAGCAAATGCACAAATCCAAATCCTTCCTATACAATGTTCATAAAACCCCCCATCCCCTCCCTACTTTGACTGTTCACCGACCCTCCGTTCCAAACTTGCAACAACATCAACCAACTCCTCATTTCTAGCCTCTAGATTCCTAATAAACTCAACAGTACGTTCCAATATCAAACTCTTGGAACTACCACCTGCTCCTCCCTTCAATCCAGGCACCAGATCAACAAGTGATGCAAATCCATTTCGTAATAAATCTCGTCGTTTCTGTTCTGATGCGATATGGTTTGCTCGTTTCTCATCTTCGGTTAGCAAGTCTCGACCTGATCGTCTTTTGCTGGCCGCACTCTGGCTGTTACGTCCTCCACGTCCTCGTGGGTTGACTGGTCCATCATTGTTTTCACTCTTTACTTGGACGGATTCACTACCAGAGGCTTCTTCAGAGCCTGCTTGATCTGCTGCAGTGGTGGTGTTGTTGGGAGTGCTGATACTATTGCTATTGTCACCTTCATTGTTGTAGTTGGTATGGTTGGTATTATTGGGTGTAGCTAATCCAGAGCTAGTCTGAGATACAGCACGTTTACCACGTCTGTTTCTGGAAGCTGGACGAGCAGCAGCACTAGCCTTCTTACTACGAGATTGCCTTCTACTTTTAGGTCGAGCTTCAAAAGCATCGTCATCATCATCGTCCTCTTCTGGCTCTGGTTCTTCTTCGTCCGCCTCTTCTTCCTCTTCTTCTTCATCGGAAGATACTGGTCGACGAGTTGCTACCCGAGGTCGTTTCTTAGCTGAAGCTCGTTTGGGACGGGTTGTTTCAATCTTTACAGACACAGGTGACGGTGTTGGTTGTTGTTCTGGTTCTTTGACTGATAGTATAGCGGCAGGTGATCCAATACTATGTGCCAGAGCTGCAGGAGACGATGGCTTACCACTTATAACACTACTATTACCACCACTACCAAGACCACTACTACTACTACTGTTATTTATACCGTTTATGGATGGATTTGATAATCGTTTACCAGCTGATGATGATGAGATATCTTGCATAGATGCTCCAACAGGATTATATTCCTTTCTCTTATCACGTGGTTGTGGTCCTACTAGATGCTTGTTAGGTTTTTCTAACTGATCCCTGTCAACTACTGGCGGTGCGGGTCTATTGTTCACTACTGCATTGCGACCATAAAGCGAATCTTGTTGTGCATGTTGAGCTAGGTTTGATAATTGTTGAGCAGCCATTATTTCTCCTTCTAAAGATGCCCTGCGATTCATATTTACACTACTCTTGGTATCGACAACTGTAGGCGGTGGAGGAGCTGGTGCTGGTGGGAAGCTACTAGGCATAGGTAGTAATGGTGATGGTTGAAAATTGTGTGGACGACCTTGGCTTAATTGAAGCGGTAAATGTTGCTGGTGTGGTGTCTGAGGATAACCATACATTAATGGTTGAGTATCATGTAATGGTAACGGTCCAGTTGGTACTGAAGGTGGTATACTATTGCTAACTAGGGGATTGCTAAATGGTGCAGCGTTATATGACGATGATAGTGCTGACGACGATGCAGAAGATATTGGTTGTCCAGCACCAGTTGGTTTATTAGCATCTGTTACAGCTTTTTCTGGCGAAGGTGCTTGTTGCTGTGGTGTATCATCTACCATCAGTTTCGTTAAAAAATCTTCCCAGTTTTGCCATTCTGTTGGATCTAGCAATGAATCCGTCTGAGGATTGTGCAGAGGACTAAATCGAAGATATTCATCTGCTAATGCTACTGGCAGATCTGATGGGAAGGTGTATTGCGTCGATGCACCTGTATATTCAAAATATTTAGATGAACTGGCCCTGAAGCGAAACAAAAGGGATGCACTTTGCACTGACCGTCGAAGTACGAAGTGGCAGGAGGTATCGGTGGAGGTATTGGAGATTGGCTAGGCATAATATACGATGCCATTTCATGTTCTGCGAAGAATTCAAGGTATACAATTAGTGAGCTGCACCATGATCTCACGATATTAGCACGATATTACCGGTCTGGTATCTACCTCGTCCGTTACTGCCAGCACTTGAGACTCTGCTCCTTAACCTTTTACCCTCTTCTTCATCAGACAGCTTTCGTTTAAGTGATTGTTTGCTACTACCAGGGTTCATAGCGGCCAAGAAGGGAGGGTCAGAGGCAGGAGATGCAGGTGGCGATAGCTTATTAACTGGTAGGACAACCGGCTTCTCAGCTGGTGCATCAATAGGAGGAATTGAAGTAGGTTTATAGGCAAAAGAGTTTGATGATGAGTATATATGATTGTAGGGAGATGTTTGGTGGGAAAGTTGATGATGTTGAATGTCAGGTGTTTTGTAGAATGAGGCCTGTGCCGTATTTGGTATTCGGCTCATATTAAGAGCGTAGTTTCAAGATTGAGCAACTCTACAATATTACAGTGCTCGTGGTTAGCATAAGAGGTTTGCAGACTTGAAGTTTTAACATGTGAACGGTGAACAGGCAAAATGACGGCTTCATAGAAAACTAGTACTGCTCTCTAAGCAACTAAGAGCGTTCAACTGACAGGAGCCCACGACATTTACATTCACCGACTGACATTCACACTCTTCAAGTTGACATGAGCTTGTTTTGTTGTGGTTTACATGTTCACTTCCAACAGCCATGATGGTCTTCTTCTAGTAACTCGACTTACTTTGATGCAAACTTCCACTGCCCAACCGTATCGAACTATGCTTTACTTGTCTTGACCATTCATTTGATGCTGGTCAGTAAGTGCTCTGCTCTTTGAGAATGTGAACGAGTTTGCAGAAAAACGCGAGCAAGGACGAACGCATTTATTGAAAGGTGGATAACATTATCATCGCGATCAAATACGCAATGTTCTCATACGATTGGGCGACATCGTTTAATGTTCACATCATTCTTGGATTGTAATCTTCCCATACAAAATCGAGATCTAACAGAATGGCAGACGTGGAAGCTGCTCCTGGCGATACCCCTGTAGAGACCGAGAATGCACCGGTCGCTGCTGCTGCTGAACCATTGTCTTCTGAAATTATCGCTGGATGTCTTTCGAATCTTTCTCGTACTTCGAACGGATTGTCTGTCGCGTACACAAAGCTAGATTGTAGATCAAAATCCATCGCTGATATTGATCTACTCAGGAACTTTCACCATCTAAAGTTTGTGGTGTGTAATATCAAACATTTGTTCCATTGCATTGAATGTAAATACCGTAGCTGTTCCCATCCTGATGCACTCACCGCATTAGGATTTATCGGATAATGCCATAAAGAATATTGCGCCCCTTGGTCCCTTGGATAATTTATTGACCATGGAAGTCAAGAACAACCAAGTCAAAGCAGTACCCATTGATCTAGACGCCCGTAAATACTTGCAAAGAGCAGATTTATCTTCAAACAAGATCGAATCCTTTGATGTAAAGAGCTGGCCTCTTTGTCATTACTTGAATCTGAATGGTGTGTTGCAACTTGTGTGTGTGTGAAAGGCAATTCCAATCAAGTGTTCCTCACCCGTCCTTGAAACATTTCTAAACAGACAATCAGTTGGAACAGCTACGTTTGCCTGACTTCCCCCAACTCTATCATTTGGAAGCTCGAAACAACAAGCTGAACAACACCGGTGGTATTGGAGCACCTCTGTTGCAAAAACTCTACCTTGTATGATCTATTACCGTGTCTTATTCAACGAGAGTATTTGGTACTGAATTGCATTTTTTTCGCTTCTAGGCTGGAAATCAAATAGACACCATTGTCGGTTTGGAAAGTCTCACTAAACTAGAGTTCATGCATTTACGTGGCAACAAGATCTCACGCTTGGACGGGTTCTCAGCCAATAATGTGGCCCTTACTGGTCTCAATCTGAGGTAGATGAAACGGATATGGTTGTAACGTTGCCTCAATTTGCTCACATACATGCTGTTTATAGGGGTAATCTCGTTTCGGATCCTAACGAACTCGACAAACTCACAGTACTACCGGCATTGACCAAACTCACATTGTCTGAAACTCCACTTGCCGAGAACTCACACTACCGCTTGGAAGTTGCCATGAGACTGAAGAACCTAACTATGCTCGACAAGATTGAATTCACACCTGACGAACGCGAGGAAGCTGTGCAATACAAGGAACAATTAGAAGGTTTGTGTTATAATTCCTTTGTCGTTGATCTCGCACATTGGGTGATTTGATAAAGGATAACGTTTACTGACATGGCGCTTCATTGGTCGTTCTAGCTGAAAAGGCAGAGGCAGCTGCAGCATTAAAAGCAGCCCAAGAGGAAGAGGAACGTTTGAAGCTAGAGGAGGCTGAAGCTGCTAAGGCTGCTGCTGAAGCTGAAGCTTTAGCAGCAGCAGCACCTGCTGAAGCCCCGACCGAAGGTGGTGAACCGGTTGAAGGAGGAGAAGCACCTACAGCAGGAGAAGAACCTCCTGCAGAATAAAGGCCAAACGACGAGAACGAAGAGGAATGTACATATTTGTAATGCTTTTTGTGCCAAACTACAAGTAGAGCGTCACGAACGCTGTAGATCAAGGTTTTACCAAATGCGTCCCTTGCTGGTGATGTGCGTGTTTGCGTTAAGCTGTTTGACGTGATCCGCACGTTGCGAACAATTTTACATAGAATGATACGTCTAAAATATCTCGCCGTAGTCAAGAAAAGAAACAAACTTTTCGACGGAGGTTCTTTCAATCTTCTCAATCACACAGGTGAAACGGCTGCCGAGACGAACTTCCCCATTACGTCAAGAAATGGCTACGAAGGTCCAGCAAATGTATGAATATCCGCCTTTCGCTAATCTATTGAAGCATTCGGTGTCCCAAAAGACTGCGTCTGCAAACGACAAGAATGGTGAGTGCCGGTTCGACCAGGAAACCTCGAAGTACGGAGAGAGAGGATCCGGCGATCTTGTGCGTTGAAAGTGTAATCGGTGGTCTATCCTGGAGAGTCGAATATCAGGCTACCTGCAGAACGTCACAGTTCCTGACTCAACATTTCAGTGGTTGTTTGGACGAGAGAGAACCATACCAAGAAATGTTGGAGGCAACGATAGATATCGCATATGTTGCATTGAATTTGAAGATCTTCGCAGCTTTACAGTGAAATAACCCTATCCTTTGGGTGCTTTTACAAACAGGTTAGAGACTCACTGATCTCTCACTTTTATAGACTACTGCCTGATGGCGTCTTGCAATGCAAACGGATCTCCGTGCATGAACAAGGTTGTCTTACTCGACATACTAGCTTCTGATCCCAGGATCTTACTCTTTGCAGGACAAGTAAAGAACGCCGATTTGATGGCAGTCTGCAAGGTCTCTCCTTCACATGAGATCCATGTATCGCGAGGAGACGATGTGTTTATATTGTCTGGAAAGATAAACGTTGTTGCAAGCCATGTGGTTTCTTCAAGGTTTCGTCCACCAAGGTACGGATTGATGGTTCTATCAGATTGATTTGATTCCATAAACTGATCGTATATCTATTGCTACAGATTGATTCAACTGCCAGATGACGCTTCAGATCCAGACGAGTTTTGGGACAATGAAAGACTACGACAATGGAAAAAGTTGAACCAAGGATTTAGGTCCACTTTCACCTGGCCGAATCCAGGAGAAATTGCAAAACCTCGCTTCTCGCATCTCATAAGCACAGTAGACGTTGGATTCCGATATCTCAAACTCGACGCAATTACAGAGACAAAGACACCACAATCATCGATTATGGGAGCTCCTGGTGTTGCTGGGAATAATGGGAAGGAAGGCGCTCGAAATAATCTAGGAGGGATGATTGGGTCCACGAGCGGCATACCGCTTTCGAGAGATGAAGAACTTCGTATGGTGCATGATGCAGCTTTAGACGTACGTGACTCTCTACATTTCTGACTACTAGATCCAGTTGCTTTCAAGTTGCTAACTTTCACTCGATTTCACAGAACTTTGCTCTCTTGGTCTTTAAGATAACACGAGTAGACCATCTCGACCAGTCGGAAATGCCGCCTAGGCGAACACTGTTTGAAATGTCAAAAGATGGAACATGGAGCTTCTCTGAAATCAACCCATAGTCGATTGAACTGGGGTGTCAACTTAGAATATGTTTGTAAAGACTTGTAGTATGGGTATACTGGGGTTGTTGATACATTTGCATAGTAAAACAGAAACGCACAAATTATACATTATATAAAATAAAGGATTCCTCATATCAATTCAACCAAAACCATCTCTTTTAATGCTTCAATTCAATTCTCTGTCCAGGAACCCAGTCCTCAATAGCCTTGCCAATATTATCCCAAAATTGTAATTCCACCGTCAAATCTCTCGCCTTTTGGTAGTCCCCTTTATCAAATGCATCCTGTAAACCGAATTCAGCTCTTATTCTTTTCTTGTCGTTGACAGCTTTGACCTTTAGGACTTCATCATCTGTTTCTGCTGATTCGAGGTCTTCTCGTATGTCCATTACGGCAGCGAGGAGGTCTGGGTTTGTGAGGGATTCGGATTCCGATATTTGAATTCCGTGTAGATTTAGCTAGACAAGGTGAAAGAAAGATCGATGTCGGTCTTCAATTAGAAGTCGTGAATACAGGCATTTTTGGTCCATCGTTCAACATACCATATACAAGGCACGCGTCAACGGATCCCTCAGCACTTCATAAGCCTTGTTGAGCTGTGATGATTGAGCATCAGCAAATGATCTTTCGGTCTATCAAGAAATGAGGATTAAGCGTTAGCAAATGGCACTAGTCAGTTTTGAAGCACAGTCCTTCAACTTACATCAGATCTCCCCACCACACCATCAGGATGCACCTTCCTCTGTAGCTTAATAAACGTACTATGCATATCCCGTAATGGCACCTCAAATCCTTCCTTGAGTCCAAACGTCTCAAAATACGACTGATCTCGTACAGGCTGTACAACACCACATATCGTCTTTTCACAATGTAGTTTGGAGGGTGCTGTTAATGGCGTGTGGCATCTCCAGCATTCGCTCTTATTATGGGCTGAATGTGATTTGGACGAGTCGGTCGATGTGTTGTGGAATCGGTTTGTGGTGATGCGGATTTGGTGAGGGGTAAATCGAGCTCTAACGGGCTGGATTGTGTTGATTTGATATACGTTTATGAGTGCTCGTAGTGCTGTATAGTGTCTACTGGCCATGTTTCGTAAAGACATTGTTGGCGATTTGCAATCGTGATATTTAAAGTTGTCAAGTTCAAGGTTTGTCAGCGTTACTCGTCTGATATTTAAGGTATTATTTACTTATTTTTTTCTACGCGACCTCACACTATTTACACGTATTATGCAGTCCGACGAATTCTTATGAGGGTTTCTTGCGTCGTGAAATAACATGATTCAGTTCATCGACTAAAAGTAGCTGCTGCCGTAGATCCAGAGCACCAGCCTTTTGGATCTTCGAGTTTTCCTCAGAGACAGATATTTTCATCTAACACCAAGAAATTAGGATACAGCTGATGAGTAGCTGAATTTGGTTTGCTTCTACAACTTACCTTACTACGCCTCTTCACACCTACATCCACTACAATGGCTGCTTCTCCTTCAAACAAAAGTGGGTCGTCCTCTGAATTTCCCGTTAAATCGGATCTACAGTTCTCCTCCTCCTCTTTTACAGCCGTTGTCGCAACTGATATCTCCTCTGATGAAGCACAGGGAATCATAGAGTAACCAAGTTCCCAGTCTTTAAGTAGAGTTGATAGTTCTTTTCCAGCATCTTCATACTCCTGTCGAGCCGATATCCAATCATGCTGTTTACATGATTCATGGCAGAGCATCAATCGCGCTTTGGCTGTGTGTAGACTAAGATCTGCGTCACGTAAGAAGCGGCTTAGTGGAGTAGACTGCATGGAGTGTTCAGTTGATGGTTTAGAAGACGGTTTGGGTGACTCGAAGCCTATCGAGATAGAACATATTGGTGTTTTCTTTTTGCCCAAGGACAACTAATTTATGAGAAATCAACTTACAAAGTATGCGATTGAGTTCACGTTCAATTAGATCAGCTTGGGAGTCTACAAAATCATGTGACATGCCAGATGGCAAAAGAATGTACACACTCTCCTCTATTCGCCGGAGGATTTCGATACTCTCTAAGAGGACTTCTTTAAAATGTGACTGGAGGTCTTTAAGTGACGCAATCGAATCATCAGCATCATTGACTTTATAAGTTTGCTGAGAGAGTTTGTTTAACACGTTCCGCATTGATTCCTTGACCAGCACTCTGAGTCCAGGAAGCCGTTTTGCAGAAACTCTAAAGCTCTGTTCAATGTTGGATATTGGGGCCATTGGAGACGATCTGAAGCAAGTTATGGAGTATTTTGTTGGATTCATGATTCAAGCAAAAACTTATGCAGTACTTTCTCTCTCACAGTCGATAACCTCGAGCCAATAACTCTGCTTCCTGAATAAGACGAATAGCCTTTGAGGTAATCTTTTCCAAGCGATTTATGGAGACAGCAAAGAGCCTGAGATTCGAAATAAAGCGCTCTTTTATGTAAACGTGGGAGATTCGAATCTGCATGGAAGTGTCGTTAGGTTGACACAGACATAAACATAGATCAGTTTACATACAGTTGCCAGGGCCAAGAACAGCGCCGAAACGATGCCAAAGAGCCATCCTTTTTGAAAGAGAGCAAGAAAGCTTGACGCAACTATAAGAATCAGCCATGGATTGGAAACTGTTCTCTCCACTGTTGATCGTAAGGCTGATCGTGTCAAGATTGCATCTTGAGGGTTTGAAATCAAGTACTCGATGCACTCATCAAACACTGACAAACGAGAGCCATCGTTGGATTTGAGTAGAAACGGTTGAAGCAAGGTCAGCTATGTAATGGATGAGAATTGTGTCAACAAGCGCGGCGTAAATGTGTAATGTTTCAAAGATATTTACATGACTCCAATATGAGATTGATTGTGGATGAGATTGATCATTAGCAGACACGAGGGCATCCTCTTCTTGAAGTGCTAAAATAATCACGTTCAATGTTGTTGGGTCGCTACGTATAAATCACGTTCATAGGACAAAAGGTACCTTTAAAGTAGTCAGCGAGTGGTCCATCATCATAGACTAGAAACTCTTCCAACACGTTGTTTGACTGTACACTCTCCATCTTCGTCCTCCAACAAGACAATCAATAAACATGCCAATTGCCTCGAATCAAATGGATTCAGCCAAGATCATAGCAGCATCGCACAAGCATCCACGACCAAATACCGTATTCACTTATGGAACTGCTGGGTTTCGCATGCAGTAAGTCCAATTCAAACGAATGTTGAATTTGTCGTGATATTGAATTTGCTAGCAATAAACTGATTGTTTAAACCACCAAATTAGTGCCAATAAATTGGATTCAGTCATGTTTCGAGTGGGTTTACTAGCTGTTTTGAGGTCCAAATTCCATCATGGTCGCGTCATTGGAGTTATGGTCACCGCTTCTCACAACCCTGAAGAAGTCAGTGCCTTTGCCTGTTCTATCTTTGATCTATGAATGCTTCACGTTTCCTTACCATATTTGCTACAGGATAATGGTGTCAAATTGGTTGAACCCTTGGGAGAAATGTTGGTTCAAGATTGGGAGGTTTACGCTACTCAACTTGCAAACGCTGCTACTGATGATGACTTGATCAGTGCCGTCAATGCTATTGTCACAAGTCAGTCTCTCTCCATGTCCACTCTTGCTCGTGTTATCATCGGTCATGATACTCGGTATGTACAGAGTGCCAAAAACCTAGGCTTCACCAGTAGCCAATTACAAGTCGCGTTGACCTTAACCTCTTTCGTCAATTCAGACCAAGCTGTCCTGTTCTGTTAGCTTCACTTCAAGATGGAGTAGACGCTTTGGGTGGCGAACTCATTCAAGCTGGATTGAAAACCACCCCTCAACTTCACTACCTGACTCGATGCTTGAACACGGCTGGAACTCCCGATGCTTATGGTGAACCTACTGAAGAGGGCTACTTTGCAAAGCTATCTGAGGCATACAAGCGTATTGTGGTATGTGGAATATTCTGTCCGTTCCAGTGATGTGGCGATATTGGCAAACGGTGTTTTGGCCAACAGGACAAGAACGCACCAAAAACACAAGTGACGGTAGATGCAGCAAACGGAGTTGGTGCTCCAATGATGAAAAAGCTCATCGACGTCATTGGCACACAACATCTCAATGTCAACCTCGTCAACGATGCTGTTTATGTCCCTGGAACACTGAATCACGATTGTGGTGCCGATTATGTAAAAGTAGGACAAAAGCCACCTGTTGGCCTTGATTTGAAAGTTGGTGAACGGTATTGCTCTCTGGACGGTGATGCTGATCGTATTGTTTACTACTACAAGAGTCAAGGTAGCATAGCATAGCAGGCATTCTTTGGACTGCCGCTTTTATCGCATCACACATGACATACATGTCCATTTATAGATGACATTTTCAGGCTTCTTGATGGTGACAAGATTGCTACTTTGGCTGCAGGATTCATTATGGACTTGGTTCGAAAGTCGAGCGTCAAAGTCACTCGAAGTGATTCAAGTGTCTCTGAAGTTCATGTTGGATTGGTGCAAACTGCATATGCTAATGGCAGCTCTACAACATATGTCAAGAACACGTTGGTGAGTATTTGTTGTTCTCGTAGTCATCCATTTTTATTTGGACTTTGGTGCAAAAAAAACTGAAAATGCTATATTTCAACAATAGAATGTACCTGTCGTCTTTACTCCAACTGGTGTGAAATATCTGCATCACGAGGCAGAACATTTCGATGTAGGAGTCTACTTTGAAGCAAATGGCCACGGCACTGTTCTATTCAGTCGTGAAGCTATACGCGCATTCAAATCTTCAAAGGGGTAAATGCGTGCCGATAGTACGGAGACGTTTTCACTGATTATCCATCACTTTCTAGATCTACCACTGAAGCACAGGATGCGTTGGATACATTGGTAGCCTTGACTGATCTCATCAACCAAACAGTTGGTGATGCGCTGTCAGATATGTTGATGGTTGAAGCTATTCTTGCATGCAAGAATTGGTCACCTTCAGACTGGGATGCTGGATACACTGATTTGCCAAGTAGACAAGAGAAAGTCAAGGTGGGACAATTAGTGATGTCCATTCTGATAATGATTTACCCTCATTTTTCTTTTGTCGCCTTCTTAGGTCTCGAATCGATTGGCGTTTGTTGCAATCAACGCTGATACTGAATTAGAAAAGCCGGATGGATTACAAGCCAAGATCAATGAGCAAGTGGCCAAGTTCCCTAGTGGGCGCTCGTTTGTCAGGTACGTGAAAGCGGTTACTTGCCTCTGGATGATGTCTTCCAACGTTCCAATACGAACTTCAACAATCATAGACCATCTGGAACTGAAGATGTGGTACGCGTTTACGCGGAAGCAGACACACAAGTCAATTGTGACCTATTGGCCAACACGATATGTGGCATCGTGTTTGATGAGTTTGGAGGAGTTGGTCAACGACCTGAAAAATTTGTCAAGCTGCATTGAGCTTAAAGAGCTAAAACTAGATCCAAGTTCTTGATTGTAAAAAATTGATTTTTTAATACTTGTACATCGCGTGAGAACGCGAACACTTCGAAAATCGAAGCACTGTTTTCGCACAACAAGCATTCTACTTCGAAAGCACAGAACGGCAGAGAGCTTGGGATTTTACATATTTTACGAGGACTACGCAGCTCTGTAAATGTCAGAAGATTTCGGCCCGTTGGCAGGCAATGATGATTTCGCAAAGGCATTTGCTCAAAGGAGGATTTCCAGTTCTGTCGATCCATGGAATACAGGGTCCACTACGAATTCAAATGCTCATTCTCCAGTATCGGTATCTCGTAAGTCTACTCGCTTTACTTTCAGATCCTTTCTGTGCTGGCATCAACTGGCTTCATCTGTTTAAAACACATCTTAACACCTCTTGGGTTTTGTAGAAACTAGAACGGTGGACCTGGCCGCTAGCATGACAGCCGATGATGATCTCATATCCGCACACTTATCATCATCAAACATGTTTGAACGACCATCGACAAAACACAGCAATAATCATACAACAGACGACACTTCACCATCGTCTACATCCACAGGCCCATCTTCATCAATCGAATCAGACGATCCATGGAGTCATCAGGGAGCTACTCCTGCCAGGAAACAAGCTTTAATAGCTAGTAAACCTGTATCTGTCTCAGAAACCGAAGGATATGTTCCAAGTTCACCTCCATCACATAATCAAAGGCATGTCGAGTTTGGTGGTGTGTCGTTTGCTGAGACTCCTCCTCAGAGACCACATGTGAAGAGTACAAAGTTGCCTGATTTGACGAATTATGTTGCAACGGCGTATCCAGTCAAGGTACCAACTTGATTTTGTTGTAGCTGTTGGAAGCAATGCTGATAACAATGGTACAACATGTTAGGTCATGACGGCTCCTGAGAAGGGTGGTGTGGTTTTCAAGCATGTGCAATATGTTGTTGAATGTTCGGTAAGGGCCGTAAGCTTTTCTACCTCTGAGTCATGACATGGCACTCAAAATTTTTGAACTCAAAGCTACCACCTGCACGCGTGCTTCGACGGTACTCGGACTTCGTATGGCTGCTAGACGTTCTCAGCAAGCGGTACGCATTTCGATCATGTAAGCTCAAAAAGCTTTACCATAGTTCACACGAACGCCCTTTCGAGCTTCAAGGTCTTACGTCATCTCGTCGATAGTACCAAGTCTCCCTCCCAAAAAAGTCAATGCTCAATCAGACGAAGCCTTCCTTGAACGCCGACGTAGAGGTCTAGCTCGCTTTTCAACCTTCATAGTTAACCATCCTGTGTTGAAGGAAGATGTAACAGTTGGAGCATTCCTACAATATGGATCAGATATTGCCACGTATAAAAAGGGACACAATCTGCCTATTGATGAAGAATATGTCGATGCAGATTTCGGTCCAGCAGAAATGGACTCGCTACCTTCTGACTTGGATGACCGATTGGCTAGTTTGAAGGGCAATCTGGATTTTCTGAGTGATCAGTATAAGGAGTTATGCACGCTTATGGAAAAGATATCGAGAAGGGCAGATGGTATGATCTTGTTGAATTCGGCTGCCAACTTTCAAATCAATCTAAGATTTTATACCTTTTTTTGCAGGATCCTCCCAGGACTTTATGAGATTTGGATTTGTGCTCAAGTGAGATTTCAACTCTCTAGTATTCGTAATTGTGACCTTACTGACAATTTCTATTGATAATAGTGCATTGACTGAGAAGCCAGATTGTCAAGAACCAGAGTGTTTCAACTGTACGATCACAAAACCACCAACTTTGTTGCCATCGACGTTTACAATCTCTCCATTTTAGGTCCTCAAATCAATCATGGATTTTCTCACATCGCTGGAGGCTTACAGAAAATATCACGCCTCATGGAAGAAGAAGCGTCCAGCACCTTTGATGGGGTGCTCGAGAGCCTGAAAGCTCATCGAGATTTGCTCATATCGTTGCAGGTAGTCAACGATTGAAGTCGGTACGATCTAATCAACTCAATAGTTTTTTGTTCGTTGACACAGGAATTGTTTCAACGACGTGACAAGGCGATCATTGCACAACATGCAGCTATTGATGCCCTCAAGAAACGCATGACACAGAACGATACCAAAGCAAAAGATCTTGCATCAAAAGGAGGACAGCAGAAGGAAGTTGAGAGGTTGGAGAACTGTATCATTCAGGTAATAAGTCCGTATTGTCGGAGTTTGCCTTTTTCCCTCTCATGAATCCCTCCCTTCTCCTAATTAGGATCGTCATGAGCTTGAATGGCAGTCGCACAAGATTGATTTCATACGTTTCGCATGCTGGCAAGAAATGACATGTTATCATGCTAGAAAAGGATTTGTCTCTGGTCTATATCAAAACTATGTTCGAGATCAGGTGAAGTACAGTCAGCAAATGTCAAGTATATGGGAAGAGCTTGGGGCCAACATATCTGAATTGCCAACATCTTTCTAAAAAAGCATTGTAAACGAGAAAGATATAGCGAGAATGTAGATATGCTTTTGTGAAGTAAAAGGAACACTACAACAGAGAATTGGCAAAATAGATATATAGTATATAGTCCGAGATAGTAATTATTTACTACTTAGTACAGAGGGAGTTTCTACCAGGAAGATGAAGTTGGAATCGCTTCCTTTTCCTTGTTGTAATCTTGAACTTTGGTTTTCAAGTCTGGGTCAACAAAGAGGTCTATGAGAAAAAAAAAAACGTCAACACTGTGACGGGGAAACAAATGCTTGCAATAACAAGAATACCTGACGTGAACTCTTGCACATTGGTTGGTTGCTTGAGCAGTATTTGATGCAAAACATACTACGAAAAATGCAAACGTTAATGTCGTTGATCTTAACCACGAAACGATAGATCTAAGGCATGAGCATGCATGTTTTGTTGTTACTTGTATGATATGCCTTATTTCTGGATGTGCTCGTAGGTATTTCTCATTGTCTATTCGTTGTGCGATCTATCAAAATTATTTTGACTTTCAGTTGACGATTTTGGGGATTCTGATGGCGCAGGGTAGCTTACTGCATCTAATTTCAATTGTTTCATGAACGCATCTTGATATGATGTCTCTGGTTGGACTGCTTCTTTGGTTTCCTCCATTACTTCGTGTTTTTTGGAAGCTGCGAATGATTGAAGGCGTTCATACTCGATCCCTAAACCAGAACATGTGCAGAGCATGATTTTCAATTGCCAAGTCCACGCTTCCAATCAACAATCAACGAAAAACGAAAAAAGTCTGCGAGACAAGTGCACTGAATGATTTAAAAAGTCTAAATATTTTATAACAAGTTTGGTGGTTCTACTTCCATTATAGTCCGCTAAATCCTTACTTTATATTCTCTTTTGCAACACAAGCTATGTCCTCTCTTGACCTGCTTATTCAATTTCAAGTTTGCCAGACAACTTGTTAGCTAATGCATCCACCTCATCATCCTGATCAGCTTCAGGTTCCTTTTCTTCTTCCTCCTCCTCCTTATCTTCTTCCTCGTCCTCTTCATAATCCATATCATCCAGCTCGTCAAGAGCATCAGGATGATCATGAGACCTCAATATATCCTTTATATGTTGAACGACACTTGATTCAGCATCAAATGCGTTTCCATTCAGTTCCAGCATGGCAAGACTCTTTTTATTGGTAATCATATCGGGTATAAGTGCAGCACCAGCTGTATCAATTTCCCCAAATGCGAGATTCACACGTTCGAGTAATTCGTGGCCTGGTGTCAATGCTTTTATAATAGCAGCTGATCCTTTTATACCAAGTAGACAGTCACCGATGTTCAAATGTCGTAAGTTATTGGTGAATACGGGTAGCGCTTTTGCGAGAGCCATTGATCCTGTATCTGTAAATGTATTATCTTGTAAATCCAAGGTTTCGAGTTGGGTGCAATGTGCGAGTGCTGATGCGAGTATTTCAATTCCTTCGGGACGTATCGAGTTTTGTGGCATACGTATTTCTGTCAAGCTGGCATGAGCAGCAAATACTTTTGAGAGGTGTTCTGCGCCCTTTGATTCGAGACGATTGCGACCTGCGATAAAGACTCGAAGAGATGATGTTTTGCCTTCCTTGACATTCGTTTCTTGGGCTTCTAGCAGAGCTGATGCGATCAATCGTCCTCCTTCAATACCTAGCGATTTGGTGAAGATGAGCTGCCAAGTCAATAAAGCAAAAAGACATTGGACATAACCACATACCCAATCCATTATTGTTGAAGCGTAATACTTGTATATGTCGATTATTGGATAAGAGTCTCATCAAAGGTTTGGCACCAGCAGGACCAAAAGCATTGTCAGACATGTCGACTTCAACAAGGTGCTCTTTATCTTCCAGTGCTTCGGCAAAAGCATCCAATACCAATGGGATCTCTTCACGTAATCGGCCAGTAAACATGTCGGATAGATTTACTTTCTACAAAAGATTAGAACGTAGTAATTAGCAAAAAATGTGGGGTTTGATTTTTTAATGTCGATTGAAATTCACAGCAATTAGACGGGAAGACAGCTATAACATACCTGGATTAATATCTTATCTTTCAGAGCAGCAGCAAATGCTCTTCCAGCCTCGACTCCTACGGTATTCCCACTAAAGACTACTTCGCTCAAATTCTGGATTTGGTTCATTTCTGCAATCAGTTCCTGTGCATCCTCTGCTGTATTCAGCTTCAATCCTCGAGCTCCAATCGTGTATACGGTACTAGTCGGCATTTTCGATGATGCTTTTATTGGAGATGTTCCTATTGATGGGGTCTCAGTTGCCAACATTGTCCAATTAGGTGTTTGGTGTGTTTGCACAGTCGCTTGATCGATCAGAGCAGAAATTATGATGAGAAGAAGGGAATCGCGGCCGACACGCGACGGCAATACAAATCTGAATCTGTAAGGTTTGGCCTCGAATGCATGTTTACGCCGCCGACCTTCCAAAATTACCAAATTTCTTACTCTTTGGGAAGCCACTTCCAACGTGTAATCTCTAATAGACAATAGATACGTCTTGTAGATTGTTCAATTTCATTGAAAACCTCTGTCCAAAATTGATACGTAAAGGCCCTCTGCATTTCTCAACCCGGGCTTGGGACCGGCTATGGCAGCATTACCTACTGTATAGCTACCAACCACGTCAACGTGGATCCCCTCTATGCTTTAACGCCTCCTCGCTTGACAAGGTCATTTAATCTCAGCAGAGCCGAGAGAGTCCTTACCCATGTCACCAACCTCGGTCTTTCCGTCAATGGACGAGCTCACGAGGCGGAAGAGTGTTTATGGCACGATGAGCAGCTCATCTCGTGCGTATGGGTACTACTTACAGTTGCCCTGCTGCTGACGTTGGGAGGGTCATAGTCCTAGATCCATCCAGTTTTAGGCAAAGGGCACTTGGTTGAACACTTGATGTCAATATCTTACCGGAAAAGATACGACAGGCAGAGATGTGGATGGGCAATGAACGGTTCGGTTATCCTCCTTAGATTGCGGCCTTATTGACCTTGTAGTACTGGCCTGAGCTGCACAAACCAAAACAAGGATGTGAGTGATTTTGACGGCAAGTGCAAAAACAGTATCAACCCATGCTTTCATCAAAATGCCATGCTCTGAATACGTACCTACAGTGGTCTGGAGGTCTGGATCTTGCTCCTACAGACCGTCTGTCCAATCCTCTAGCGCTTGCTTGTTGGATTGGATGTTTGGAATGGAAAAATGGATTCGAGGAGAGTTGGACCTGAGACAGACACCAAAACGGCGTAAAAGGACTTTAACCAATCGAATCCATCGATGAATTGCTCATACAGTATTTGTGAACCAGTCGGAACTCATCAGATTTACGCTGTTGGACAAAATCTGCAGATGGACGCTATTTCGTATTTTGGTCGTTCCAGGAGAGAATCATGTCTATCCAATCAGCAATTTGTGGTGCTTCTATCAATGGCGATCTGCTGATGCTCTGAGAAGATGTGCGTACGAGCTGTTACGAGGGGCTAAACATTCAAGATTCTACTTGGACATTTAGTTGCAAGCTGCTACAGTCCTAACACTAAATTTCGTTACACTTGCGCTCACGTATTCGTTTCTTAGAAGCTTCACATGGGATTGGCCTGAACGGTGCTAGAAGTAGAAGCCACCGCGTGGGGGCCAAGAAATCGCTCGATTGAAACGTTCCCAAAGTTGGCCACGCTATTCACATGCCAGCCATTCACTAGCTGCTTTAGAGGACACATTGTCATATACACCGATTTCAATATTTTCAAGCTCTACGACTCTCGTTTATTGTTTTCGACGTTTGGGTGGGTTGCTGGGTATTAGAAATAACAATGCCATCTTTGTTGCGCCTGCTCACCTTCTCCTCGCTTATTGAAATGCCGGAGGTTTATGCCTCTCGCAAGACCGAATCGCTACGAGGAGACCCTCTCGAGAGCAAGCTTCGTATTTTAGTGCAATACGTACGATTCTTTCATATCGAGGATAGGTGCTGTCGTAATCATAAATTTAGTCATCCGGGATTAGCTCGGAATTTCCACTCACTGCATTTCCTCCGTAGATGTTCCTCTTTTGAAACCAAGTGATGAACCCACTTCAGCATCAGCCTTCCATCTTCGCTTCGGTGTGAAGTGGAATAAGTAATATTCAATCCAAAACACTTCCTCACTAAGAACACGGGCTACTCGTATTGAGTTAACGAAATGAGCACAAAGCATTGCGAGGTCAATTTCCGAGATATGGCATCCTGATTTTGCTACTTTGAGATCTCCGTGACCTTGCTGTGCACCTTTAATTGAACATGAAACGCACATCTTCAACGCTTCAATGGTGTAGGGGTATCATGCATCGTTGCCATTCCATAACTGGTTAATTTCGATGCGACACGAGTTCAAATCTCGTTTGAAGCATTTTTGGTGTGTAACGCCCATATTCGGTCTAACTGACATCGGGAAATCTTGGTGCAGGTTGTATCATCCGTAGCTCAGAACAGACTTTTTGACAAAACTGATTCGCCATACCGCATGTGTTGGCATGTCTTCAGGAACATTGAGGGCATTTACATCCTATGCCCATTTTCCCTGTGGGGAACGAGAAGCTAGTGAGTGGAGACTTAGTGATTTCAACATCTGCTTAAACTTGGTGATTTAAACATCTGCTCAAATCGAGGATGGACATGCAGCACCCTCATTGAATTGTCGCTAGTATCAATGATGGGTTGACGACAGGTTTTCTTTTATGGCATTACTTGGGTGCCACCCGCTTTGCCTAAATTTCAATAATACCAAGCAGTTTCTTCATGGGTCACAAACAACCTCTCTATCGGCTCGTAGGAAGGACGCCATGGCCCACATGGCCCAAACTGTGTTGTACTGTTTATCAAATTGGGTTTTGATGGGCATCGCCACGCTGTGTGTTGAAATTCAATACATTGAGTACCACATCATAACTCTATGGCTGCCTTGGAAACAGTTGGACAGATGTTTTCTGTGATCTGTTGTCATTGACCTTACTTGATTTTGTTTTCGCATTCAAGATGTCAAGATCTTTCTCTAGCCACATAAACTTTGAGGTCAGTCGCATCACAACACCATGCATACCTGACGAGTTTAATGATGGACCCTCAAATATCGTGTTTTTTGTCCGTTAAAATAGAATCTACTATGCAAACAATGGTTGAAATGGGCTCCACAATGTTAAATCGTTGGCAACGGCACGTCAAGCAGATACGATCGGAGCTACAAATGCATCATTTTGAAACCCATCCTGATACAACAACAAAAAACAGACCTGCTCCAATTTGAAAATGATAAATGTTGTATATTTTACTCCCTCTAAACGTTCTAATTAACTAACTACTTTTAATTAACTATGTACTAACCAAGTCCGTAGGCCATGTATCAACCCTCAGCGTTAATTTGTCAGTCCATGATTCAGCCATGCCCTTTAAAAGGACATCTTTCTCTTGGTATCGTTCCATAGCCCATTGTGTCAGTTTTTCAGGATCAGTCGGCTACAAGAGTTGATTGATAGGGTTAGAACGCTTACGTTTTGCTCACAAGAATGCAGGTGAAACCGGCAGCAACAAAACAAACATGAAACTCCTGCTTCTGCTTACCAGTGAATCTAAGGCATATCTCTTCACATGCACATGAAACTTGTATTCTCGGTCTAGAGAACCTGCGAAGACTCTTAGGAGACTTGGAGAATGTTGTAACCCTTTTGTGACGTGTTTGTACACGATGGTAAAGTCATATACGTGTTTGACATGACTTTTTCTGAAAGCCTATTACACAAAAATATAATATCAGCAACTTGTTGGTAAATGTATTCCACAGAGATGATGACTAACATTAACAGTAGCAATAAATCCTTTAGTTCTCGGTAAAAGGACTCGATCTAGCTGTGGTAGGCCCTTGTCTTTTGCAAAGGCGTGACTCTATAGTTGAAATACGTGTCAATTACCGCCCAAAAATCATGACTGCCAACTCATGATGCTTCCCAATCTGTACTTACTTCAGGCACCTTCTCAGCAGTGAATCTCGTACCCTCCAAATACGAAATCAGCCAAACGGGTAATTCCAAGTCTTTAATGTTTGCAAAGACCTTGGCAATTGTTTTAGAGTCCGACAACCAATTCCTAGCCATGAATGGCATTCCCATAGCCCACATTCCTAATGCGTGAGACATATTTAGTATATGGGTTGTTGGTAGGGTTTCAGAGGGCTGTTACAGCAGCATACCCCAGCCAAACAAAGGTATCTATGAAGATTAGATTGAGTTGGCTCGATACAATATGAATAAAATCTTGCATTCATACCCATTTGAGAGAGTCTTTGGCAAAGTACTTGCAGTTTCCCAACATTTTTCTTCGGTATGCTTGAGTATGTATCAGAACTGCAAAAGTAGATGATCGATGAGTATCGTATGTGCACAAGGAAGTGACAATGATGCATACAGAAGTCCGAGAAGCCGACGTGGTTTGATATGATGAGAGCATTTTCACCATCTGGGAGCTACGTGGCGGAGGTGTGAGTGCAAGTTCTACAGGAGCATGACTATACTTTACAGGAAGATAACATCAAGATCAAAGCAGGCTTACATGGTCGCCACTGAATGTGACTTTGGCCCGATCCAGACGTTCGAATATCTCTTGTAGGACTCTCCATACAAACCAAGCACATAGACAGTTGAATGCAGCCGTAGTCTTTGGCGCAAATGGCATCATTGCCAAGGAAACAAACTGGAGGACATTTAACACAATGGTCGGCCTAGGTTGGCAATATAATGTGAGTTAGCGTTTAGTGCAATGTGTCAAGGTATGAATGTTTTAGCAAGGAACAAGTGTATGAGGTGGAAGACAGGGTGACTTACGTGCATAGTCCTACTAGGAGGACGACAATCCGTAATGTGCTCAACATTTGCATCCTTTGTCTCTTATTAGTTGTTCCCTTAAATAGTCAGCTGGTTCAACTTGAAGATTTGCAATTTGCACGAGCTATTGGAACAGAGAGAGATAGGGAGTGTCAACTTGAAGCCGATGATGGAATGGACACGTGGAAGTGCTGCCTGTCAAGTAGATGCCTGTCAAGTTCAACTCAAGAACGTTGGAAATTGAATTTGAGGTTTTTTTTCTCTCATCGATTTACGGAGCCTTGGAGCTTCATGCCTGGCTTCACACCAAACAAGGTAAGCTTCGCCCTAAATGCATATACTGTATTGGATGCACATGTCGGGATGATGACAACAGTTATATCCATTCATTGAAGTACATCAGCATTGAACATCCCATCATCGAGGATATGGAGACTTGCTGGGTTTTCTGGCATCTCTCGTAATCTGACTTGATGCGCATGTTCTGATGCGGGGAATCCATCATTGGTTACCGTGATTGTGTTGGTTTGACATTCCGTTAGGACACACTCATACCTGGTTTTGACAACTCGGCTAGAGTTGTTGAGGCTAGTTGGTGCATCAGGTTTTGATGTGCCTTCTTATGTGTGTGTGCTATTGGGATGTCATCTCTTCGTCTTGTATCAGGTTTTGGTGCAAGAGGAGGAAGTCAATCAATCTGATGCCTGTGGTCAATTCCTTTCTTAATGGTACCTAAAGAGAAAAAGTACAGCCTGCTGACCGGATATGCATGGAAAAGATGCCGAAAGCTGTATACGAGAGAATCACAACCACACGGATCTAACAAACCACTCTTGACCTATTAGGTAAAGCTCTTCCAAGTTGTGACCTTCATCCATTTTCCTGGGACTGATATCAACCTTCCATGCGGTTACGCTCAGAAATTCAATGGAGATCTATGACCTGATGGTCGTGATATGTCTCTGTTTCCAGCTTTTTTGTTGTTGATTCTTGTACTTCACCCATTTTTCAACGCGAATACACGCCAAATACATTCAGATTCTTCTTATCATACGCGATTCTCTCTGTTTCGTTGCAGAGTCGGTGCTTGTAATCTCGCAGTTCGATCGTGGCTAGTCAGTCACAATCTTACCCACAAAACTTGGAGACAGCATGGCCGACCTCCTGAATATGATCATAGGGAAGAGGCTAACGCCCGACGAACAGGTACGCATTACTGCATTCGCTTCGTTGCCTCTTCCTTGCAAACAATCGTACCAAAACTCGACACTTAAACTAATCACCCAACAACATTTCACTTTACAGGTCAGGAAATGGAGATCAGACATGCGCTCCCAAGAACGAGAAATAGATAAACGCATACGCTCCATCGAAACTGAAGAAGCCAAAATCAAACGAGATATTAAAGCAGCTGCAAAGCGAAATGACACCACATCATGCCGAATCCTCGCCAAAGAAGTTGTGAGAGCAAGAAAGGCTAAAGAAAGAATGTATACTTCAAAAGCTCAGATGAATTCAGTTGTTATGCAGTTACAACAGCAAGTTGGTGAGTTGTGGTGTTGGAGCGGCAAGTTATACTGTCGGTGATTGTTGTTGATTCTTTTTTTTTTCAGCTATGGTCAAAGTCGCTGGACATTTACAAAAGAGTACAGAAATGATGAAACTTGTAAATAAGCTGGTCAAGCTGCCGGAAATAAGTAAAAATATGGAGGAAATGCAACGAGAGATGATGAAGGTATCGTACCCATATACAAGCAAAACAGGCTAGATGGATCCTTCGTATATCGCTATTCTCACTGATTTCTCGTACTTTTATTAGGCTGGCATCATTGAAGAAATGATGAATGATGCGATTGAACTGGGTGATGACGATGGTATAGAAGAGGAATCGGATGAGATAGTAGATAAGGTTCTATTCGAATTGACGGATGGTATGAGATTTGCTCAGCCCATGGAGATTAATTCTACCTTTCTAATTTTTTTGGCTGACACTCGCCTTGTTTTCAGGTCTTCTCGGACAAGCAGGTTCAGTCAAGCAGGATGAACCAGACGAAGTGGAAGAAGAACCAGCAGAAAAGGTCATGGCTGCTCGCCTCAAAGCTCTGAAAGCAACAACGTGATTTCTCATCATTAAACATACGCACATTTACAACATAATCCTCAGGTTTTTAACACATTCGGTGTTGCAAAGAAATGGGATGCTTCTTTTTTGTAAATACAATAAAATGGAAATTATGTTTATTGACACGGGTGTTTTGGCAATCAAGGTGTGGTTTATCGGACGTCTAGAGCAGAAAAAGTACATAATGAGAAATGGATTGGTAGAAGGTTTGGTCAAGACAAACCACTTACACTTGTTCATAAACTTCTTATGGAAATCAGACCTCAGCATATCATTAATAAACCTCTTCTTAGGCACCTCGTCAACCCCTTTAGCCTGATTCTTGAAAATCACATCATCATCCCACCGTCTCTTGACGCTGAAGTCCTTTGGCCCACTACCAACAACCCCCATACCAGCAGCACTACCAGGCATACTCAATAACGGATTCCCACTAGCAATCTGTTCTTCTCTCTTCTTGTCTTCTTCTTCAAGACGTTCCCGTTCTTGACGTTCCTTTTCTTCAGCACGTTCTCGTTTGATTTTTTCTAATTCTCGTAAGAGTTCGGCAGTGTCGTCTTCATCGTCGTCATCGGAATCGGAATCGGACGCGTTGCTCTTGTTTAATGTGTTGTCCTTGTCCGAGTCGTCATCTTCAGAGTCTGTATCGTCGGCGTCAATGTTTTTGATTGATTCTAGGCGTTTGGTTGCGCGTTCTTCGTCATCTAAAGGAGAGCGATATATTTTAAGAGCAAAAAAGCATTGCTAAAAATCTAAGACGTACCGTCTTCGCGTCCTCTCTTCCCCTTCACAAGCTTTCCTTCAGCTTCTTCCAATTGCTTCTTCAAGTCTCGCTCCTTGATATCTTCTGGAGCATTCTGACCTGGTTGTCTACATATACAATCACATCAGCACAATCGTCGTCAAAAGTACAACACTTCTTTTCAACACATGGGCCAGACATTTACCGAGTCTTGAGAGTCAATTGTGAAGGCAATGATCTAGCACCGATCTGCTTTGTAGGAGCAGCTCCCGAGTCTCTGTTTGTGTATCCTCCCATTGCTGTTTTTACACGGTGAAATGATTGATGTTAGATTTGAATACACTCAACATCCCTTCCGAGCAAGAGTATGGCTGTGTGCAATCGACGAATGTGTACCTGGGTTCCATGTTGGCCTAAAAGATATTGAAACATATTAGTTTCATTGCTTGAATCTTTTGCAAAACTCGGGAATGTTTACCTAGCTGCCGAAGTCATTTTCTGATATAAAACAGGATGTGAGGCAGTTCAAGACTTAATAAATTAGTGACTTGGAAGACAGAGAACGGGTTGGCGAATCCTACTTTTGTTTGCCTTTGAGCAGGTTGTTATGATACGAGTTGAATGATGAAATGTGAAGTACAGCTCCTAAGCGTGTCAATGAAGCAATTATCGTTGAATTTCGTGTTGATTTATGGATCTCAATGCTCTTTACGCTCACACACGCTATCGTCAAACAGTTTCCAAATTCTATATTAACATATATACAGATGCTCAAGGATTTGATCTAACAACATTGCGCACGAGTCTCTTAATCATTTCGTCGTTTTGAACTACAGCAGCTTTAGCTGCACTGATCTTCTCAAGCTATCAGTGAAAGTATGGGATTAAATCAAAACAATTTGATGTGGTGGAAGTAAGCGACAGTTTTTTCACCTGCTCCTCAATACTCCCTTCAACAACCTTCAGCTGAGCTTCCAGAGGACTGAGTATCTCCTCCGTCATCCGAACCTCATCCTGCAACATTTGCTTGTATCGATTGGCCTCAGTCCTCCAACTTCCAAATTCTCTGTTCATGGCATCTAAATCTTCTTGGATGTAATCTAGTGTCTTGCCCAATGGCATGACTGATTTGCATAGTGTTTGTATGAGATTTCGAACTTGTTCGACCTAGTTGATTTTCAAAATCAGGAAAAGTTCCAAAAAAAAACAATGATAAATGGCAACATACCTCTTTGGCAGCAAAGGACTTGTCCTTTGGATTCACGGGTTTGCCGGACAATGCTTCTGAATCCTGATTGTCGAAATCACGTCGGGTTTCCAAAATCTTGCGAACAAGACCACCTAGGTTTCACAATTGATCAATCCCAAGCGAATTGTTTTGATCTCGGGAATCCTTACCATGCTTCTCATCTGGACTAGAGGTGTCCATTGCCTATGTCAGGTGCAAAAAGGAGGTTGGATTCGCGTCTCTATGGCACAAAAGCACTTGAAACCTACCATAGCAACATCCTCAGCAGCATGCGACACGAGAAACTCGTCATCAATGGTATCAATTTTCGATTCCGTAAACACAACGGGGACATTCCTAATTCGAGGGGAAACATAATTTTAAATCCCCGATTCATTCACCAACAACAAAAGACCCACGCAAGTCACGTACGATGCAGCCTCCTCTGCATCTTTCTGACCACGCCTCTCCCTCGGAGGCGGCGGTTTAGCAGTCGTAGGCCTCGGTGCCATTCGAGAAGACGGTCGTGGTGGTAACCTCTGTTGCTGTTGATTAATTGGTGATATATTGTTTGATCTCGAATCATCAGCTTCCATCATACTAGTGTCTTGACGAGCTGATTGTTGAGGTGGAGGTGAACTTGCACCGGCCATATCATTACCGCTTCCAAAAGCAGCAGCAGCAGCAGCAGATTCATCTTCTTCGGCATCCGGTCCTACGTCTTGCTGTAAATCTTCAGCTGATGGTGCGTTACTTTCTTGTAGTGCGTCTCGGGAGTTTGATGTTGATGAAGGGGCTGCTCTGCCGGGTGACCTGGATTTACTGGTGCTGCTAATTGATTTAGATGGTGTTTTAGTGGCAGGTCTTGATGGCGATGGTCGTTTGGATGGTTCTGATGCTTTTGAGGTTGATCGAGCTGGACTAATATTACTACTACTTGAAGCAACAGCCGGTGCCTTCTTCTTTGGGTCTTTGCTTCCTGCATCTGACGACCGCCTCACTACTTTTGCAGACGGCTCAACTTCTTCTGTTTGTTTTTTGACTATTTCTGCAGGTGGTGGTGGTCTACGTTGTTGACTGGCTGATGGTGGTCGTGCTGGCCGTTCAGGTGGCCTGTTCTCAGTTTCTTCGGTCACTGAAGTTGTTGAATCTTGGTGTCCACTACAAAGAAATGTTGAAGATCAGCATTAATTCTCGTCGAGCGAGAAAATGCAGGGTTCAATTTTTCAAATACCTAGATTCAAAGAGAACGCGTTCGACTGCCTCACTGTGAGGAACCTTAAATGAAAGGGATGGTTCAGCATAATTCGTCACTAGTTCCAAATAGATCCATTACATCACCTTCTTGATAATAGCCTTCCCTAGCAGTTGCAAGAATGCATTCGTCTCTTCAGGCTCTAAACCAGCAACAATCTTTAATGGATTTGCCCTGACTGTTACTCCCGTTGACAATGCTATTTTCACAGTCAAGATTAATCTATGGATCCCGTTAAAACGAAACGAACGAATTACTTACAAACTGTGTCTATAATCTTTTTCAGGAAAGCCACTTTGGCATCCTTCTCCTATAATCAAATTCATGCGTTAACAACTGCGCCCACTTTGATGTCCAAATGTTGTGAATATAAGACGATGCAAAACAGATACCGACCTTGACATTTTCAGAATTTAATTCGGGATCAGTAAACAGTCCTTGTGCCCATCCGGTACTTGTTACAGACTCTGTAATCAAGTCATGAAGAAATCGAAATGGAGGTTTTGACAAGAGTTTACTGGTCAATGGTGTCTTTTTGATGAACCGCGATAGGATGTCAGCTGTTATCTTGGTTGAATCTTCTAACGACATGGTTTGGAATGCCCTTCCTGTTGTGAAGTCGGCGAGTCCAACTAGGTTTATAATTTGATCTACGACAGACAACACAGTAAAAATCGCGATCTGAATCAAAGATGTCAAATTTAAAATGTTTTATGTGTTTGACACTTATTTCAGAGCTGTTCCTGGAGTGAGCGACGTGAACAAAAAAAGCCCAGTAGAAGGATCTAAAGAATAGCCGTCTGACCTGACCATTGAATAAATCATCGCTTGTACACTGTATAGATTTAGGCAAACGTTCTGTATATGCCATGTATGAGTCGGTTTTTACATGCCATCCGATTGAAGTAATAAGTTACATGCCCTTAAGTGATGCCAATTCTACAATCCAAAAGCCTCCTTGAAATTCAAAACCTGATACCCATTTTTGAACTGCTGAATATTGACTTCCTTCTTGTCCTGAATGTGAAGCCTTGTACATCCAATCCAGTCATTCGAGCATCGTATAAACAAGACTGGATCTGCCTTTGAAGAGTCAATTACGAGAGTGCCTGGTGGTGCATTCCGATTCAGTGATGAAGGGAATGAGGTAATAACAGGATCCAGTAGTGTTATAAGTTGAGCTCGTTTTCCTCGATAGGTGGTATAGACAGGTATCTATGGCGAAAAAATAAGACTGGTAACTCTGCCTTGAGGCTCTGTGGATACGCACTTTTGAGCCCATTGCTCGGTAAAGCCTAAACACATTGTGACTACTCATTTGCGACCACTGTACATGGGCTTGTGACTTTTGAATCTTGGGTGCATGCGATACAAGTGCTTCATCTTGCAGTTTGGCATTGAGCTACGTAGACCGCAGTATGAGCTCATGGTTTTAGTGGAATCGGACTTCAACTAAAATATACCAAATGATTTGGAAAGTCCTCAAGAGTCGAAATCAATTCTTGTGCTCCAAGTTCTGCAAGCTGATCGTGTAGTTGATCGTAGTGTACGTTAAGTGGTATGGCCTGTATAATGTACCCGTGAGAAAAGTAATCAGTCGAGAGTGGTTATATTACAAAAAACGAAGATGTCATCTATACTATACTCACAAGTTGAGCTTGCCGCAGTAGTCTTCCAGCATCAAACTTCTCTTCATGTAGTTCTATGATTGAGACTCCTGTCTCTGTCTCGCCATTAAGAATCGAATGCTGAATAGGTGCAGCACCTCGATACCTTGAAAGATTTTCGATGATGAGAGCTCGCTTTTATTGTGCGATCTACAAAGGCTCACCGAGGTAGTAAAGACGGATGCACATTCACGGCACGCAAAGGAAGGGACGAAAGCACCTTCTTTGTAATGAAATAGCCAAAAGACACCACAAGTCCAATATCAAAAGACTGATTTGTATCTGAAGCGGTTGGAATCTACCAAGAAATGATTCAAAGAGGCAATTGAATGCCTCATACAACAGAATAGGTTGTTCCTCATACAACAAAAATTTCGTACATCCCATCCTTTGAGTGTTTTTGGAGGTGCGTGATGAATTTTTACACCCGCAGATTCAGCAAACGTCTTGGCAGCACCTATTTGCGACGTGTTTTAGACTCTTGATTCCTCTGGGCACAAGTTCAACGAGTTTCGGTACATTGCTGTATCTTGGTCCGCGTCGAATCAGGAGGACAAACTAATTCCACATGTCGAATAACATCTAGAGGAACATAAGTTACATGTCAAATCAGGTAAACTAGTATAACTTGGAAGGGACACTCCGATGAAATGCTACCTGGCCTCTCTAACAAACGTTTGAGCGTGATGGCAGAAAACTCGTCAGTTCCAAAAAACAAGACAGAATACGGGGGCCTGCGAGCCTGATGAGGAAAGAAAGCACAGTAAGCTTTCGGCTTCGATCCTGTTAAGATGAGATCTAATCTTTTGCACTCACTTGTGTTGAGAATGACCTGAGAAGCCTCATGTTAAGGAATGTTTTGAAAGATTAAAACTTCGCTGCTGAAGTGGATCACAAGTAAAGCTTTGGTACATTGAATTCTAACGTGTAGATGGCCGATGCGATTATATTTTAGATTAAGAAGTTCTGTACTGGGCTGGATATGCACAATTTCCAATATGACGAAGTTCCTTCCCACTCAAGCTTATGAGTTCCCCTTGTAAACACCAACAACTATATTCTCATTTCTTTGTATATGCATCGTTCTACGTATAGCAAAGTTACAAATTGTCCATAAGCATGATAACTGACGAACATCACTCACTGCATGTCAGATTCTACAGTTATTAGGACGTCTTGAGCAGCAGACGATGAAGAAAGATGTGCGGCTAGTTTCGTAGCTCGTGATGCTATAGACTCGAATAAGGGAGCAGCTGTAGCCTGAGCTCTTCCTCGATCTGGACAAATGTTTGGTCAAATGTTTGAGCTTTCAGGTCGAAAACACTAACGATCAATACAAGAAGAAGCAAAGAACTCACGACCAAGTCGTAGGCCTTGAGCATCGACTGCTATGACACCCTTTACTTTTGGGCTGTTTGCACTGTGATGATGGTCGTTAACGAGCTTCCTTGTCTGACACGACCGCTGTAATGTGACTTACAGAGAATCCAAAGTGGAATTTAGACTTTTTTCCATCTTTTATGATGAGTTCGCTTCGTGAGCGAAACGGGCTTCTGGCGTTTCTACTAACACACTTTCAAAAATTCACGAACGAACGATGAAAGTTCTCTTTCTTTGTGGTGGTTATGGAACAAGATTATTACACGATCTTCATGCAGAGCCTAGTCAAGAGCATAAGACCTTGATCGGGATCGCGAAGGCTCTCTTGCCACTGAATAACAAACCGTTGATCGATTATTGGCTATCAGACGTTAAAAAACTACCACCGTCTATAATAGATATCTCAAAGGACGTATATGTAATCTGCAACCAACATAATTATGGCCAATTTACAGTCTGGGCTGAACAGCAATCCTTCTCTTCAGCACACATCTTGAATGATGGATCAACTAGTAATGACACGCGACTAGGAGCTATTGTGGACATGGCTCTAGCAGTCGAAAAGTTTAGTATACAGGAGGACTTGCTGATCGTTGCTGGAGACACGTTATTCTTAAAGGATTTCAGTCTGGAAGGCTACTTGGACAAAGCTTCAGCGACACCCGGATCGTTGGTGACGACCTATACCGTAAAAGATGAAGAAACTAGAAAGACGGGGATTGTGGTGTTGGAGGATGAGGGTGGGCGTAAGCGAGTGACAGCATTGTTGGAGAAGCCTGATCCGTCAGAAACTACATCACGAACCGCTTGTCCATGCTTTTACTACTTGAAGAAGGACGCGTTGCCTCTTCTCAAACAATTTGTAAATGAGAAATCAGCGTTGGAAGGGTTAGAAGCAGTAGATGCAACTGGAAGGTTTATATCATGGCTTGTCAGCAGACACCCTGTGTATTCATATAGTATTAGAGGAAGATTGGACATTGGGGGGCTAGCATCACTATTAGAAGCAGAAGCATATTTGAAATCATAGTTATATATAATAAAACCATCATGGACACTCAGATCCAGCTAGTATGGCCAAAGAAGGGACTTGCAACAACACCACCATTGCATTTGCTGCCATGCAGAATAGACCATAATGGAACAGCAAAAGTTGACTCGTACTTTATTATTACACCACCTGAAAAATTGACGAGAACAGATTCTGCTATCGACTTGGAAGCTCCACGAGTTGGTAAGTGATGGAACTGCGCCAACATTAGACAGTTAAGTTTCGTGTTTTCGAAAGCTGACGACCCCGTTTGTTAGAAGATGAGACTATATATGAATCTGCATTTCGCGGAAGAAAATTACGTGGGCGTCGACTTTATGTACCAGATGAATATCAAGGTCAGAACTTGGAACAAACAACTGGTCGTTTGATTCTGACAGTTTTTACTCTCCCCTACTAGGAGTCATGTTTCAAGAACAAGAATCTACAACAGATCTAGATGCATCTCGTGTTTGGATGGCCTCATCGTCATTCGAGTCGATGATGGTGTGGAATCATGATGATGTTCCAAGTGCCAGCTCTGAAGGTGCAATGATGTCGTTGTGTTGGGCTGAAATCGCTAACGTTGTGAGTAAATGCTGGTTGAATGTCGAATTATAACAGATCTAACATGTTTTCCATTAGTTGCATTCTCATGTTGAGCCAGTCAAGGATGTCAAGACTGATGTTACATCTCAATGTTAGTTCTCAAAAAATTCATTCTCTTTGTAATACAACTTGTACATATAGTCAAGACTGATGATAAATAGATCCATATGATACGGCAGTTGATAAATAGATTTTATGTAACAATTGCTTGTACCAATACTTCACTAACATTTCCCCCTACACGAATATTTGCCAAATACATTCAAATTTTTGGTATTAAACGCGATTCTTGCTTATTCAATGCATTTTGGGTGCTTTCAATATCTAATCTTTCAATCGTAACTACCTACACTCATCATCTCACCCACATTGCAGTTATGGCAGTTGATAAATAGATCTATGTACCTGATATGGGTTTAAATTTTAAATTGTACATACTACATAAGAATCACAAAATACACGTAAATTGTTGGGGTGGCCGCCAAGCACTACGTATCGCTCACTTTCGTCCAAACGCATTTGCTTGGTGGCCGTCGTTATTTCGAGACACAAGATAACCCCAGAGCCTGCTACAAATTGCGACATTTCTTGCATCGTCGAGGCAACACGAGTAAGCTACAACCTGATTACCTTCTTGGTTAACATGAATTGCTAAATCAAAGCTTAACAAACTGTGAAATTTAGTGTCGAAGCGAGACGTGGTCATTTGTGATAATGGAACCGGGGTAACTTTCAATTCGATAAATCAGCACCTTTATAATATTCGATATATACTAAAATCTACCGTCTCTAGTTTGTCAAATGTGGTTTCTCAGGCACAAATTTCCCAGAATCCATCTTCCCAGCTGTAGTCGGCAGACCCATTCTCCGTGCAGAAGAAAAGATTGGAGACACAGTCATCAAAGATATCATGGTCGGTGATGAAGCTGCAGAGTTACGGTCCATGCTACAAATGTCCTACCCAATGGAGAATGGAATTATTCGAAACTGGGACGACATGTATCATTTGTGGGATTATACCTTCTTTGAAAAGCTAAAGATCAAGAATCCCTCTGAACATAAAATACTACTGACCGAACCCGCCATGAATCCTAAAAAGAATCGGGAAAAGATGTGTGAAGTCATGTTTGAGAAATATGGATTTAATGGAGTTTATGTTGCAATTCAGGCTGTCTTGACTCTATACGCTCAAGGTCAGTATAATGATGTTAGAGATATGGGCATCTTCGTTTTAGACCTTCCATATGTCTCCATTCCTCTTGATGCTGCTCACACCATAATCATGTCCAGGTTTGCAAACGGGAGTCGTGGTAGACTCTGGTGATGGTGTCACGCACATTGTCCCAGTTTATGAAGGATATGCCATGCCACATCTTACACGACGTCTCGATGTCGCTGGTCGTGATATCACCCGTTACCTCATTAAACTCTTGTTACTACGAGGCTATGCTTTCAACCGTACTGCTGACTTTGAAACGGTTCGACAACTCAAGGAGAAAGTCTGCTATGTCGGGTACGTGTGTTCGAATTCTTTAGACAATCGATCATTCTAATCGGGAGCGTTTATTGTCGCAGATATGATTTAGCATTAGAGCAAAAGTTAGCCAATGAGACAACAGTGTTGGTGGAATCGTATACGGTACATTTGCTAGAGAGCCCTTCCTTTTCTGGACGCGTTATCTAATGTCTTTCTTCCAGCTCCCTGACGGACGTGTCATCAAAGTTGGCTCTGAACGCTTTGAAGCTCCTGAAGCCCTCTTCCAACCACATCTAGTTGATGTAGAATCTGTCGGTGTTGCAGGTGCGTATTACTGTACAAGACGGTTCTTTGCCTTCGTTGCTTACCAGAGTTAATTAGAACAACTATACAATGCCATTCAAGCTGCTGATATTGACGTGCGTCCTGAATTGTACAAACATATCGTTTTATCTGGTGGTTCATCCATGTATCCTGGCTTGCCAAGTCGTCTGGAAAAGGAAATCAAACAGCTCTATCTCACTAAGACCTTGAAGGGTGATACAGCTCGTCTAGCGGTACGTCTGAGGAATATGATTGCATATGGCGATGCGTCACGATCTCTTATTTTGGTTGCTCAAATGTCGTGCATTTTATAGAAATTCAAGATTCGCGTCGAGGATCCACCTCGTCGAAAGCACATGGTATTCTTGGGTGGTGCTGTGTTGGGAGAGATCATGAAGGGCAAGGAATCCTTTTGGGTTACCAAACAAGAGTGGAAGGAACAGGGTATAAAAGCTTTGGACAAGCTTTCACGTGGTGGTGCATAGTGAAATGCAAATTCTTATGCCATGGTGGAATACATTTTTTTCTCGAATATAGCAGTTAACTCGTTAACTCTATGCGCGTGTTTTGTGAATTCGAAGTCCTTTCCAAGCCATTCACGTTGCATCCTGCAAGCATCTTCAGAGTTTTCGAACGATGCAGGCGAGACAGGTGGAGCTTCTGATTGCAGAATCTCAGTTCGATCTGCTGATTAAATCTACTGATTCAAATGATGTCGCTTCGTTGTTGGATTGTCCAGATCGCTCAACGGTTTACTTTGGTAAATCAAGACGCTAGTGTCTCATTCCTTGATTTTCTGTTGTAGACGATTAAAAACGTTTGATACATATTTAACATTGATCCGCCATATAGATGAAGTGCTTTACTTCTATCTCGTCTTGAAACCACCGACATCAAAGTTCAACATGCTCGGAACACCATCAATCGCCGAGCTTGTAAAACACCTAGATCTACGAATTACTGCAACTCTTGGGAACATTAATGCTGCCTTCCCGCTAACAACATATCAGCCTGTAAACACTAATCCGATCAACCAACAAATCGCAACGACACTCAATCAAGAGTTATCATCGCCCTCAACACCTCGATTTTCAGGAACAAGCCCAACAAGAAATAGAACAGGATCAAACGCTACTCTGGACGGCAGGCCTGCACCGTCGTTGCTTAAATCGTCGTCTCAGAGACGGATCTTGTTGAAAACTGGATCACATCCTGCTTTAGGACGAGCATATCATGATGGTAGTAATGCTTCTCCTAGCTCTGCAAGTTCAGGACCACCACAAGCTATGCCACCGTCTCCGTTGCGGCAGGGTACTGCGATGAGTATCGCTGAGGAACGACCCGTGATGGAGGAAGTTGTGTTTTCGTATACGTACAATCCGAGAGTCCCTGGTCAGGAACCGCAGATGCTGCCTAGTGGTGTTTGTGTTTTTCCTTTGAGAGCTGCTATAGGTTTGTGGTACTCTGTTTTAAAAATGGTGCAAGTAGTGTTCCAGCTAACATGTTTCCCTTTGTTTAGACGTGTCGAAAGTAAAAGGAAACAACAAGTTAGAAATGTCGCACTTAATTTTAAATGTCACCGTCTTGCAAAGGCCTCAGAACCAAATTGTACAAATTAACACGCCCGAGACGGATTTCGTTGATTCCGAGGAGATTGAATCTGTCAATCTGTTGGAAGGACTTATCGATGGTTAGAGTCCATGGATTCTGGTACGCTTCTTTTGTGTACACTTAAAATTAACGACGTTCTTCGCTCGATAGATCCTGTATTCAATCCGCAAAATCTCCCAACTCATCGACTACCAAACCAGATTCATAGACCTTTGTTCAAGGCGACACCTGCTCATAGCAGAACCATACGTAAAGTGATTCCAACTCAAATACCGTTGTCAGTTGGTGTCAACACCCACAGTGCATCTCCGTCAAACATTCTACTATGGATATCCATAGAGAGCAATTCATCAGAACCGATTGCTTTTGACATTATTTCTGTCAAGCTGGAAGTGTCTAATGCTCTTGTTAAGGAAGTTGGATTAAACAAACAGGAGCAGGTAATTGCTAGACTTGGTTACATTACTGTAGTACCACTGAATCCATTTTGCTCTAGATACTGACTCTAGACCCATACGACCAACTGAATCTTGTATACTCCATAACGTTGCTGGACACTTACCCACCTTTGTCTTGCACTTCAACGTCGCCGTCAGCGGAAGAAAGACACGTGTCGAGAAGCTCGTCCATGAGCTCTTTTCTCGAAAGTACAGAACGACGACTTGTAACTGTATCTGTGGATGCTAGACCTAAAGTGCTAGGCCTCGGTCAACAGATTTTGAATTCAAGATGGTTTACATATCTGGATTTGGTTGACCCGAAATCCAATATTCGACAAGGACCTTTAGTGCACAATTGGCGCAAGTTGGAAGTGCCAGGTAGAAGGCAAACTTTCCATGAAGGCGATACGCAGGACTCTCCTGATGCTGGAGACGGTATATCGGTTTCATTCTCGTGTAAGCTATGTCTTCTCGTTCAACTGGCGTGATGCATCATGAATGGAGTTGAAGATCAGTGATCTCATTAAGCATATTTATGTCGTTCTTTGTTTCATACCCGGCTCATCGCTTTGTTCTGTTTGTTAGTGGTTACACCTGCCAGGTTACGTAAAGTGTTTTCTGTACAGTGTTGCATGTAAGATCTACAAGCACTAGCACTCGCCACTGGCAAATTTTCGGAACTCAAATTCCTAATGATTCCTATTTGGTAGTGTCAACCGGTCTCAAAAACTTCGACATTTGAGTTTGGTGGTACCAACTGAGAATCGACCATTCTCGTGGCACGGCATGTAAGTTCTCGACAAGTTATTGCTGTCATCCAATAGTATATCCTCATTAAACTGTTTTACTAGAGATCAAGCTGAATTTTTAGCTAGTGCGCCCATTCATTTGTCGGATGAAGGTAAATTTCAGGGCGTGTTTGTGCTTGAAATTTTATCGCCCCACACGTGACGTATTCCATCCGAATCTTTGGTTTTAGAAGCACTGCGGAGGTATCTTATGACTGCTAAACGTGATGCTCTTGTCTGTCTTGACAATCAAACGCGTCTGATGTAAGTCATTCTGAGTTATGTGGAATATCGTTGTTTGAGTAACTGAACGTTTGTGTTCACAATTGATTCTATATAGGCCAATGGCTCCTATGAATGTGCAGAACGTCAATTTGCACTTTATTGCATTGAAGGGAGGCATCTATTCTATTAATACGGTTGAATTGGTGGACCATGATTTGAAAGTCATGACCGCTTTACGTGATGTATTGCATGTGCTCATTACTAATTAATTGCCAGTAAATAAGAAGGGCTTGGTATAGCCTTGTAAGAGCAGGACTAGTGCAAGGAAACGCGTATATAGTTCGTGGTTCAGAGCGAAAAATGTCGTGAGGCGGAGTGGAGTGTTGAATGTTCTCTCGGATGGAGAAGGATGTTCAAGCCAATTAGGTCATTTCAAAACGCCCAGCCGTTGTTTCTAAAAGGAAGGAAGTTTGGACCTGCAAAAATGAAGATCTTCCAACATCCATAACACCCCGTTTTACTGAATGAGGCACAGAAACGTGACCTCCCAACGAAACAATAACTTGCTGATAGACATATCTAGGATCGCAATGCCTGGCAAGGATATGGACAAGATGCTTCCAAAGCTGGAACTGTCTACATCGCATTACGGAACAATGAATTTGATTTCTAGGCCTTGTGGAATGGACTACCTATCAGAAGAGTACTGGGACGAATTGGATATACTGGAGACATATCGCCATGTCAAGAGGAGCATGAATGCACCCTCAAATCCCCCTCTGTCCTCAACATCAGCTGTTGGCGACAGAACTGACGTACAGGAAATCACAGCCCAAGTAAAGAACCATCGAATGATGAATGCACTATGGAGAAGGTGGCATCAATCCCATTATACTAGCAAGAGATTGCAACCTGCTGCTATTGGCTGGTACGTCTCCAAGATCTATCAAAAAAAACCTCAAATTTTTCATGCAAGGCTGAGTACATACGTGACTGAGAATGTTTGTCACTACTACAGGCTGAAAGATGCGGACGCCCAGTTTCTGTACGGCCCGTTTTGTACTGTTAGAACTTCACCAGCTGGTGTCAATGTCAAAACAGCTAATGACCGGCCGTTTACAAGACAAACTACAAACACCACCAGGAATAGTGGTGACAACTCGACTGATGCTATAATACAAACCGTAGAGCATCAGAAACAACCTGCCACCACCTTATCAGGTTCTCCTCCCATCAAACCAGCCCGAATTGTGACCTCACCAGCCCAACAAACTATAAACTGTAATAACAGGCCAGCTGCTAAATCAGTACCCAATTCACCATCTCTAAATGCATCAAACCCACCCAAGGGAATACTTAAACGTCCTTCGGAATTAAATTTACTTGAAACGCTCTTGACACCACTAGCACCATCAACACTCAATTATATAAATGGACTGGATATATCTGATGATACCAAAGACCTGATTGAACGATCTGATGTATCTTCTGATGGTACAAAGACACCAGATACACCCACTGGCAACTCAACGACAAGGAATAGTCGCCTACCACCATCGCGAGGTCCACTATATAAACGCCATTCAACAGATTACGCATACTCAATGTATCTATATGATCTAGCTACCAGTATACCCGCCGACGCATTCCAACAACAGCAACAGCAACAAGCCTCACATCATCTCCTCTCTCGAAAATCAACCAGTCCTCATTCTTCGTCATCTACGGTATCGTTTGCTAGCATGTTGGAAAAGACAGTGATTATAAACGAAGCTCATGATGATGACGAGGATGATGAATATGATAGTGATGAATATGACGATGTGGAAGATGAGGATTGGGAAGCAGGTGGATATCATATGGTCGAACCTATTATTACTCATCCTGTAGTGTTGGACGACGTCAAACCAATCGACCATAATAGTAATGGTAGTAATAGTGCTATTGCTGTCGTGCCTGTTCGTGAACAGTGCGAACAAATGGTGGCATCCGTCAAGGAGGTGTACAGGAATGGTGTAGAGAGCTTGAGTCAAGTACGGGAGGGACTTGGTGAGGCCTTTGAAGTGGCAAAGAACGCCATTCTCTACGGTGGTTTGGGACCTCTCTTATTCTGAGAGAGATTATTGCGGGATTCAGAGCGTGGCGTGTTTTTATAGTTGTTTTGGTGACTTGGGTTGATTTTATGAACATCGTCTGTGTATGTGACTGGTGTGTCTGATTTGGGTGTAGAGTATTGTGTGTGGGGTGCTGTATCTTTGCTTGTTCTTTTTTGTTGTGAAGTGACGTCAAGTACGCACATAAATACGAATGTACGAGTAAATAAAATAATGACTACGAACTGTTCTGTTTTCAAAACTGGCTTCAGATGTTCTCAACGCGCTAGTGGCGTGAACTTTGGCAAAATAATGGCTGTTGCTGACTATCGCCCAGTGAATCCCAATCGGAACACTGTAGATTGTACCAAGGATTCACTCTGCATGTTTGTCTGAATGAGAATGAACCAAAAGCCACAAAACTACAAATCAGTTAATTTTTGATGTATATTTTTTTAGTTGCTACGATCTTTAATTTTGATTTTCTACTGGAAACTCTATAGAACAATGAAAGGATTATGATTAGCTTACATCTCCTCATACAGCAAAGTTGCCAAAAAAAACATCCACTTCATACCTTAGCAAAGTCTGCCAATACTACTTTAATCTTCTTTTCAATATCATCGTTAATCTTTGATTCCTTTCGGATGGATTCAAAGATATCAGCAGCGTTGGCTTGGACGTATGGAATGACACCAGCTTCAAAGGCAGTTACTCGGTTTACTGGGACCTTGTCCAAGTAACCATTCACACCAGCGTAGATGACAACAACCATATGTTCAACAGACAAGGGCTTGTATTGAACTTGTTTCAATAACTCCGTCAGACGAGAACCACGGTTTAACAAGAATTGAGTGGAAGCATCCAAGTCGGAACCGAATTGAGCGAAAGCAGCGACTTCACGGTACTATATGCGGAAAAGTTTATTTAATGAGTCAAAGTTGCTGAGGTTTGTCGAAGGTAACCAGTGTCGAATGCAAATGGTTGTCCAATCGCCTCGACATGTTTCATGCCCCAAAACATTCACTCAAACACAATAGAACCTACTTGAGCCAAGAAAAGCTTTAGAGAACCAGCGACTTGCTTCATGGCACGGACTTGAGCAGCGGAACCGACACGAGATACAGAGAGACCGACGTTAATAGCAGGTCGGATACCTGGAATGATAAACATGACATTTCATGAAGACCTAGTTAGCTCTCCGCAAATAGAACAAAAAAACGGTAGGCGGCGCAATGCAATTACCCTTGAAGAAGAGTTCAGCTTCCAAGAAGATTTGTCCATCGGTAATGGAAATGACGTTGGTTGGGATATAAGCAGACACATCACCACCTTGGGTTTCAATGACTGGGAGAGCAGTCAATGAACCACCACCCAGCTTAATGTTCATCTTGGCAGCTCGTTCAAGTAGACGAGAGTGGAGATAGAAGACGTCACCGCTATGAATCGGTAATTGGAGTGAGAAAGTGCTCTCCCTATTTGGTGCTCTCTACGGTTTTGTTCCCGTAACGGCCGCCACAATCAACGATTACTTACGGGTAAGCTTCACGACCTGGTGGACGACGGAGCAATAGAGACATTTGACGGTATGCTACGGCTTGCTTAGACAAGTCATCGTAGATGATCAAAGCGTGTTTACCATTGTCACGGAAGTATTCACCCATAGCACAACCAGAGTATGGAGCAAGGTATTGCAATGGAGCGGCATCGGAAGCAGTGGCAGCAACTACAATGGAGTACTTCATCGCGTCTGAAAGCGAGAGAGAATGTCAGCTACACCAAAAAAGCAGGACCGTCTCCTAAGTGATAGCTTAATGATGTCTGTAGGCATACCAGATTCTTCCAAAGTTTGCACGAATTGAGCGACGGTGGATCGCTTTTGACCAATAGCAACGTAGACACAGTACAATTTCTTGGCTAGAGTGAGGAATGTCGATGAGTTCCGATGAATATTTTCTTTGCATTCATGGAGCTGAACTTCGAATCTGCTCTGCCAACAAGGAGACATAAAGCTTACATTCGTCACTGCCAATGTTCCACTTCTTTTGGTTGATGATGGTATCCAAAGCGACGGCGGTTTTACCAGTTTGACGATCACCAATAATCAGTTCACGTTGACCACGACCAATTGGGACCATGGAGTCAATACATTTTATACCAGTTTGCATAGGTTCACGGACGGATTGTCTAGGAATGATACCAGGGGCCTTGACGGAGACACGTTGACGGGTAACGTCAACGAGAGGACCTTTACCGTCAATGGGGTTACCCAGAGCGTCGACGACACGACCAAGGAGACCAGCACCGACGGGTACGTCAACGATAGCACCTGTTCTCTTAACGATGTCGCCTTCCTTGATGAGACGATCATTACCAAAGACGACAATACCGACATTGTCGGGTTCCAAATTTAGAGCCATTCCCTAAGAGGAAGGTAATGAATAGTTTAGTCGCATATAGGTAAGACAATTCCATTGATTGTATTTTATAAGTATATGATAGTGAAGGAGCCAAAAACACACCTTCAAACCAGAGGAGAATTCAACCATCTCCTCGGCTTGGACGTTTTTCAGACCATAGACACGAGCAATACCGTCACCAATAGACAATACACGGCCGGTTTCTTGAATGTCCATGCCACTTGAGGCCGATAAAATACGGTCTTCAAGGATGGAAGATACCTCCGCCGTGCCTATCATTCACACAGAGGTGAAAAAGTTCTTAACGTAACATTCCGGGATTCAAACGTCCATCCAAGGCTAGAAAGCATCAATATGGGGCTTCTATGGTATATATGATGGAATAACATACCTGGTTTGGCAGCAGCTCGGAGTGCTGAGGCATTTGAAAAGTTGCGAGCAAACATGACTGGCACATTTACGCGCATCTAAAATAAGGCCAATAACGAGTTAGCTTCGTGCATCATTATTCAACGTATTCCGATGAGAGATGATGAATCTTCTTGAGTGCACTCTATCCTCAGTATGGGGCAAGGAGCTTGCATATTCGACACTCAATTGAAAAAACTACATTCGAAATTTCCATCCCCCGTTGCAAGCCCAAATGGGACGTGGCGAGAGAAGAGAAAAGCGCTGCCTTCCATCTCGGTCATCCATAGCATTATGTATCTCGTTGACTTGATTAGCAGACCACCAAAAAATGTCTTGCCCCAAACTTTTTGTTGAACGACACACATGAACAAAAAGAGCGATACAGTAACAAGCGAGCCGGTCCTAATAGAAGAGATACGCACCGTTTGAGTGGCAGCCACCCTGGCGACAGGGGCTGCTAGTCTGCTTGCACTCCGAAACATGGTCAAAGTCTCTCTTCTTGATGTTTTGTCAGTTTACCTGTTTCTTGTGCAAGCGAAAGTGTTCATCTTTGACGAAACAGCCCGATGAAGGGCGGAGACAGTATTTTAAGGCGTCTGAGTTATCTGTACTACTATCTATCGACTACCAACGCGTGACAATCGCCGACAGAGACCCGTAGTCAGCAGCAAACACACCCACACTTTGCGTCAAAACAAAAGTTGAAGGGGCGTATGCGTAGTATTATTTAAGAGGATTTTATGGATATTTCAGCGACACGTAAAGCAGTATGAGACGTCGTATTGACTACAATCTTGTCCTGCCCACGTTTCTTCCAGTGCTTCCTCACTATCGGTTTACCAACCGGATGTTCCACTACTACCAACTTGACAGTATGATAATCTGGATGTACATATGGATTACCACGTAATAGATACTCGGCAGATCCAATCTCTCGTACGCGATCGAGCACAAGCACATCACCAAGTCGAACTTCATTCATCCTCATAGTGACAATCACATCATCTACATGGACATGATATGGCCGGCCTTTGATTTCTAGAATGGCATAGTGAGACGGCTGTGATGATATCAAGGACAGAGCTTCTTCTGTTGTGGATGAGCGAGGCCCTAGTTTCATTGGTGCTAGTGGATCCTCCTTAATCTTCTTCTTCTTTATAGCTGATGGTTCTGATGGAATCGACGCATTTGATGCTGGTTCTATCGGTATTGAAGACGATGTTGTCAATCTTCTTCTACTGGTATACGGTTTGAGTTGTCTTGGTATTGAGTTTAATGATGGTAAAGGCAGCACCGTTAGATGGCCTGGCACTGGATGGCAAGGCGAGAAATATGTTATTCTGCAGGCATATAATAGAATCAATCCGAAAAATCACACCTCTTGATATTGCGGGAATCGAGGATGCAAACGCTGGAATGTTTTTTCTCAATGTGAAAGCCATCGTTTCCTGATAGAAACAGGAACAGTTAGGATCACCTCTTCCAGTTCTACTACAAGGAACTCAGTTTTGCTTACTTTCTATATGTCCTTCTATACCTGAATACACCTGCTTTTAGCGATTTGTTGATTCGATAGCAAGCAGAGACGCATAAGTATTTCAGACACCAGACGCTTTAACTACGTGATTTAGAACAAGCTACTGATAATCCAGATTATATGAAAGATACCCGAAGGCCTTTGACACGTTCTTCTAACATTTTGTCATTCAATGCCTCGACGACGCGAACGGTAGTTGAGGATTCACCGATAAAAAATACTATAAGAATTGTAGCATTGTAGCCTGTAATGTCGCGTCGGTGTCTTTTCCATCTTCAAGGCATAAGAAAGAATGCTCTAAAGGTGATATATTACACTGTGTAAAATGGATACTGGGTTTACTAGAGTGATCAACACTCTTGACTGTTCATACTCCAAAACTTAACAACTTCCAATGTTCGGTGTACATTTGTATAGGCCGTCGTTGCTTTGTTGCTTAGAGCAACAGCCTGACTGACACTGTGACGAGACTTTGCATGGATCCCATGCTGGACTTTTCGTGCAGGACGATCCTCCCGGTGTACACTAGATTCGTTGAAGGATGAGATTTAGACTCTAGCCACAAAACTGTGCCACATGGCTTCAGGAGGACGAACCTTCAAAACGCCGTTCGAGGCCTGGGAACTACAGCAACCATTGAGACAGTCGCTACTGTAAGAGCAATAAGCCCAGTCGCCCAAGGCAGCCCCTCGGCAGCTGCGACCTCCTGGCGTACACTACCATTCGGAGAAAGTGTTGGTCACGGTTGATGCCTTGCAAATCACCTGAAGTTCAAACACACCTTGTAGACACCGCCAGAGTATTGGCTCGAGCAGCAGCCCGATGAGCACGTGCTGCTCACGTTGCAGTAGCTCCAATCATTATACAAGGCAACAGATAGGCATTTGGTTCCACCAGGTGTACACTAGTTTTCGAAATGATTTTTGTTTAACTTTCCGATCTTCAGCAAATAAAGGTCGTTTCAACCAACCTTGTAATTGCCATCATTCGAATATTCCTTCGAGCAGCAATTGTTTGCACATTGTGAACTCTGAGAACAGGGTACCCAGCTACCGAGACCTCCGTTTTGGTATGTCGGAGTGCCGGATGACGACGTCGATACCGCAGATGAGGATGAAGGCGCAGAGACCAACTTGACGGCGGATGTTGAAGCAACACAGCCTGATCCCGCAGACGTGCACTATAGAGGTGTAATAAAGCAGTGTAAGATCTTGGAAGTCAAACTCGAATGAAAACGGAAAGACAAGACTTACTTGGCCCGAAGATGTGCAACAAAGCGACTGGCAATCCGTACTTGCACTGCAAGATCCTCCATTGCCTACACGATTGTCGGTTGAGTCACCAGGTCCCTCGAACGAGTATTTTTGTGACCTCCTGCCAGTGAATCCCCACTGGACACCACTTAAAACGTTATTTTTACTGCCGGGATAGTAGCCGGCAAGCGACGTGTATGCTCCAAGCATGAGATCAATTGATCCCGGAGTCAGCACCCATTGATGACTGAAGCCGTCAATTATGTACATTGTTAGATTGCGTCCATTCGCTGGGTTATAGACCCAAGCCTCTAATCCACAATCTATATATTGTAAGGTGATGAGAGTGAGAAAAACATAGGTCGTTCGAGTGCGGTTGCAAAGGAGAAAGAAGGAGGAAGGATTCATACATTGGCCGCCGTATTTATACCACAACGAGTTAGGGTATACAGCATTACTGCCGGCAGTCATTGCTTGTAAATCAGGAGCAAATCCCATCGAGTAGTCCTTGTAAGGAAACGAACACCACGAGTGACCGTTGGTAGAGTCTAAGTTGTGAGGTTGCAATTCAGTAAAAGACATGACACAAAAGACTCTACTCCGAGTTGGCCATTATCCCAGCTTGCTACTGTGGATGTCAAAACAGACGCATTTCGACCAGATCACCAACCTTGCGAATTATCTGCCCTAAACCATGATCCAATACCGTTATTTGAACCCAAGAAAGTCCTAAATGAAGTCGTCCGTTAGCATCAGAAATGGAGCTTGGCAGTAATGTAGATATTTCTATCCGAAATGACAGAAAAGCCGGGCACGGAACTCACGTTGGGCCATTGCTAGTTACTGAGTACAAGGTATCTGCACGAGAAACTCTGAACAGCAATGCTGCCAGCACCAACGCGTGAATGTTTCCCATCTTGGTTGCGAAGGATCGCAGTTTGGTCTTGTGAAGGTGGTATGGGCCGTAAAATGCCACAGCAATGCAACAGAGGTATCAACAAATAGCAGTTAGACTCTCAAAGGTGACCTTTAGTCTATGCTCCACCAAACTTTTGTCCTGCAAAATGTCTTACTTGCGCTGCGAAAGAGCGAAAGACTCCCCTTTTGCTCCTTCGGCGTGTAGTACAAGTAGTCTTGCCGTTTGGAGGATCCATTTCCACAGTTGGATTTGAGCACGTCACAAAGCATACTATATCGGTCTCGACGACTTGATACGTATTTAGTGGTTTGATCTCCTCCTCCTCTTTCTCACAGACTCTATAAAACCCGTCACTTTTTTGCTGTTCACCTAAGACCGGAATAGCAAGATCGAATCATTCTGATTCTGTAACAATGGACACCTTCCGTGTGCCCTTGTGCCCTTACATACTGGATTACAGCTCGCCTTAGTGATCTGTGAATTGGGCAACAGAGTTTAGAAACATTCAAAATGCAGACATCACAGGGCGTTTTATTTAAAGTGAGAGACCATTCGTGATGAATAAGTTAAGGCACTTATGTGCCTTTGGCACGTAACTGGGAACGTTTCGTCATGGATTTACGCGAGCTGAATTGAATTTTCAACTAATATTTAAATGGCCAAAATCCAAGCTCACGTCCTGCAATCCTTCGCAACAAACTCTGGGCCAAGACATGGCAGGAACGAGACATCTTGATGGTAAGATGCATCCGACTTCATGGATCTATCTCGGTAGTCCCTGCATCCTCTCGTATCCTCACTAACATTCAGATTCCGACAACTACCAGGAATCCTGCGTCAAGACTACGCCTTCTCGTCAAGGGCAACCTTCCATCCCACCGATACAGTTCCAAGAGGTATCGTCAAGACAGCCTAAGATCGTTACGATGATGGCAGCTGCCCTTAGGCTGGCTGTCATATCGCTGGGAGAGGAGGTTCTCGCCATCAACACTTCCAAGAGGTAGTGCCAAATCAGACGTTTATTATTCCCCTGGGATGCCAGATAGTTTTGGTGAAGAGGACGGTTACCGATACTCTGACAGGTGCGTATGTAGAATATGAATCGTCACCGCCATAATTTATAATGGACCAAGCTTAGTGCAATATACAAACTTTCCGATGTATCTGAAAATGGAGAGTATTGGATTCAGAAAAAGAATCCAAGCAGGCTGCTTTGATATCGGTACTCACTTGCACAGAGTAGTATTTCAAGATGTGACATCAAACGAACTCCTGGGTGCCTACGCTATTTGGAGTTTGGAGATCATACAACTGTGGACGCCAAATCATCTACGCGAAGAAAAGTTTCCTTTCTGCAAAGAATTGTTGACGCTCTAAACGCACATGTAGGCCATCGCTGTCGAATCCGGAAATATGCGCAGATCACAACACAAGAAAAAGCAGATACTACATAGAAATTCTGTTCAGAAAGGTAAACTACGGACGAGGAAGCGATTATCAATACCCATATTGATTAGGTCTAACATTGGGATTGTTGAATCCAGGCTGTCCAGCCATTCCACCAAACCCAGTCATATTATTATTCATCCCCATATTCGGGTTCATTCCCATGGGATTCATGCCACCCATATTAGGATTCATTCCCATATTGTTGGTATTCATCCCCATGTTTCCCATTCCTGGATTCATCCCCATACCAGGATTCATTCCCATATTGGAGTTCATCCCCATGTTGGTATTCATGCCCATATTGGGTGTCATTCCCATAGTGGGATTCATCCCCATGTTTGGGTTGTTCATACCCATATTGCTGCTCATGCCCATATTACTATTCATGCCCATGTTTGGGTTCATTCCCATAGTGGTGTTCATGCCCATGTTGGGGTTCATTCCCACATTATACGAGCCTGGATTGGTATTGGTGAAACTGCTGATGCCACCAGGACCGATAGTTCCCATAGTGGTGGATGATGATGTGGCGAATACGGGAGTGTTGAGGTTGCTGAGACTGGGAGGAATCAAATTTGTGGCAGGTGGACCTCCTACACGAAAGAAGGAAGTATTGATTAGTCTTGAGACGTGTTTTTTTGCTTGGCTTTCATCAAACGTACCAGAGAGTCCAGAGCTGAAAGAGCCTGGATCAACGACACTGAGTAGTGCTGCGTACTTGTCCACTATTATTGACAGACAAAAGCCATGTCAGTTAATTCAATTTCTACGCTAATTCAAATACTACTCCAAACTGATCGAAGTACTTGATACATACAAGACGCATTGTTTCCCATGGGTCCAGTACTCAGACTAGACATTCCAGATCCCATAGTGGATCCCATCCCAAAATTCGAGCCCATTCCCATACTCGAATCAAATCCTCCCATTCCTGTTGTTCCAAAATTACTACTTCCGAAATTCGTGCCACCTAGTACTAGGGCACTCGAGGGAGTAGCAATTAATGGAGCTTGTAACCCAGTAGGTTTCGTTGATAGCGGAGGCATAGGTGGTGGAGCTCCATATGAGTTTCCTCCTAAAGTACCAGCTCGACCTTCAAATCCACCAGCCATCAGACTAGCGTTTCCACCATATGATGTGCCCATATTGCCCATATTACTCATACCAGAGCTTCCAAAGCCACTGCTGCTACTACTGGTGCTGCTGGTATTCATGGTAGGCAGGTTCATATCGGTACCGTAATTGGTGGATCCAGTCAGCAACCTGGAATTCGTGAGGCCTGTACCGCTTAGACCAGTTGAGGGGTTGAATTCGATATTGGATGTATCGGTCAGATATTTGCGGGAGGTTGGTTTGCTCTTTTGCTCGGCTCTATATCTAGCATCGTCGGATTTAGCCTCATCGAGTTTCTTTTGGAGCTCTGAATCCTTGAGTGATTGTTGAATTGCTACTTGTTCAGTCCATGAAAGGTCTTCGTCGCCCTTTGATCTGAGCGCGACTGCTGTGCTCTTCTTGACAGTTGATGGGTCGACGGTCGTGGATAATACTTTGGATGCTGCCAATATCTTGGCTTCATCCACAACATTACTCGGTTTGTTTTCAGATACTATTGACGGGAGACAACGACAAAGTGAGAATTGCAGCCTTGCCAAAAGGACCGCGAGTAACATCGTATTAATGCGAGTGTTGATATACACACCTCGACGTGGTGCTCCAACAGGAGCAATGGAGACTGCTGATGGTTGTGGAATATTAAACGATGGGTTGAAATGGTTGCTGGCTGGAGAAGCAGGTGTATTCCTCTTGAACCCAGAGTCCAAAGCACTCATAGGTACACCCATCTCCTGAGCTTGCAATTTTCGAGCAAACTCTTCATCAGCCTTTTCCAATTCGGCTCGTTTCTTTGGATCCATTGGCTTTTGGCGAGATTCATCATCCTATATTTAACGAATAAAACATGAGTAACAAAAAAAACAGGGGGAACATGACATGATGCAAACTTACAGCAAGCCGTCTAGCAAATGCAGCATCCTCCTTCGACAAGATCTTGTTTTCTCGCACAGAGGCTTCTGACGACAATGGTGCGTGCTTTCGTATACGTATGATATCACCTTCAGTGACTCCTAAAGCTTTGAAGGTCTCACGATCTACATCCTGCAAGATGGACTTGTCCAATCTCTCGGATACAAATCGTGCAGCATACTTTTCTGAATCCCCTAATCCAATACCAGCTTGTACCAAGAAATTTCTCCAATTGAATCCATTATAAGAGTAACTAGCTCCAGGTCCCATTGCCGGACTAGGAGAATCACGACCATAGGTGGAGGAGCTGGAGGATGGTACCATAGATGGGCCGTTTGAGGCGTCACCACCACGAGGTGGTAATCTAGGTCCTGAAGATGGACCGGCAGATGGATTATATATGGGATTTACAGAGGTTCCTCGGGGTGGTAAAGGTGGAGCGTCACCTGATGGGACACTGACTTCTTCGCCAGTCATAGTTTGTATAAATGCTATATCTTTAGAATCTAACTTTTCCAGTGGTACTGCAATCTTGACTCCGTTGACTTTGTGCAGCTGGACTTTTCCGTCAATGACAGATAAGAATTCAGCTTCGACTTTGAAGCTACCAGTCTTGTCTGTCCATGATCTGACGTTACCAGGATTGGGTTCTATTCCAAAAAGGATGTGAGTTGACCTTTCATTTTCTTGCGCAAGTCAGGTAGCCACTAGAGATGCAAATACATACTATCTGTTGAATCATCAATTGATTTGGCGCCAGGTCGTGCAGCAGGACGTGCTAAAAGCAATTGCAAATGTAAACTTTCCTATGAAGATACGAGAAAGCTTAATATCTAGCTGTACTTACGAGCCATGGCTGGAGGAGGAGCTGCAGCTGGGGCCTCCATTCGAGGGCGTTGAGGCATAGCAGGTCGAGTTGGAGGTGATACTTGAGGCCGTGCAGGTAATCCAATGGGCATGGTTGGTGGGGTTGGCATCGATCCTGCACCATCGTCTGATCGTTGTTTGCTCTATTTCGGTAAGTGACGAGAGTTAGTGAGGACTAAAAATTACACAGCAAGGCCAGATGTTTGGCTAACTACATTTCCTCAACTGTCAACCATACCTCAATGTAGTTGAATGGCACAAGACCTTCTCCAGCTCTACCGCCTTTACTTATGATTCTAACCTTAATCCATTCTGGATCAGAGTCATCTAGTACCATGAGATTATCGTTCTCTTGAATGTCCAGTTCTTCATCTGTCTGAGCAGTGTAATCATATAAAGCTACAGCCATTTTAGGACCAGAACCTGTTGGTCGTGATGGCAAATCCATAATTGGTGGACCATGTCCACCCGAGTCCATTAATGTTACATGCATGGGTCGTGATATCTTGCTCTATTTGAGATTACATGACAGTGAGATGTCCATTTTTTTTTTTGTCTCTTTAGCACTAAATAATTCAAACACTCACAGCACGATTGAAGTCTTCTAGCTTCTTGTTGATTGTCTGTAGCTCCAACTTGTCGCCTTCAATGACGATGGATTCGCCGTCAAAGTCGACTGTCAATCTCTTTCCCTTCAATGCTGTCTTGAGCACCTCCTTTAATGACCATTTGTTCAAGACACCCTATTGAATATGTGTCGTCAGTATTGGCCAGCGTTTTCGTGATATGCTCTTTTTTGTTACCTTGTCCTTCTCAGTGACAAAGTATAGGGTATCTGTATCCAATCCGACCAGACCATTACGTTTTTTCTTGATCTTCTTCTCGTCCACCTATGGAAAGAGAGAAATGCTTTCAGTGATCGAGCAAAACAGACAAACACAGAACCTTAGACAGACGTTACCGTGACGGGATAATACATGAGTGCTGGCCCTGTCTCAGCCGGAGGAGTTGGGGGTGGTCTTGCAGCTTTTGGTGTGCTTTTCGAACCTCCTGGTGCTTTTGGAGGGCCTAGTGGCTAAAAAAGTATGCGAGATTTGTATGAGACAGGCTGGAGCGTGTTGAATCTTAGAGTATTAGACGGGTTTTTTTTACCTCAATAGCGGTCAAGAACGCAGCTCTTTGAGCAGCCGCTTCTTGCGTTCGATCAACTTCAGGCTCGTCTTGCCCTTGTTCTTCCTCTTCTTCTGGCACGTAATCTGCTTCTACGCCATATTCGTCTTCAGGCTCAGGATTTCCGTCCTAAAGATGATGTTTTGAATTAATAACTGTCTAGTGACGTAAACGTGATTTACGCGACATTTCTTGTCTCATAGATATATCTGAATTAATACAATATCAATGTGACATGTACCTCTGAGACATAGGTGGCAGGAACAAGACCGACTTCATCGTGATATCTTGCGAGCCACCACTCAGGATCATTTCGTTCGAATATCTCTATAGTAGCGGCTTCCGGGAAGGATATTTCGTCTTCTGTTCTAGCCTGATAATCATATATTGACTTCCATGTAACGACGGGTTGAGCCTGTATGTTATAAGCGGTCAGTATTAGGAATATGAGAGCAAAAGGATTTGCGCTTGGATTCGTTGAATTGATTTGAAATATGGGAGTAAACACAATTGCAACGAGCAATCCAGTAGACATAGGCCCACACCCATCATCACCAACAGTACTTGCAAACCAACAGTTTCAAACATAAGACAAATGGAGTTAATGCCGCTTACATCTTCGACATAATTTGAGGGAAGCAAGCCTGTGGATGAGTCCGAGAATGCGTCCTGGGATCGATGCCTAGCAGTGACCCAATCGTCGTCGGTTCCATCGTCCAGAATGAGCAGGAAATCACCTTCTTTGACATTGCTCAATTCTCCTTCGTTTGTACCGTCAAAGTCATAGGCGGCACGAGCAACCTTCTTGACTCGCATCGTCAATCTTATTATGGTATAATAGCACCTTGTCTCTGAGTTCCTTCTATTCTTTCGGTTTGTGCGGACGATGATGGTTTGGAGTAATATTGCAGTAAGAGAATCAAACATAGTACACCATAAAAGTACACCGGTCATTCAATCATAAATATTACTGGGATCGTGCATTGGCGTGAAAATCACGTCGAAAGCTTGCAGCTCGGCCACCACACCCAGCAACAACGTCTTTTGCTTCATTCCTGCTTTCAGCAAGCAGGCTACAAGAACGAATACGCTCTAGAATCCTTGGAAATAGTTTAATTGAGTCAACGACACGCTTACTCCTATGGCGATTGGCTGTCTTGTCACGTCAAGCCTATTCGCTTTTTTCACAGATTCAAATCGCATTCAAGCCTTGACAAACAAAAGCAGATTCCAGTAAAAAGACATAAGTATGCTTCCATTTACATATAACCATCTACTTCCTGCTTTGATTCATTTTAATAACATCGCATTTGACCAATTGACACTCTTTTTCAATCTACAGAACTCGACCAAAACGACAAGCTTGAATGTCCCCGGTACCTGACTACTCCAATCATCGAGATGCCATGGAAAATGGTGATGATGAACTAGATTATACTGATATTGAAGCTAGATACCACGTACAAGTCCCAAAAGGTTTGAAAACATCAAATGTTAGCATGAGAAAAAAAACCAAGCATACGGAAGCTCACACCATTAACATTCAACCATCAACAGGATTTGATCGAATAGTCGTAGTAGACGGCGTCCCAATAGTCGATGATGCAAAAGAACAAAAGCTACTACCCGTCATCAAACGTGTCTTTAAGGATGTTGGAAATATTATAGAAGGAGGCATCTTTCATCCCAAAGATGCCGAATCTGGCAAATCAAAAGGGTAATTCAGCTTGATATAAAGAATTGAAAGAAAATAATCGCTTACTGACTCAATCATCATCACTACACAGATTTATGTTTATCGAATTCGAAACTGCAGACCAAGCAGTCCAAGCCGTCAGACGTGGAAACGGCTATGCTCTAGACAGAACACATACCCTATCTGTAAACAAATTCGATGACGTCGAAACATTCACCGAGATGGACCAAGAATACAAGGATCCTGAAACGGCTACTCTCAAAGAAAAGGAACACTTGAAGAGTTGGTTGATGGATGCTAGAGCTAGAGACCAATTCGTCCTGATGAAGGCTGAAGAAGTATCTGTGTTATGGAATAATAAGACCGAAGCTCCAGATGTCGTCATTGCAAAACAGGCAAGTTTGTAGGGATTCGGTTGTCCTCTTGTTTTGCTCGTTAGTCTGATCTTATTACTTTCTTTGCAGGGATGGACAGACTACTACGTACAGTGGTCGCCAAAGGGTACCTACCTGACTACATTCCATAAACAAGGTGTCCAATTATGGGGCGGTCCAAATTGGGACAGAATCAACAAGTTTGCCCATCCAAATGTAAAGTTGCTCGACTTTAGTCCTAGTGAAACGTATATGGTCACATGGAGCTCTGAGCCATTCATGACTCCTGAAGGAGAATCACATGTAAGCTTCCATTGTAGGTGTTGGTGATCGCGTTGGGAGGAATTGTATGGTGTGATACAGTACAATCGCAAGACTTCGGGGAGTTTTGGCATTCTGCCTATAGAACCAAATTCGTCATGCGCAAATGATGAAAACGCCAAGGGGATTTGTATGCCATTTGTTTCAAGTTGTAAATCCACCCTTAAAACAGGTGGATTTCCTTAACATTTGAGCAATGACAGCAGAGAAACTTGAGAACAGAAATCTGATGTGCACGATGTTTTATGATGGTTGTGGGGTTGGATCAGGGTTGTGTTTGAGAAAACTCGACGGACTTTTGCCTTTTGGACTTTGTTTGGACCTTGTTTTGTCTCATCTCCAACCTCGCTCCTTGTTTCATTAGCACGTTATCGTATGGGATGTCTTATCAGGAAGCCGATTACGATCCTTCTCTGTTGACCCAACATCCATGCAACGAGACGGAAAAGCTGAAGCTCAAGCCAGCTTCCAAAACTGGCCAATGTTCAAATGGTCGTTTGATGACAAGTATGTGGCTAGAGCTACTCTAGGTCCGCAAGGAATGATTCAAATATATGAAACCCCAAGTATGGTCTTACTTGACAAGAAGAGCATCAAGGTAGGCGATTTCTGCTAATTGCATTCAAAGAGAAGGCGATTTGACCTGCTTCGTCTTTATTTAGATTGAGAATTTGATGAGCTTTGGATGGTCTCCTGCTGATCACTTGATTGCTTATTGGACACCGGAGGCTGGCAATATTCCAGCACGAGTTACTGTGCAGCGTATACCATCTCGTGAAATCGTACGAACCAAGAACCTCTTCAACGTACTGGATGTAAGTATCTGCACATGGTGCTACATGATATACAGTGCGACTCGAGTCACTTATTCTTCATAAGACGATGTTAAACTCTTTTTTGCTTCACTTTGAATGGGCTTCGTCTAACCAATACGCCCATTTCTTTCTACCTTTTAGGCTAAAATGGCATGGCAATCCAGTGGTGATTACCTACTAGTCAAAGTAGATAGGGCAAAGACCAAAAAGTTGTCATTCACCAACTTTGAAATCTTCCGCGTAAAGACAAAGGAAATTCCCGTTGACGTAGTTGAGTTCAAAGCTGGTGAAGCCGTTGGTAAAGTCTTTTGGGAACCTCATGGTGATCGATTCGTAGTATTATCATCCGAAGGCCAAGTCTCTCGAGTGTATCTGTACGAAATGCAATCTGCCCAACCAATCACAAAACCAGGTGCTACGCCGACGCTATCCGAAGTAGTAGGGAACGCCAAACTTATAAAACAAGTCGACCGTAAATCCTCTATAAATGACTGTGTATGGTCACCAAAAGGTCGATTCTATGTATTAGCAGCCGTACGAACATCCGGTGATTTAGAATTCTGGGATGCTGATGAAGCAACCATGATGAATTCAGGAGAACACTATTCCATGACGGATACACCAGTATGGGATCCTACAGGTCGATATGTCATATCGTCTGTATCGTGGTGGAGAGTGCAGTCAGATACAGGATACACAATCTGGTCCTTTATTGGAAACAAGCTCCATACCGCCGTCGTACCCGTATTCAAGCAAATCTCATGGAGACCACGTCCAGTAACACTCTTAACCAAGGATGATCAAAAACGTATACGTAAATCGATAAAAGAGTATTCCAAAGAATTCGAAGAAGCTGATGCTGCCACCACTTCTAAAGCATCACAAGAGGTTGTTGAACGCCGATTGTCATTGTGGAAGGAATGGCGAGATTACCGAGCTCGTTGTGAAGATGATTATAAAAAGGAACGACGAGCCAGAACGGAAGTGTATGGATTTGATCCTGATAGTGTTGAACAGGATGAAGGTGATTTCGATGAGACTGTGGAAGAGGTTATTGAGGAGGTGGAAGAAGATGGTTGGAATTGAGAGAGTTTTGAGAGGGCTTGCTGGATCATATATTGATAATTTTCGTTGCTGAAAAATACATATTGGAATTCAGGGCAATTGTAGCAGAGTGGGAATCTGATATTGAATGCGACGGCTACTAAGATATGAGCACTCGAAATCTGCGTCTTTTCGCCGTTCATTGGTCCCTTTTCAATCGGACATCCCTGTAAAAGACAGCTTCTCCGTCGAACACGGTTAAGGCGAGGGGCACTGCAGGCTGAGCTTGAAGAAAACGAGCTGGAATTGTTTTTCTACTTGTTTATTATACAAGCATCCATTTCTACAATTTGATTTGAAGCTCTCTCCATCCTCCAGCAACCTACTTTCAAACTCAGCTCCCTTAAGTAACATGGATTTGGGTCTCAACATTTGTCAGAAAAGAAGGCTGACGGGGTTTCTTTTGATATAGTTTCGTTGCCAACAGCACTGGGCAATGGCTCGCAACCTCCGTGGTGTGGTGTCCTGCGAGATCACCTCCATACCAAACGGTCATCTCGATCGAAAACGGGATTCATCATTTTTTACGATTGGCCTCAGGGATTTACAAGCTGCCAAGACCTTTGTTGCGTTGGTGGACGAGCGTCGAGCGTCGCCAAGCTGGTAAGAGGTCGAGGCTGATTGCGACCGTAAGACGAGAGCTTCAATGACCGAAGAATAGGAGCTGCAATGGAAATCAAAACGTAGCAGTATATAAGTACATCCATAACGCTAACAAAGATGATGAGAACAAATGTGTAAGATTTTAAAAGAGGGACTGTAACAAAAATTGTAGCAAAATAAACACAAACCTCAGCGTTTTGCAGACGTCGAGTCAAGGGGCAATTTGTAGTTGTGAGGATCTTATTTTTAAACTGTGTGCTATATGTACAAAGTGTTTATAAAACGCTTAGTTTCCTTTCAGCTGTGTACAAATTCTTCAAAAAAGGCTTTAATTTCCTTTAAGCTGTGCCAAAGCCTTCGCGACAAGTTCTCTTTCCCTGCTCGCAGCCTCAGCCTCCTTCTTCGTCTCCATCGCCTTACGATAAAGGGTAGAGAAGAGTGGTACCTTGGGAATTGGAGGTTCCTCTTCAACTTCAGGCTTATGCAAGATCTTGTGAAGACCAGTTCCAATACCCATAGGTACACCCATGATAATGCATTCTGAGACTCCATCAATGGTATCCTTCTTGTTGAAGAATGCTGCATCAAAGAGATGGTCGGTTGTCTTTTCAAAGGATGCCAACATGAGAACAGAGTCCTTCATTTTAGCAATTCCGAATCGAGTGATACCCAATACGTCGCCCTGAGCATTGAGAGAGACCGTGTGAGAAACGAGTATGTCGATATGCATGCCTTTTCTGGGTTTGATGTTTGCAAAACATACCTTCAAAGTCATCAAATCAGCCAATAGCATCAGGTGACGTCTATCAATGGTTATACCATAATTCTCCATTACAAAGTTGACTTCATTGATAACAGCGGTACTAGTTTTGGTAGACAATTCATTAGGAAAAGCACTCACAAAAAAACAGACAAGCAGAAAGATTCATACCGAGCAGCTTCGATACCAAGCACTTTTCGAATTTCAAGAATATTATTCGAAGTAGTTCGAAGACCATCAACTCCTGAATTCAGAAAAGATATTGTTAAGAATGTCAGTTCAAGCAGTTCACACACAAAAGAAAAAGGACTTCATCGTTATACCACATACCTAATGTGCCCATAACTTCACTCAATCCAGTACCCTCAACCATCAACTTGTATTCCTTGCTCTTTTCATCTTGTGCAACAATAGCATGACCAGCAGTAGGTAATCCCTATTAAAGGCGAAAATATGGTTAAAGACTCTCGCAAATATTGCACATACAAACTAGTAACTCACTTGAATGACCACTTTTGGTAGTTCACGACTTAGAGCATGCATTCGTAGATATCGATCAGATGCATTGCTCTTGGACTCCTTTCCGTCAGGGATTGTGACTCGAATGATGTTCATGCCTCTATCAAGAGTTATTGGCTGCGAAAAAAGTGAGCACGAGTGGGAACTTCATTCAAGGGATCACTTACAGCAGATGCAAGCTTCAATTTTGGTGCAAGCAGAATAGCCTTTGCAATAGAATCCAATGTGATTTCCAACTAAGGAAAGGGACGAAAAAAAAGTTGGAGTTTTTGTTATAAGAGCTCACAAAGGAAACTCAAATTCGTACGACACATACCTTGAGTCTTTGAACCAGATCCATATCAATGCGTACATTGATACTATAATCATCAGTCATTGATTCTTCAAAGAACAATGCCACATCATTGAGAGTCGTCTTTTCAATTCGAGATTTAGCGAATCGAGCAGTCACTTCCGTGGCACCGGCATACAACATGGCTGTGATGGCTGGTGTTGATATGTTTTTGGACGCATTGATGATTTCCTATGACGTCCAAAAAAATAAGTCCTTGAAAAATGACCTGAAGCAACCGCAGGCTCAACTAACCTTAATACGAGGAACACCAAGCGTAACGTTCATACTTCCAATACCAGCAAAATGGAAAGTTTTAAGTGTCATTTGAGTACCTGGTTCTCCGATAGATTGAGCTCCCACGGCACCAACAGCGGTACCTGAAAAAAAGAGGAGTGTCAGAAAAAAACTTTCAAGAAAATGGTGATATCTCTAAACGAGCACCTCTCAACGTGTCCTTACCTGGTTCAATTTGAGCTTTATCATACTTGTCAGAGCAAATCTTCATAAAGGCTCGTATCTGAGTATTAGTAAATCGCAAAGGCAATCTATATCCACCATCACCTTCGTCTATAAACGCTTCACCATCAACCTTCTTTTCATCCAAATGTGATGGCAAACCAAGCCATTCTCGGCGTTCAGCCAATGGCACAACACAATTGACGTCTATAAACTTTCGTAATGATTCTTTAAATTGTGCTGATACTTTGGTAGCCATACTGTCGAGTAAGTGAGCAGATAAGGAACGGATTTGGAAAGGTAGTAATCGTGGTTCTTCGGGTGTTGGGTTGAGGGCAATGACGTGGGCCAGGTTACGGCCGAATTCTACAGGTTGATCATCTGCTTCAATATCTACAGGATCTAGACGATCGTCGCCGTATTGGAATTGGACGACACCACCAGTAGAGTTTCGGACTGTATCGTCATAGTGTACAGTGATGTCTTCCAGGGCCTAGTACAAAGGACGAGCTGGTCAAATCCAAATACGATCCGAAGCCGTGAACTTCTTTTTAGCAATGGTATTCTTTACCTTCATCAATCGACGTTGCATATAACCAGTTTCTGCAGTCTTGACGGCCGTATCAACCAGACCTTCACGACCAGAAACAGCGTGGAAGAGGAATTCGTGGGGTTCTAAACCAGTGTAGAAACTGTTTGCAACAAACCCTTTGGCAGCAGGAGTTTTCGCTACAGAGACAAAAAAAGGTTAAAATCCAAACAGTGTATAATGCTCCTTATGAGTGTGTGCCAATCACACAACAGTATGCTTACACTTGTGAGGAAAATGGGGTAGGGAACGATCACCAAATCCATCAGGAATACGTTTTCGGCTAATATCTTGTTGACCGACACAACCAACCATTTGTGACACGTTCAGAGAAGAACCTAATATCACGAATGGAGGGTGAGTCCGCGGATTGCGACTCGCGTTTTTATTCCTAGATGTTTTGTCATATTTTTACCTTTAGATCCACACAATGACATAATCAAGGGAGCATTGGACTTGTGTAGTTCAGACAAACACTTCTTTCCAACTTCAGCACGCACGAAATTGAGTTCTTCACGGATTTTCGACTACAAAGGCGAAAAAAGAAGAGTAAGTATTGGCTGAATAATTACAAGCAAGGGAATGCCATCATCATCTTCTTGTTTCTTCCCTCAAGAGTCTGTTCAGCATTCATTCCGGATAAATTCTCCAAACTGCCGTCCTTAAATTGTTGAGTATATTCGTCGCATTTGGCATAACGTTGGTCCACAATCTTCTTTCGTTCAACTAACAAGGATGCGCTAGCTTGTACATCGTCAATACCAATAGAGAACCCATGGTTGCCTGGAAAGATCCCGAGACCGCCAATGTGAGAAACAACGCAAAAAAAACTAATGAGCAAAGAAAAAGAACTTACCCAAGAATCGAGCACTCATTTTAGCAGTACGATTCATGGCTTCTGCAGCTGCTTCAACGCCATAATCTCGAAGCAAGACATAGTATATACCGCGTTTGCTTTCAGCTCCAATAATGGCCTTGTCAATGACTCCACACATAACCTCACTATTATGTATAACCAAATAATTATCGGTGGGATCCATACTAGGGTGGAATGGAAGGCGATTTGACATCATGGATGTCGGCTTCTGATGGTTTCGACATTTAGTTTCCAAGTTGACTTTGATGGGTGAGTCCTTGTTTGGTCGTAAGAGAGTACTCCAAACTTGTTTGCCAGTCCATAGAGGTCGAGGCTATTGTTGGAGATTATATATGTGTAAATGAAATAAATGAGGTGAAAAGAGTAGAAAGAAAGTCGAGAATTGCATACCTTGATGATAGCAGGAATAGGCAAATCCAATCGTAGATCACCAAGTGTAAACGACATGATAATTTGACAGAATTCAGAGCGAGTGAAGAAAGCATCCTTTAACGAAATTAGATATGATGCTGTTATGAAATCTTGAGTGGCAGCAATCAACGGTTGACCATTTCGTGGTGTAACGAGATTGTTTTTGGTCTAACGAAGGCCCAAAAAAAGATAAACTATTGGTCACATTGGAACTTCAACCAGACACATTTACCGCCATCAAGATAAGAGCTTCAGCACGAGCTTCTTCAGTTTGAGGTACATGCAAGTTCATCTCATCACCATCAAAATCGGCATTGTAGGGTGTACAAACACATTCATTAAATCGAAGTGTTCGCCAGGGAAGAATCTTGGCCTAATATTGTGAAATTTAGGAAGAAATTCGTCAACACCAAAAAAACCGTATAATGTGTTTCGACTAATAACTTACTCGATGACACATGATACTGAGCTTGTGCAATGACGGTTGACGATTGAAAAGCACAATATCACCATCTCGTAGATGACGTTCAACGATATCACCAATTCGCAATTGATCGGCATGACTGGACAGGTCACCATACTTGAGGTAAAACCTACAAGAGAAAACAGAGCTGTATGAGCTCAAAGTGTGGGGTCAATTCAAAGCTTCACTTGAGTGGATACCTCTTGGTGTCACCAGGTCCATAAACTTTTTCAAGGTACTGAGCACCAGGATGCTTCAAGGCACCATTTCTGATGGCAGCTCTCAATACTTCAATATTGTGCTCGTTGACACGTTCGGGATATGTCAAAGTAATTGCCATACGTTGTGGAACTCCGACCTATCAGATGAAATAAGATAAGAACGTATCTTTAATTGCCTACTTTGAGATATGTAATCAAACATACTTGATCAATACTGAGATTGGGATCAGGAGAGATGACGGTACGACCCGAAAAGTCGACACGTTTTCCAGAAAGGTTTCCACGAAAGCGACCATGTTTTCCTTTCAACCTTTGACAGAACCCCTTCTTTATCTTTTGAATGTTCTACAGGGTGACCAAGATGTTTGTGTGAGCTCGCGGGACGGTAAAAACAGACGCAACATGGTAGACACTCACGGCTTGAAGATGACCAGGAATACCGGGGAGTTCACTTGTCACGAACATGGCACATTGCAATTGAAGATAGTCCCAATGATCCTAAATTTCGTGACCGTTGTGTAAGATGAAGGGAAAACAGCACTGTACAATTTGAAAGCATAGCAATACCATGAGTTGTTGAGGACTGTCACCACTGAGTTCAAACATCCTGATTTTTGCATTTGTTTCGACGATTTCAGACATCAATACAGTGATATCATCTTCAGTACTACACGAGATGAAATACTTTGAGGTCAAATTGTCAAAACAAAGGACTGCTTATATGATAAGGAAACATACGTTGCACCCTGTTGAGTGATGGAAGGACGAATGCAGACAGGTGGTACTGAGATGTGTTCAAGAATGAATCGTTCCGGACGACCAGATTCTGGATTCAATCCCATCAATTCACAATCCTGTAAAGTAAACAGTCATGTTCGTGCCAGAATTTGTACGAAAAAAAGAGCGAAAGTGATTCCATTGATGTACCTCATCGGTGACACGTTTCAACAATTCCAATACAGTACGAGGATTGAGATCTTCTTGAGCCTTTTTGATGTGTAGTTTTATTTCGGGCGTATGCTTGATTGCGGAATCAAAGGTATCATAGAAGTCTTCAGCTTCTTGAACTGCATCTTTTCGTGGCTTTTTCTTGTATTTTTCGTGGATGAGCTTGAGTGCACCAACTTTCTTGATTGATCCTGTAGACGGCAAAATAGAAATAGAGGCGTTATGAGTTCTGAGAGAGGAAAAAAAAAGCTGAATAGCCTGTATGGTTATGGCTGGAATTTGTACCATTGGTAGCACCACAATGAGGACAGACGCCGGTCTTTTTACACAAGACGTTGAGCTGTTTGATGATTTCACCACGCTGAATACCATCTATGGTACGGTTTCTGAGTCGATGAATAAAGCTTCGTCGTTTTCCTTCATCGACCATGACGCAAGCACAACTCTGCAAGGAACGAATGAGAGAGTGTGAGATCGTTAAGGGCAGCGATACTTGAAAAGAATATAATTGGGCTTTAGCTCATTTTCTGCCTCGAGGTTACCTTGCAAATGTTCTGTAAGACATTGACCAAGTTTTTGAAGTAACCAATGTGAAAGACGGGTTTGTTGAGAAGTATGACACCATAGTGACCAACACAATCTTGTATTCCTTCTTCACATGTGAGACAATTTGATTTGGAAGAAGAATTGCACCCCTGTGATGGTCAGAGTACAAGTCAGTCACGATCAATCGACATGCGTGACATCCAAAGGAGACATGAGACAAGGAAAGTGTGCTAGTAGTTTGCGATCGCGATACTCACGAGTCTTGCGTCCAGAACACCATCCTTCATGGCAGGACGGCCAGGTTGATTGATGTCATATAGATTGTGACTTGCGACTCTGAGGATGGAGAGTCTGCTTGCTTCTTGAGAAGAAAATACACCAAATGAGATTTCCTTGCTAATAAAAGCAATAAAGTAGTGAGGATCAGATGGATCGTCATGGAGCTTAAAGCGTTAAGCCTGTTTTTTGTTACTTACACCTTCTTTTGAGTCGTATCGACCACAGGCTGTATAGAACGATGAGAAATTAGTTCGATAATGAGTACAGCAAGATCAATAAGCTCTCTATGTTACCTTCTTGGACTTTGTCGCCTCCATCGCTGCTGACACTGTTTTGCTTTCTTGGTGATTGTCAAAAGGACTAGGAGCTTTCTTACACTTGAATACATGCTACGAGAGGATTTCACGTCGGTAAACGTCACAATGACGCGTCTAAAATGTAGTGTTCTTCTTTTAAACACGTGCCGGTATCGCGGTTGATGCACCAGCTTCTCTCCAAACCTCACATTTTATTTCACTCAAACAAATAGCAGCACACGCTATATGATAAACAAGAGCAAAGAAGAGGAATGAAACGTAGCTCATAATATATTGAAATGCGTTGCGATTATTTATATTGGCGAAAGAATTGAGCATGGAGTTTGGTCATAAAGACAAGAAGCGAGTCAAGGTGAATGTTCATACTTCGTTGCTGGTAATAAGCGGCAGCGAAAACAGAGAAGCTCACCTACTATTTTGTAGGTCGAGGATGCATTCAGTAATTTGGATCTGTCTCCTTATTGCGCCATCTTTTCAGCAATCTCGAAGGTGCGTGTTTTTCTAGCATTCAAGCTTCATTTTCATGTTTGCAACTTTCAGCATCAAATCAACCAAAATCAAATTCCCGACCATGGTTTCGTCCATTCATTTCCAAATTTGACAATTTTTTAGGATGCAATCACCAACTCTCACGACAAAATCCTCTACCTGCTGAACCGTTACATCAAAATCAAGCATTTTGACAATGTCGATGTCATCGCTACGGCTGTTATCCAAAAGTTGGTCGATCCAGATCCGGAAACACGAACGGTTGCATTGAATTTGGCTCTAGCTTTGGTGAACTCGCCTGCTTCACGCTCCGATCGACTACCATTCGACCGTGCTTCATTACAACAGTTGGCTCTCTCTTTCCTCAACGATGATGAGGGTCAAGTCCGTGTCGTAAGTCCTTGTTGTTCTTATCCTGTGATTGACGACTTTCTTGTGAAAGTGAACCCCTACGGAGAAAGTTTCCCAAGATCTTTCCTGTTCTGGTCACTCTATCTCTTTCTAAACTCGTAGGCTGCTTTGAAGGCCTTGTACCATTTGCACGGCACAGATACCTTTTGTGAACCAACCAATTACGATCGAATATCAAAGCTCACAAGAGTTGATGATGTACCGGATGTGAGAATGCAGGCTATGACTCTCTTGTGGTATGTCAAAGTTCGTTAGCACCTTTTTTCGCGTACAGGTCTCCTCATTCTTCATCCGAACAATCCTAGGGCCATGGCACACAAATATCCAGCTTTCGATCTGGAAGCCAATGCTAAACGACGCAATGGATCTAACTATCCTGTATGGACTATAGAGAATGATGCATTCATGCGCTTTTGTGAAATGGCAATGGACTCTGAAAAGGAAATTCGATCAAGAGCTATGAATTTCATTGGAACATTTCGCTATGTCAAGGAGGCTTTTATCTTGCAGACTCTTAATAAACAGAGTATAACTTCATTCAAACGGAATGCTGGGCAGCTAGATCAGCAATGGGTAAAGAACGTTGAGGTTCATCTTTGAGGCTACAATGATTGTCGTTGTTTGCTTGATTTTCTTTCTCTACTTTCTGTCCTGATTTTATTCGTCTACTGATCAGGCTCTTCGATCTGGCAAGGATGTTGATTATATGGACAATAATGAACGTCTTGTCGAAATATCTGCTTGTGGTGCCTTTATCCACGGTTTGGAAGATCAACATCCTATCGTTCGTAATGCTGCTATTGGTGAGTGCAATCCCAAACTGAAGACATTAGGTCCATGTCAAAGCCTCTTTGTTTGCTTTCGCATACTCCACCACTCTGTTTTCAAAACACAATATGCCATAATGTAGATGCCATGTGTGAATTGGCATGCCGAGCATCCAATTCAACCCGTTTCGCTGCTGAAGCAGTCACCTTCCTAATCGACATGTTCAACGATGAAGATGAATCTGTTCGTCAAAATGCAGTTTCGTCTCTCTTCAAACTCGCTCGTGAACGACGCATCATCATCACAATCAAGGATTTAGATAACGTGAAACTGATATTACAAGACACGAAATCAAGTGTTCGACAATCTGCCCTAGACATGTTGGGGAATGTAATGGTGGACTCGATTCAAGCTTTTTCGAATTTGCATGGAATGATGCAACACCATATCCAGCATCGTGAGGATGATCGAGTGTATGTTTATCGGTGTCTTGGAAAGCTGGGGAAATCACATGCGCTCTTTGTCCGTAAGTCTGATATCCGGAATTACATCTAGTGTTTTTTGCGTGAGGAAGGCTTACCATTCACAAATAATCTGCAGGAACTCTGATCAATGCCATGTTTGATCTGGATGATCGATACGTTGCTCAAGAAAAATGGATGGACTCTCCAGCTCGCAAGTCCAAAGCCCGAAGAATCTTCTGCTCTAGGCTCGTATTTACCAAAACTTGCAACTTTAGATGTTGGCAATGTCGTCCTTACTTACAATGCCATGAGTGTTGCTACGAGTTTCATCAATGAGCTCCCTACATATATTATACGGCACTATCCATACTACCGTGACTCGTTTCCAGAAAGTGTACCTGATTTCGCCTTTGAGGTATGTTTGGCTTCGATGCAAAAAAAAAAACTTTCTATCAGTCCAAGAAATGAATTTCTGTAGGGAAACTCGAAAGCACCTAGTTTGAATCCGATGTTAGATTCCTCAATATCTCAAATCCAACTGTTTTCACAACAAGTCGTTGAAATGCTGCCCAGTGTCCTGCCGCTCGTGACTACTCCTACTCCATCATTACTGGAATCTGCAAGTAAAATGTTGGAATCTCTGAACTGGTATTGTGGGAAAACTTTAGGTGCTTTTTTGGCGTTCACGCACTGACAAACCTCAATCCTAGTCGAATTGAACATTTGAACTCGTTGGGTGTCAAGTCCATCATGGGATCTGCTCAGTTTTCATACCACATCTTGTCTGTGTATCAAATTATCATCAAGGTATGCGTTGCCCCGTCGGTCGGTGTTTTTTGCGCACTGCTAACACACCTTTGTTGTCAACACAACACAATACAAATTCAATCAACAGGCAAAGAAGACACTGAATCTCCTGACACCATCTCAACCACTACGTGATTGTGCATTTCATATAATGTCAATCACGTATACTCTCCATGTACATTTTCTTGGTGTGCCTGTCCAAGAATCCCCAGCACTACAGACATTGAGATTGTTTGCACATGCTTTATGGGTGTATGCATCGATTGCAAGTGGCGTAATAGCACAGAATGAGTCGGATGTTGATCTGAAAAGTAAGGTTGAGGAATTGGTAGAGAGAGCGAGAGGTTTGTTACATGTGTAAGTAACTCTGCGAGTCTGAGGCCTTTTTTTGGCGAGAGGTTGTAACATTTCCTCAATCCATCTTTTAGATGTCAAGGACAGGAGACGTGCACGTTTGTGTACTCTATAGCTTCAATACAGCCAGATTCAGTTCTAAGGGTCAGCAGTCTGCGAAACGCTATTTTGGTATGTTGTTGCAAAAAAAGTCGCATGACTACACCATTACTCACCCAGTAATTTCTGGACTGAAACCATTCCCTCTTACCTAGAATGCAGCTGTACCACACCTAATGCACCTAAAACTGTTGCGACATACTCATGCTACGATTGATGGGTCAAAACTAGTTGGCAAATATACTTTGCCACATATTTATGAACTCGCTGTTACCTTTAATGTGTACAATATGATGGATACAGGAAGTATTCGCATTCATGTAAGGCTTCCTTTTATTAGTGCTTTTCCTCTGCCGTTTTGCTGCCCTCACGAACAGAGAGCAAGAAAACTCATCATATACCTTCAATTAACTAGGTCTCAATAGACAACACCCGCCAATCATTCAAACCATCCTCCACCGATTTCACAATCACGCCGTTTGAATCAACATGTACCCTACACATCCCAATCAAAACACCATCAACTATAATAGGTCCATATAACGCAAGTATAGAGATTGTGAATCTGTTTCATGTCAATCATTTATTGGATGCCAGTATATTGAACTGGGGATTGGATCCTAATTTTGGTAATTCTCAGAATGTTATTGGTGGTAGTACTAGTAATCAAGGTCAAGCTCAGAATCGGTATGGACGTCTTTGTATGCATTCCTCATCAGTCAGTTATAGCATACCGAACATGCCTGTACAAAGCAATGGCAACTATGAAAGTATAATTTAAGAGAATAATATGGAAGGTGTTTTGCATGCGATTAGCTTCGTCTAACTTTCTTTGTTGGATCGCTAAGAAAGGTTGAATATTCAAAGACTCTCTCTTACACAATCAGTACCACAAAACATCAAAATGTAAGATCCTTAAACCACGAACTCGAAACCTGACTGTAGTTTTGATGAACTCGCGCGCTTCACGTTCTCATCTCGTACCGTCCAACTGTGATTCATTACAACAATTCAACGCAGTTACCGAACACACAATGTAGACGCGGTGCTTGTTGCATTCAACAATGTGGCGTTCAGTATGTCCCCTCGTTCTGGCCTTCTCAAGCATGAACTGGCATTTCAAAAGACATCTATATTACAAAAGAACAAGCTTGGTATATTCTTTACGATCGTGTTGCTTTACGTGTTGATGCTTTTGGGGTAGCTTTTCTCCTTCGTTTCTTGCCAAATCTATTCAGGTAGCAACACAAAGAAACTGTCGGTGGACAAATAACGATGAAATATCTCACAGAATCGCAACTTACGTGGCAGCAGCAGACATACTCCGTCCAATATTATCAGGCTGCTTGACAGCATAAATCCTTACAATAAAGTTCTCAGTAGAGTAAGCCTCCTCAACGACATGCAGCTTTATCGGCTTGCTCTGAATACCAGTTCCTCGCACACGATCTTGTGCAGCTCCTGGAGGGAAGAGTTCAGCAAATCGATAATATGACATTTTATACATTAGTGAATTCCTCATTGTCGGAGTGGCTGCATCATCTACTCGATATTCACCACGATCAGTAAAGAAGGATCGTTCACTGACTTTATCGGGCCATACTCCTTCTGCTATACGGATCATCCATAGGAATTTGTTGATGTCGTCACCAGAGTATCCTAGAGTTCCACCAAAGATGATTAATACGTAATCTACATCATGTTTTCGCATGATTTCATAGGCATCGTCTTCTCCTGATGACATGGCTCGACCAACTGTAGCAATATGGGTATTATTCCAGGTATTATTGTCTACTAGTGTGGTCCTGTTCGAGAAGCCGGCTATCTGATATCCGTAATCCCACCATGACATGATTTTGGCGTCTTCTTTGGTGTTTTGACGCAACCAGTAATAAGCTTCACGGAAATCATCAATGATATGTTGAGATCCGTCCGCATTACGTGATGCTAATACTACAGATGGCGACGAATATGCATTGGATGTGACCCAAGTACAATGCCACACAAATACTATAAATGCCCAAGCAAAGACTCCTACGATCGCTGGTTTTAGATCAAATGCCCATATTCCAGCTTTCTCGTCTTCTTTTTTAGCACCGCTCCTCTTCTTTTTCTTATCTTTACCAAGATCCTTCTTGTCGTCCTTGTCGGGTTGGACGGGAGTACTGGGTGTGCTATCGGATACTGCCGGTGTTGATTGCGTTTCACCTTCTTTTAGATATGTATCGAGTATACGAGAGCATGCGATGGCCGATGCCACACATACACATGGCGTCAGTGTAAGAATCAATCTCACCATGACTCCGGCAAAATACGAAGCAGTGGCAGCATACAAGATGACAAATACATGCTCATCTCGCAATTCTTTAAAGCAAAAGTATACACCAGCTGGGAATAATGGTACTAGTAGCTGCATATCAAAGAAGAAGGATGTCCATGCTGTAGGTTGATGTTCAGAGACGGATGCGATAATGGGTATATATTTTTTAGCATATCCTGTGTCCCATAGAGAATAGAAACGACCTGTAAATGGAGCAATGAATCCACCAAACGTCATTGCAACTAGTCCTACAAATCCAAAAATAAAGAAGCCAGAGATGATGGTGTTGAATAAGACTCGGAATTGTCCTTCAGACAAGTGGCTCCTAATCAATTCACAGAACGCGTATATTTGCAGCAGGCCAAAGATGCCTAAGAGTCTAGAGTGATTAGTACTCGTTCCTGCGGCATCCGTAAATAACATCGGTCGCTCTTTTTGCCAGTGGGTTGCACCAGGTCTCTCAAAGTTATATCCGGTTACTTACCAAGAGCAGCCATATGTTCACTGGTACGAGTAGGCATGAAGCCAACGAATGGAATCTCCATAGACGACAAGGTACCCAAAATATAAAACGTGGAATACGTGACATATAGCCTGTTTGAGTATTTGCCCATCAAGATCAGAGCAAAAGCATGTAATGGAATCAGATTGATGATGAATACATATCCACCCCAAGCTGAAACCATGTAAAAGTAATACAAGGCCGCGATTCCAGCATCCAATACAGACCCTCGTTTGAGAGCCTTGATCCAATAGTAGAAGGTAATCATCAACAAGAAGATAGCGATACCCTCATTATCGTATGATCCAGCTACCGATCTAGATATATAACCCGGAGCAATCGATATAAAGGCGGCTGACAGTAATCCAGCAGACGAGTCTTTTAGTTCTGAAGTCAGCAGGTATGTGGCGTATGCTGTGAATGCTGAGAATACTGGAGCCAAGAAGACACAAATGTCTCGAATGTCGACTGGGAAGTTGATGTAGTGGAGGAATTTGTGCATTATTCCAGCAGTGACCATAATTCCCGGATAGACAGTTCCACCAACGACACGGCCAAGAGGATACCATGACCGTTCGTCAAACCTGTGTCAAGAGATTCGTTTGGTTAGTTCGACAGGAACAAGATGAGATTGGCTCAAACTGTCATGTTGTTGTCAAATTTCACTGTTTTCAACAATTTGACAAAACATCGCATCAAAGACAATCGGCATACCAGTTCAGAAATTCGTAAAATCCATTCTCTACGAGATGTCGCGTAGTTCTAAAGTTGAACCTGTTGCGAGTGGTTGTTTGAACGTGAGTTTTGGACTTTTTACCGATGTCGCCAAGAGAGTCAATGAACTTGCCATGGGTCGAATTCGTGACTGTTTCAAACAAATATTGAGCATTAGTGACATTTCTTAATGATGCTAATCCACAGTTTGAACTCAAATGAAGCACATCAAACAAATCCAAACGTAAATTCATAAACGTACATGATGGATTCAAAGCGAATGACAGCGAATAAACGAGAGCCAAAACCAAGAAGGCCGATGGCAGCGAGCACGACCACCTTGATCCAGATGGCTTCCGACGTCGTTGACGCTGTTATAAACATGGTGCTCCTCTTTTTGGCGAATGTGACGGAGCTCGAGTTGGATGTCAAGTTTGTTTCAGAGTGATGAAGTAGGTTTTTATTATTATCGAAATTATGAGATCTCAATTCACATCTCAATGTCAAGCTCGTCAAAAGATTAAAAACGCGACCAATGAAAATGCACGGCGGCCCGACTACCACTAGCAGGCCAAGGAGACCAGGATCACGGTAGAAGACACTCTCCACCGCATTGTAGTAATATTTTACGCGTCGCCCTCGTCTATTTCTCACCTTTCAGGATGGGACCATGTGTGATTCTACTTCTTGATCAGACCTTGACCTGGATCACGTCCAATTTGCGCCAAACTAAGCTTGCAGTTTACAGTAGCTCGAACTGCCTGACATAGAATGTTTGAAACGCGTTAGGTCCCTGCGCTTTGCAGTTCTCTTCAAGAAAACAAGCTCTCATTTACGACACGGTTTCGTATCCAGATTTGCACCAAAAACTGGACCACAGAGCAAAGCAGCATCGAACTTGAGGAGAATGTCACTTGTATAGATAGATTGCCGATCATATCTAGCATCGATATTATGATGACCTGTATACAATAGTGGCAAAGCATATAGAGGATACGACAATGGTTGCCCTAAACCAATTCCTCCACGAACTTTTCTATAAACATGGATATTTCTGTGCGAGCCACCCGGGAGTGGTCATTCTGTTGTCTGGTATTCTGCTACTGACGCTGTCTTGGCCCGTCATCCAGTCGGCACATTCCTACCTGTCCTTGCGACCCTCAAAATATGAACCAGTCACCTTCTGGGAGGAACCAGCTGCTGTCTGGAATGAAGGAATGCCTTACGATGGTATCAATCTACGCCTCGAACCACTCGTCATCCAGTTTAAGGGCCTCTCACAGACGAAGTCATTAAAACTCACTGCTGACAGAGGTGCACTTGATCGTGAAATTTTAAGACAGGCTCTACTCATACAAAATCATTTAATGTCACTCACCGTATCTGATCCTGCTCTTGCTTCGGGATTTGCTCCTGTGGGTCTGGCCGACCTGTGCTTTCGTCCCTTGGGCGACTGCTATATACACTCTCCACTCAGCTACTGGTCTCATAACATGGACTTGCTTATGAACGATCCTGATCCACTCGCTAGATTATCATCATCACCATCGCCACCATCAAGTGATGATCAAACTATAAATAGCACGTCACCACAATCGTCTGCTGATCCCGTCATTCCTACACCTATAACATCCGTATTAGGTGGTATAGTCATGAACCAGAAACGAGTCAGCTATGCAGAATCACTGGTCTTGACCTTCTTCCTAAACGATAATATAACCATATCTGGAATGAGTGTTAGAGACGTCTGGCGTAATGTCATACTCAAAGCTCTCGACTTGGACGCCGTATTAGGTTATAATGTTCCTGTGAAGCATAGTCGTAAGCCACAGGGACATTTAACTCTTGAAGACGGACCAGATATATACGTGTCACCAGATCTTTCCAAGCCTGTCGTATCTGCAAACACTGGTGTCTTGATATTAGTAGCTCTGATGGACATCCTTCTCTTGTCATTGACATTCTGGGATGTAGCATTGGTAAAATCAAAGTTTGGATTAGGAGTCACTGCGATCTTTTCGGCTGGTGGATCGTTTACAATGGCTCTAGGTTTATGCTCCATGCTAGGACTCGACATGAAACTAGTATCATGGGAAGCTACGCCGTTTGTGTTGCTCATATCAGGCTTTGATAGTTTTAAGGCTTTGGTGACCAGTGTATGCTCGACATCGCTGGATTTACCTGTACGTGAACGAGTTGGTCGTGGTCTCAGTCAATGTGCTGTTGCTAATATGAAAGCTAGAGCTATCGAAATGTTAGTTATTCAACTCATTTCGTTTCTTGGTATACCACAGGTCGAGGTAAATATTGCGTTAAGTCAATACATTGTATCAGTATATTGATATTTTTGGGGGTCACTCGTCATATGGTATAATTGAAACCCTTCGTTGAATCAATAGGAATTCTCGATGCTTGCCTCGATATCAATCGTATTCTACTACTTTATGCAAATCACTTTCTTCACTGCTGTCTTGTCTATCGATATTCGACGTCTCGAGGTATGACTTTGAAAATGCACAGAAAAGTCAAAAATCACTTTTGCAATCAGTCCAACACTCAACAAACTTGCAGCTGACGGATCTGGCCAAAGTCAAACCTGGAACAGAAGATTTGAAGGGCAAGGCTTGGTCTGTTTTGAGAAACATTGTTGTAAGTCAAGGCAAAAAATAATCCAAAACTACCGCATGTTGGTTTTGACACCTTCATTTAGGTCTTGGTCACAGCCTTGTTTCTTGGAGTGAGCTTCTTCTCGACTCCTCATCTGTGGACGGTAGAAAGCATGGCGTGGCGAGATCCACAAGCCAGAGCATTTTGGGCTGCTATCAACCCAATGGCACTCCATATATTAAGCCTCACCATCGGCTCATCAACAAGAATAACGTTTGCTCTGCCCACAAAACACATGACTCCAGAATCATTGCAAAGACCTGCAATCTTCACCTTGTTGATTGTCGTCAGTGTGTTGGCTGCCACAACAGCTTGTATCATAATAACGTCCATGTTTCTAACTCGTGATAAGCGAACATTTGATTCAACAGTCACGTCTCCTTGGTCTCTTGAGGAATGGAAACATGCCCATGTCACTAAAAGGTCATTTGAAGGACTGCCGGATCCCATATTGAATGGTAGTGACATCAAACCTGTGTATGTACATAACGATGGTCGAGTTGCATGGGTGGATTGGTCTGGTAGGCCGCATGTAGTACAGGCTGGTAAAGACATAGTCATGAATTGGCAACCACGAACACCCGACTTTACCATGACGAACCGTAAACGAGGTGTTGATCGAGTAAAGAGCTGCTGTATAATAGGTGACAATTTGGTATGTGGGACCAAGAATGGTCAATTACTTGTGTTTGATATGGCTATGGGAGCTGTAAAGGCTGTTTCGACACAACAACAATCGCATTGTATATCTCATATTGTTGGTCGACAAAGTCATTCAGTTGTAACGCTATTTACAGCTGACGATGGTGGTCATGTATACGAGTATAGTAACTTTCCCGGTAATTTATCATCACGATTATTATGGAAGCAAGAAGGGTCTGCCTCTGTCTTGACTATATTAGGACGTGACAACCATGTATGGTCAGCAACTACTGGTAGCTCCCGGGTGCAGACAACAGCAACCAGAGCAAACTTATCTGTTGAGAATTCCAATGCAACCTGTCTCGATCTACTTGAAAGTGGTGACAAGACATGGTTGGCAGCAGGTTGCCAAGATGGAACTGTAAGAGTTATGGATGTCAAGACTGGACAATTCATTTGTAGAGCTGAAGCTGGTTGGGCGCCATCACCACCTATACTCGACGTGCTCGTATCCGTTCCAGCAGACACGAGTCACTGTCATCTAGTCAGTTCAGTCAGAGGACAGGTCTCCTTTTTCGAAATCGATGCGACCAATACATGTCACCGAAAGAAAACGATACCGAATCCCGGTAGTAATAGCATAGCACGATTAGCCAATGATCTAGGGGTACTATCATTACGGCAAGTTCTTGGTAATCCTCAAGGATGTGGAGAACGTTGGTGGGAAGTCTGGATTGCGGATCATCGTGGCAATGTATTTCGAACCTTCAAATTGGGTCGAATACGAGGCCTAGTTGATACAACCCTGCAAGCTACCGAACGAGGATGGGGCACGATGTCTTGGCCAATTGATTGGTGGAAGATTAGGCGTAGTCTTCCAGATAATGTGACTTGGGCCAACGCTAGCGCAATCCCGCCACCACCGACAGCTCTACTATCAACATCATCCTCATCTTCAGATCTCAACGGAATAGCTGGTAAAGGTAATGGTGAGAATGGTGGTATAGCTGTCAAGGACGGAGAGACAGTGACGATGACTCGGCCTCGTAGAAGAAGTAGTCGTCCATATCGAGTTGATGGATTGGTGCCAGTACTGCCCGTAGCTGGTACACTGGCTCCGGCCACATCTCGAGATCAATTCCATGATTCGAGTGTGGATGATGGCGAAGTCATTCGAGGTGTACTTGCTCGAGCAATGTCTGCTCCAGAATTGAAACAACAGCAGCCGCCGTCAGCTCTAATACTACATAACATAGTACCAATGACGTCGACAACTGTAGACGTAGGAAAAGTGGTAGCAGTCCAAACTGAAGAATCAAAGGTGGGTACTGGAACTTCGTCGTCATCGTCTTGGGAAGTTGCAAAGACTCTTCATCCACCACCACCGCTGCCCGCAGTAATAGCTAATGAAGGAAAACCGCCACTAAGCCCATCCTCCAACACGACCAAAAACAACCATAAAGCTCAAACGGACAATGATACAGCTACTGATGCCGAAACTGTACATGAACATGAAGAAACCACTGAAACACCATCTGACGAAGACGACGAAGAAGAGAGCACTCACAATAATAGTAGTAGTAGTAATATTAGCAGTAATAATAGTATTGACCTCGATATACCCACCATGGAAAACAGCCACCATTCCGAAATAACGACTATTGAAGAAATCCCCTATGATGAATTCCGATCTGAGTCATCGCCAACCATTCATATGAGTGGTAATGTACTGGCTATAGGACTTGATAAACTGATTACGGCAGAATTTGATTTTGGGGATTCCTCGACACGGCTTTCGGACTCTGGTTGGCAGACGATTGCTGATGGGAAAAAATCGCTGTGAATGGTCTTTTACGTTGTGGTTTTGGGACGTTGCTATGGGGACTTGTGTGTGTGTGTTTTCTGTTTGCATCTGTACAAGTGCTAGTAAAGTGGCAAAAAAGAAAGAGTAGAGAGGCCTCCCCAACTGCAACAAATTATACATATGTAAAAGCATGATATCAAGCAAACCACTTTTGGTTTTAAGTAAAAAAGTTGCAAACCTTGTATACCAAAATAACAACGCACTAGTATATCAGTCGAAACAGTTGAATGTATTGTTCTTTGTGTTGTGTGTTACTACATAATATCCCTCACTAATCAGACTACTACTACTAACTACTACTCTACTCTTAAAATTCACATGTTTTTACCTAATGGTTTTTGTACACTTTAAGCCACCCATGATATACCGTTCCCTCATCTTATGATACCCCCATCACCAACCAACTGTATATCTACTCCGCTGCCCAGCCTCATCATGTGGTTTTTGACGTCACAGCTACCTACAATATCCAATGTCCCCACACATCAGCACTCTACACGTTCCAGAGTCCTCGTCCATCCACGATGCGACTCGAATCTCGAATCGATGGTGAATGCCTTCAATGGTGATGAAGACATCAAGTATCCGTCCGAAACAGAGGGACGTCTGTTCAAGATGGGACCAGATACGATCTGGTGTAGTTCGATTATGGCTCTAAATACATCATCATCTACTTCCTCATCGTTATTACTACTATCATTATTGGTTTCATCGTCAGACAACTCGAATACGACATGCTGGTCTGGTGATGTTGGGGTTGACACCATACTGTCGCTGTTGTTGTGCAGTAAGGTAACGTCTACATTCAGAGACGATACACCGGTAGCAGCGTCATCTTCTACAGGACTGGTATATACTGGTGCACTATTAAACCGACTTCTAGCCCACTTTGACGTTCCTGATACAGCAGCAAACGTTGGCACACCTAATAAGGGAGATACAGTAGCGGTACGATGTAGGCCTGGAGTCGTCAACCGTCTAGGAGATGGTGATAGGATATCCTGCTGCTGTTGTTGTTCAGCCGACTTTGTAGATGTTGGTGAAGGAGTTGATGTACATATCCGTAGGGACGTTCGACGTGCGTGGACATCCATTGCTGATGCCGGACGGGATATAGGAGCTTGTATGGTATGGGTTTTCGTCAAATTGTTGTTCAAAGGAGGGCTTTGCAGTGGTGTGTGGAGCGACATGGTTGTGTGCTAGTAGCTAGAAGAAGAAGGTGTACGAGCTAATTGTGTATCTATCGATGGTACGTTAGGTGTCAGTGTATCGGCTGGTAGCTGTTCCTTGTTTACTATCCACGGTGCGTCTGTCGTGGTTTTCGACGCTTTCGTTTTTTCGAGGTTGGCTCAGAACCTTTTTTTGTTTGTGCTTCTATCGATCTTATTAGAAGGGAGTGACGGCAGCATCGTTTGGGCGTTAAGAATGAGCTATAGTTTGGGAGCTCGCCTGTCCCGTATACGTGTTGGTGCATCTCTAATCCAATGTCATCACCCAATGCACAAGCTGACGCAAACAAACTCCTTCCATTCCAGTATCAGTCTTGGAAGTGGCCATAACAAGTGGTCAAAGATAAGACATCAGAAGGTATTTATTTTCATGGTGAAATTGCTCTTGATGCTTTTGGGATTGTTTCAACTTTGATCGATTTTTAAAAAATTGGGAATCTTAAGACCAGTCACATTCTTTTCATATCCTAGGGCGACAATGACTTTCAAAAATCTCAAATACTGGGTCGAATCTCAAAACAGATAACAGCTTCCATTCGTGCTGCCAAAGGAAACACTGATCCGAAAACCAACATCTTGCTTGCATCAGCTATATACCTGGCAAAGAAGGCAAATGTGCCGAAACTCAATATCGAAAACGCTATAAAACGAGCTTCAGGACCATCTGATGAAGCGGAGCCCGAATATGTCGTGTATGAAGGACTCGGAAAGAACAGTGTTGCTATATTGGTCGAAGCTCTGACTAGTAAGGGTGCTAGTAACCAGTGTTTTGGCGCAATGCTAACCGTCGACTATAGGCAATAGGAAGCGAACGATGATGTTTGTGCGCTTAGCATTCAAAGACTATGGCAATGGATATGGGAATGTTGCATACATGTTTGCTAAAAAGGGCAGAATACTCTTCACAGAACCATCAACCACAATGACACCAGAAGAACTATTCGATAAAGCCACAAACGATTGTATAGAATCCGATCTGATTGAAGATTTAGAGCCTGGAGAAGATGATGGAACAGTTGCAGCTATATGTGATTTCAACAATTTCATCTTGGTTAAACAATTCCTTGAATCAAAACAGTATGAAGTGAAGGAGTTTGAAGGGGTGTATATACCGAACTCTGAGAGTATGGTTGATATCGCTGATACGAAAGAGTTGGAAGTGCTGCTCGACAAGTTAGAGGGGCTAGATGATGTGGTGGCCGTGTATCATAATGCTAGGATACCAGAGACGTGATTTATGACATGCCATTATTGTAAATTATCATTCATTTACATAGAGGCTTTGTTTGCATCGTGAACTGGTTGTTTGTGAGTCATTTGACTTCGAATACTCTCAACCTCTCCAAAGGCTATTGAAACAAGCAGAATAACAAATAAGAAGGCAAGCATCCTCTCACCTATAGTATTACCGCTATGAAGCAACACGGAACAATCGCAGAAGGTATGCCAACAAAGGCACAGTGGCTCGCGTATTTGACAGCAAAGTCTCGATGTGCATTTTGGACTCGATCGCTCTGATTTCTAATCGCTGTCGCCTGCTGCTAGCATTGGCCAATGGCTTCCACATCTCTGAATATCACAAACACCAGGCAAGCGTCTCCAAATTCGTTCAAATAATGACATTTGAAGCCTGACACATTCCATTAAACACAACAGGAAAACAATTACTACACTGTACATGTCTCTCAAGGTGATGAAATCATGGCCTTCACCAATTTGACTGCAGGTGAGTTTGAAATCTCGTCCATCGGATTCGAACTTGATCTGTATGACCGATCGGTCTCGTGGCAAAGTCGATCGTTTGGTTTTAAAAAGTGTATGTGAATTGCAACAGGAATCTTTCGATGATTGTATTTTTTGATATTTAGAACACTTGGACTCCTTGTTGCCTGAAGGTCGCAAACTTTACCAAGTATGTCAATGACGCTTCTGCTTGGTGAAAAAGCAATCGCTCATCGTCTTCACACACCACAGACAACTATCAAACCCTCACCATGCTCTCCAACAAAAGGGTATTGAAATCTTGACACGATGAAAGTCCTATAAATGCTGACCGACTTGTACAAACCAATAGGTACACTTTTGAAGAATGTGTTGCTCATGGGCAGGTCGAAAATTATCACAAGACTGCTTCTGATCATTTTGTCGTTGTGGTATGTAATCATTGTCGCTCATCCAATGTGATGTACATAAACATTGACAAATATCTTTGTTGTGGTGAAATAGATCAAGACGGAAGACGGACACGTCCGCACTTTCCCGTCAGTGACGCGAGAAAAGATGGCCAAGGCTATTCCTGAATTCAAAGAAGAGTGAGGAGTCTGCTTCAAATCTCATACTTGGAAGGCTTGGATATAGTATTTTGCGTGCTTGGAATTTGCTTGTGTGTAGTAATGGTGCAAAATATATTGTCCTTTTCTAAACATGTGGTCTAGTCAGCCAATGCTTTGTCTATTCGATTAACTGGTCCATATCATAGTCGAGATATCTTCATTTGTCAGTCCAGCAATGTGAATCGTGGGCAGCGAGCTCAATTTGGGCGGTTCTATAGTTGAAATTTCAAATTCAGTTTTCATTTTTGAACCACAACAAAAAACTTCTTATCCTCGCTCTAGTGTCTGATTGTTATGCTCTCAGAATTCGAATCACTAAACAGGGCTGTAATCCAGTGTAGAGGTGGAGTAGACGCCAGGGGATTTGGATTCAATAATTTGCAGAAACAAACTAATACGATTTAGGTAGCCGCTTCGTTCTTGTGAACACACTAAGAAGTGAAAGTTTTGTAACGAGAAAGCCCGCGAGACATGCTTCAAGATCAGAACCGACATAGTATGCTTTGTGACAAGTGCACAAATCCTGCTCTAAAATGATAACTCCCAACGCAAGAGTGACAAGGCCGACGGGCTAAGACAGCACCTTCCATTTCTTCTTGTTACGAGCAAGACTTAGCTTTGAGACATTTTGCCGGGCAGAACGTCTTCAACTTTACTGGATCACTGAGGCATTCATTAAAGGTCATGTTCGAGATCTGACAGCTGTTTGTTGATTGTTTGTTGCACCGCTGTGACGTTTTGCGGCAATATCCTCTTCAACACAACATCAAAAACAACCCCCGCGAACTCTCCAAACCAAAGATGGGAAAGATTCACGTACTAGTGCTGGCGTCATTGCTGTTTAGAGCGTCTAGTGCAGACACACTGTACCAACTGACTACCAATGGCCCAACGTGAGTTCTGTGCCGTTTTCCCTCATACATATATTATGTGAATGCCTCCCTACACTTCTGATGCTAACGGAAGAATTGATACAGGTCCTTCTTGGGCGCGAATACTGGCATTGGCTCTTGGTTCAGGGCAGACAATACTCAAGGTTTGTGATCTGGTGGTTTGCGTCTTTTGCAAACTTTTCACTCCGACAACTTGGGACAATTACACCCTAGTTTCATCACGCTGTGTACTGAACTCCAAAGTCACAATCTAGATTTTACCAACGGTCGCTCTTGGTGTTCGTTCCCATATAAGGACTACTCGATGGGATTTGCTCCCGATTTACAAACCATCACTGCTGGCAGTAATGCTGTCTATCCAAATCCTCTGTGGTCTAAATACGGCAGTCAATGTATGGATATTTGATTTTTCAATTTCCTCATATATCTATGTGCTCCAACATCACGTTGCTCACTTTGAATATCCGCTATATAGACTGTGGACTAGAAGCTTGGGTCTACAATCCAGCAAACGGACGCAATGTCACCATGTACATCATTGACGGCTTTGCCCATGAATGGGTAAAGACTCCAGGATCAATTGATCTAATGCTGGGAGCCTATGTGGCGCTTGCTGGAAAGCTTCCTGACAGCAAAAATGATGTATTAAGTGGTGTCCAATGGGGATTCACCGGCCAGCGATCACAAAAATACTCGTTCGGAGGCGCTGGTGATCCAACAGACAGTCGGGCTGCTACTGGAGGATCGTGCAGTGCATCCACGGATTGTCAGTCGCTTTGTTGCACGTCTTCTGGTCAAGTAAGTACTTTCAGTTATCATTGCACGGCTGTCTTCCAAGTACTTACGCTTTTACATCTCAATAGTGCACGTCTGCTGGATCAAGCTGTGTTGCGTCAGCATCCGCCATCAAGTTGGTCGATGCAGCATCTCCACAATCCGCTGCAATATCGACGTCATCCTCAAACACTCTTCCTCCCCTAAATGTTCGTCGAAGTACTTGGGCATACTGTTCTAAGAGCTCACAATGTGCAAACAGTTGCTGCTCGAAGGAGTTTTCGAATGATGGCAAATACAAGGTGAGTTTCCTTTGACAAACGTCTTTTGTTGTCGCTAAAAACTAAAACAACACTAAATTAACAACTAGTGTACACCTCATGGAACCAAATGCCGGTAGTTTTTTCAAGTGAAAGTGTGTCGTCATATTTATCGTCAAGCTTGTTTGTCACTGTTGCTGCTTTATAGACTGTTGAGTGTTTAGAATAACTCATACTTGATGAATCTGTTTATACCTAATGTTCTTTATCTATACCTACATAAAAGTTAATGTAAAAGGGAAGATCTGGTTGAGATGGTATTTTGAATAGGGTTTGGAAGGGGTAAGGTTTTTTAACGCCTGTGACAATTTTTAACAAAAGCCACGGCAATATGTTAATTGAAACGGTCCAAAATATCCTTTTTGACGGAAATCGATCTTCGGATTTTGTTTTGCCGCTGTTTTGCTGTCAACTTCCAAAACCGAACCAATTTGATTGGCTTAAGCCAAACTCAAATTGTAGAACTCCCTAGATTGGCACTGGAACTTCCAAATTGGCAAACGGTGCTTGTACAGCAGGCTGAAGCCAGCAAAAAATCTCTTCGTTCCATATCACATGAGCGAGAACTTCTGGAAGACCATTTTGGTTTTGGTTCAGAGTTTTGGGGGAGCATCGATAAAAGACCACGTTCTAGTGTCAAATCATTTCTGACTTTGAATTTAAAACTTGTTGATTGTTTGTTTCATCGCTGTGGGATTTTGCGGCACTATGCTCGCTCTTCAACACAAATCGGCAACCAAGATGGGAATCATTCACGTACTGTTGTTGGCAGCATTGCTATTCAGAATCTCTCGTGCAGATACGTTATCACAAGTGACTACCAACGGGCCAACGTGAGTTTGGTGCCGTTTCGTCTCACCTTTTGTCATTGAAATCTGATTCATGTCACGCTGCTACATTTCTGCTTACTAACAGTCAACCTCATTAAGGACTTTCTTGGGCACAAATTACGGGATCGGTTCTTGGTTTAGAGCTAATAACACTCAAGGTTAGTGTTCAGGCCTGAAATGCGTCATCTTGTCACAACTTTCAACGGTGAAAAGCTGGGATAGTTGCTAATTTAGATTGAATGTACGCGTTTCATGCTGTGTACTAACCCCAAACGCTTTCCATAGACTCCACCAACGGTCACTCTTGGTGTTCGTTTATATATAAGGACTACTCAATGGGATTTGCTCCTGATTTACAAGCAATGACTGCCGGCACCAATGCTGTCTATCCAAATTCTCTGTGGTCTAAATATGGCGGTCAATGTATGGGTCTTGTCTCTTCAGCTCCCCTGCAGCTGTGCAAGTGCACTCCAACCTCATATTTCTTTTGACCTTGAACATTCAATACGTAGATTGTGGACTAGAGGCTTGGGTCTACAACCCAACGAACGGACGCAATGTCACGATGTATATCATTGACGCCTTCGATCACGAATGGGTAAAGACTCCGGGATCCATTGATCTCATGCTGGGAGCATACGTGTCGCTTGCTGGATCCGTTCCTACCGCAAAAAGTGTAGTTTTGAGCGATGTTAAATGGGGATTCACTGGTAGGCGATCGCAGAAATACTCTTTTGGGGGAGCTGGTGATACAACAGACAGCCGGGCTGCTATTGGAGGATCTTGCAGTGGAAGCACGGATTGCCAGTCGCTTTGTTGTACGTCTGCTGGCAAAGTAAGTGTGCTTCTGTTGTCATTGGGCTCTCGAACTCCAGATTCTTAGACTGTTTGTTCAATCTGCATAGTGCTCGTCGGCTGGTACAGGCTGTGTTGAATCAATATCCGGCAGTAAATCGGTCGCTCCATCATCCGGACCGTCCGCTGTATCCTTGAAGTCACCATCAAGCACTCCTACTCCCCAAAACGGAGGTCTTGGTGACTGGGTATTCTGTTCTAAGAGCTCACAATGTGCAAACAATTGCTGCTCAAAGGAATATTCGAATGATGGCAAATACAAGGTTAGTTCTTCAGACGAAATTTACTTTTAGTCACACAAACCTCAAACGAAGTCCACCATAAACTAGTGTACACCTGGTGGATCCAAATGTCTGTAGCACTCTAAATTATGAAACGGTGCCTTCGTTTTATACGCACACGGTTGTCTTGTCACTATTGTTTATCGTAGATTGGTTGGGAGTTGAGACTGGACTATGCCTTGATGGCTTTGTATGTGGAATCTCTGCCCTGTACTTATACCTATATTATCTATCAAATGGATGTAAAACGGAATATTTAATCGACATGGTAGTAATCTGAATAGAATATATAGATGATTTACTTTTACGCGCTCTTTCAAGCAAGCAAGGGCTACACTGTATTTTGATACTTAAAATTCGAATTCAGCACGTACCATCCACAATTCACGACAAGAACGTACAAATCTATAGGTTGTGGAGACGTAGGCTTTTTTTACATCTCACTTATCGCTCGTTCCTTTTAACGAAGTAAAACACCTCTACTGTCTACATTGTCAATGTTTCTCATTTCTGGCTGCGAAATTCAACAGATCTTAAAAGGAGGTGCGTGTAATCCAGTGTACAATTGAACAGAAGAAATAGAATCGTTGCAATAGTACACTAATCTCCTAGGAAAATTTGCTGTGTTAATAGCGAGGAAGGGAATATTCTGAAACTGTATGTGGTCGAGCGAAAGCAGCAGTGCGCAGGCAAAAAGAGTTGTCAAGCTGGTGGCGAAGTGACATCAAATCAACCTTGAGACCTTAATTTCTATACGTTTACTGTTTGTTGCATCGCTGTGGCATTTTGCGTCAACATCCTCGTCAACTCAAGTCAGAACCGCGAATTCTCGTAACCAAGATGGGAAAGCTTTATAGACTGTTGCTGGCACAATTTCTATTCAGTTTCTCTCGTGCTGATACACTGTATCAAGTAACCAGCAATGGACCCACGTGAGTTCGGTGTGATTTATATCAGACTCAATGGTAGAGGCAACGTAGAAATTATTATACGAATGCCGCGCTACGTTTATGTTTGTGATGCTAACAGCCTACTTCCTTCAGAACTTTCTTAGGCACAAATAACGGTATTGGCTCCTGGTTTAGGGCAGATAACTCTCAAGGTTAGTGCTTTAGTCAAAATTGCGTCGTTTTTGACATCCCCTGTGACAAACTGGGTCAAATATCAAACCAGAATCAGCACTTCGTGTCGTACCGTGAATTCAAATCCAAAATCATCATCTAGACTCTACTAATGGTAACTCTTGGTGTTCGTTTCCATACAAGGACTATTCAATGGGATTCGCTCCTGATTTACAGGCAATGACTGCCGGCAGTAATGCTGTTTATCCAAATCCTCTGTGGAATAAATACGGTGGCCAATGTATGGATTTCTGTTCCTCGCTCCTCCCTTTTACTGTTGCAAGTGCCCTGAAACGTCAAGTTCTGTTTCTCACTTATAATTCAACAAACAGATTGTGGACTAGAGGCCTGGGTCTATAACCCAGCCAATGGACGCAATATCACAATGTTTATCATTGACGGTTTTGCTCACGAATGGGTTAAGACTCCGGGGTCAATTGATCTCATGCTTGGAGCATACACATCCCTTGCTGGAAATTATCCAAGCAGTAAGAACAATGTCTTAAGTGGTGTCCAATGGGGATTCACTGGTAGAAGATCGCAGAAGTACTCGTTCGGGGGAGCCGGTGATGCAACAGACAGTCGGGCTGCTACTGGCGGATCTTGCAGCGCAAGTACAGATTGCCAGTCCCTGTGCTGCACATCTGCAGGCAAAGTAAGTTTCGTTTCCTTCCTTTGCCATTTGGCTCTCGACATACAGGTCCTTACACGGTCTTATTAGTGCACGTCTGCTGGATCCGGCTGTATTGCGTCCATATCCTCTAACAAGTTGGTCGCTGAATCATCATCCGTTGTATCTTCGACGTCACCATCAGGCGTTTCTGCCGCACAAAACGGAAGTCCATCATCCGTGCCATTGGCTGAATCCTCGACATCCCCGTCAAGCACTCCCGCCACCCAAACCGGTGGTCCATCAGCCTCTCCATCCGCGAAATCTTCAACGTCACAATCAAACACTCCTTCCATCCAAAATGGAGGTTTGGGGAGCTGGGTTTTCTGTTCTCAGAGCTCCCAATGTTTAAACAATTGCTGCTCGAAGGAATATTCGAATGATGGCAAATACAAGGTTGGTTCCTTAGACGAGCTTTATATGTGTTCATGTGCATCTCATCAAAAGCAACCTAATAATAGTGTACACCTGGTGGATCCAAATGCCTGTAACTGTCTCAATTACAAACTGGTGCCTCTTTTCTGTATTGTCAAGCTTAATATTTTTGAGTTGAAGATAGATGGTTGAGAGTCGAGAAAGGATTATACCTCTATGAATTTGTTTCTAATATACCATATCTCTACTATACTTACGCTGTCTATATCAATATGTAACCATGAATGTAAAGTAGAAGATGTGGTTGTAGCGGGTGCCGCGAGCAATGGGGGTGACGAGTACTTTGGTTTCAGCCAATAGCAACAATTAAAAGAGTGATTCTGTACTCGTGTCCTTGGATGAGAACACGAAATGAAGCAAATGTAGTTCCTCGGAGGCGAGGCTTCTCGCGTGTTATACAGTGCCGGAAGTTTCCTTTGGTAATTCTCAAACATTCTTCAATGCGCTGAAAATACCAACAACTGATCTACAAAATTTACCGAGTTCACGATTAGAGAGGAAGGCGTCTCTACAACGTTTTGTGTTTTTGACAGTGCGGAACTTGGGGCAGAAACTGAATAGGTAGTTCTTCTTCGTAGTCTGTAACGAATAATCAAGCCCATGTTCCTCTTGCTGTAAGACCAGCCACAGGTTGTATACGCCTTTCGTGTCACACGGAATGTCAGTCAGTTGGCGTGGAGGGGCTCCTTTACTCTTTTGAGCGAAACTCGAGAAGACACAACTTGTCAGTTCCAAGACGGAACTGGATTTGTGAGGGCATATTGAATCATCTCCAGGGAGAATTGACTGTCAGCATATTACGCACCAAAGAGCCGTAATGTCTAACTCGAGTAGAATTGAGGGCTCGTGTCGGTGCTCTCTTGAATCCATACTCTTGAATCCATATCGGCAGATGGAAATTGTCCTTGACGAGAAGTCGTCTTGATGCAGCATTTCTAGGCGTTGACAGAATAGTGAAGAAACGTAAGAATAATGCAGGTGCAAGAAGACACTGACGAGATAGATCTTTGGTCTAGGATGCAATTTACCATCAAATTATTTCGTTCATGCTATGTTGCCGGCCAAGAGTATCTTACGTAAGAGTGCAGGAAGTGAGCTCCAGTTTTTGGCGGTATAAGCTAAGTAGTTGGAAATTCAGATTCTGCTTGCACATTGAGGCCATACGAGGACGTGAAAGAATGTCACCTCTATAATATTCGATACCCCAACGTCATGGTAACCCAGCCAGCCAGATATGCTTTCATTTGGTTCGGGAATTCAAAAAACCGGCGAATCCTAACAACCAAGATGGGAAACATTCACGTACTGTTGCTGGCAGCGCTGCTAACCAGAGTTTCTCGCGCAGATACCTTATCACAAGTGACTACCAATGCCCCAACGTGAGTTCCGTCCGCATATTTTTTGGTTTGGATGGAAATCTGTACATTCTGGATGTCAAGTTACATTTCTGATGCTAACGGACGACCTCATTTAGAGCCTTTCTGGGCACAAATAACGGTATGGGTTCATGGTTTAGAGCAGATAACTCTCAAGGTTGGTGGTTGGTACAAATTGCGTCTTTTTTCAAGTCTGCTGTGATGAGCTGGGCTGAACAGACATCGTGTCCTACTTTCGTACTCAGCTCCACACTCAAAATCTAGACTCTACCAATGGTCACTCCTGGTGTTCGTTTCCATACGAGGACTATTCAATGGGGTTTGCTCCTGCTTTACAAACAATGACTGCGGGTACCAATGCTGTCTATCCAAATCCTCTGTGGTCTGAATACGGCAGTCAATGTAAGGATCTCGGCCCTTATCCCCCTCTTGAGAATGCGCTCTAGCATCAAACGTGTTTTATGTTTTCTCACATTGAACATTCTACATGGTAGATTGTGGACTAGAGGCTTGGGTCTATAACCCAGCGAATGGACGTAATATCTCGATGTATATCATCGACGCCTTTGGTAATGAATGGGTAAAGACTCCGGGATCAATTGATTTCATGCTGGGAGCATTCATTACGCTTGCAGGAACCGTTCCTGCGAATAAAAGCGTGGTTTTGGATGGTGTGCAATGGGGATTTACTGGTAGAAGATCGCAAAAGTACTCGTTCGGCGGAGTTGGAGATACCGGTCTAGCTGCTAACCCGTGGGATAGCAGTGCGAGTACGTCTTGACTGTCACTTTGTTGGACATAAGCACGCAATTAATTTTTTGTAATCATAGGACGATCGCCTGCCCAAAGTCTTCAACTGTATTATTGGATCGCAATAGTCCACGTGTGTTGGTACATGCTGTGCTGTGTCAACATTCGGTAGCGTGTCAGTCGCCCCTTCTGTTGATAGACCTCACAATCTGGAAACAGTTGCTACTCGAAGGGGTATCGGAATCATGATACCAAGTTAGTCTACATTGATGAGCTTTATTTGTTATCACACGATCCTCACACAAAACCACAAACTAGATGGATGGAACCCAGATGTCTGTAGCTCTTTCACTGCTGAAATGGTGCCTTCGTTCGTAACGTAAAGCTAGTTTCGTGACTGTTGCTGCTTTGTAGGAGGCTGTGAGTTGAAGTGAATTTTACCTTGATGATTTCGTTGGTAATGTAGCATATCTTAACTGTATTATTAATGTAAAACGGAAGATTTAGCTGACGGGGTGGTGCTCTGAATAAAATCGGTTGAATGGAAATCCATCCACACAATTCTTCGGTGACGCGAACCTTTACTTTCTTCAACGAAGAGTACAGAAGGAAAGATGGACTCTGTACTCATTTCCTTTGATCATGCTACCAATTGAAGGTAAAGCATAAAGTCGTCTGCTCGTTCTTGACGGTGAAATTGGTTGTGTGTCTTCCTCGCCACCAGTAATGTCAGTTGGTTGATATATAAGATAACCTTCCTCTTGCAAGTAGACATGACTTGTCAGTCCCATTTTGGAACTGTTCTGGTGTTGAGAATCTTCCTCGTCTCTACCGAGAACTTGCCATCACGCGATGCTTAGATAACAGGGCCTTCCTCGAGTAGAGTTGACCGTCCGTGCCGGGATTCTCTTGAATCCTCATCGGCAGATGGAAGATTGCCCTTGAAGAAAAGCGCTCTAAATACAGGATTTTCTAGTTGTGAGAGAAGGAGTTTTAGTGAGACTACGAGTGGATGCAGACACTAGGGACATAAATTTATGGTCTAGGACGAAACCTACCACCAAGATGTCTCGTTGCTGCTATGTTTTGGTCACGAGTATGTTGCGAACGATTGCAGGAAGTGAGAACTTTAGCATGTTAAATAGTTGAAAATGCAAACTCACCCGCATAAACCTATGACAAAAAGTTCAAATCAACGTGCCAAAGATAGTTGTTCACATTCAAAATTCAAAATATTCATCATCATTCGGGCCTCGCTTGAAATCACGTAAAAGCACGCACCCGTTGACTTCAGAGCTGTTAATCAATGTTTGTTCAGTTGCTCTCCAAGATGCTGTAATCAAGTATAGACGTAAGTGGAGAGAGTAAGTCCTACCTACTTCGTTGCAAAACAGGACTGTTTTGATATTACTAGAAATACTTGCTTTGTCAACAGCCAAGAAGTTGCGAGACGCATTAGACTGCAGTGAGAACGTCCAAAAATGTGCCCGCGAGACCAGATAACTGGACCTGCATCAAGACATCCAGATCGATACAGTATGCTTTTTGACGTGCTCGAATCCAACTGTAAGGAGGGATCTTTCAAAAACTGGCAAACAGAACTGTACTCCTCGCTTTTCCTCACCAACAAGACATTTTGCCAGGCACAAAGAGTCGCCACACTTGGTAGAACGTCGATAAGAGGTCACGCTGGAGAGTCTAAGTGCTATTTGTTGATTGTTTGTTGCATCGCTGTGGCACTTTGCGGCAATATTCTCTCCAACACAAGACCAACCAACCCCATGGTTTCTCACAACCAAGATGGGAAACATTCACGTACTGCTCCTGGCTGCATTGCTATTCAAAGCTTCTCATGCAGATATATTGTACCAATTCACTACCAACGGGCCAACGTGAGTTTGTTTGGTGTGATCTTTCTTATGAATGGAAATCCGTAGATTAATGCCAAGATACATCCCTGATTTTAACTGCCGATCTCATTTAGGACTTTCTTAGGCTCAAATAATGGTATCGGCTCATGGTTTAGGGCAGAAAACTCCCAAGGTAGTTGATCGTGTCAACAATGTGTCGTGTTTTGACATCCATCGTTACAAGCTGGGACCATTATCAACTTGAAGTCAACATCTTCGTATCATGTTCTATGCTCAACTCCAACCTCGAAATCTAGACTTTACCAACGGTCACTCTTGGTGTTCGTTTCCATACAAGGACTATTCTATGGGGTTCGCTCCTGATTTACAAGCAATCACTGCCGGCAGTAATGCTGTCTATCCAGACTCTCTATGGCCTAAATACGGTGGACAATGTATGGATCTTTGTTCTCCTCTTCCCCTTTTGCAAATGCAATGCAACATCAGAAGTTTTCTCACCGTGAACATTCGATACTTAGACTGTGGACTAGAGGCTTGGGTCTATAACCCAGCAAATGGGCGCAATATCACAATGTATGTCATTGACGGGTTCGCTCATGAATGGGTCAAGACTCCGGGATCAATTGATCTCATGCTTGGAGCTTACACGTCCCTTGCTGGATACTATCCTGGCAGTAAGAATAATGTCTTGAGTGGTGTCCAATGGGGTTTCACTGGGAAACGATCGCAAAAGTACTCGTTCGCTGGAGCTGGTGATACTACGGACAATCGCGTTGCCAATGGAGGATATTGCAGTGCAAGTGTCGACTGCCAGTCGCTCTGTTGTACCTCTGCCGGCCAAGTAAGTGGCTGTTTTGTTGTAATTGGACTTTCGGCTTCCAAGTCCTTACAATGTCTTTCCGCATCTCAATAGTGCACATCTGCTGGATCGGGCTGTGTTGCTTCAACATCTAACAAGTTTGTCGAATCGTCCGCCACTGTTACTTTCCGCAACGGAGGTTTCGGTAACTGGGAATTCTGCTCTCAGAGTTCACAATGTGCAAACAATTGCTGTGCCAAGCAATATTCGAATGATGGCAAATACAAGGTTAGCTTCAGTGACGAACTGTATTTAATATCATGTGAACTCTAAAACCAAACCACCCTAAACCAGTGTACGCCTGGTGGAACCAAATGCTTGTAGCTCTCTAATTCATGAAATGGTCCAGCCTTCGTTTATACACTCAAGTTTGTTGTTATGGAGTGAGCTCCAGTCAGTCTATCTAGTCAAGCTGTTTGATCCAAATTTGCAACGAAAGGAATAACAAGTTTAGTTCTAGTCATTACTGTACGCTTTTCGTTTGGTCTCGAATAAATAAAAAGTGTATTAAGCACAGACATAGTTCTTACAGTCTAAGAAGTTATCGCTATTGTCCCTCATATTATATGTGTTGTCGCTGTTGTTGTTTTGCAAAGTGGTACATAGTGATGTGAGGGAAGTAGGCTTTGATGCGTTTAGTTTGTAATGTTCCAGGTCTAGAGGTGTATTATGGATATTCATATCTATAAAATTGATGTAAACCCCGAAAATTGATTGACGTCGTGGTTTCTGGTTAGGTTAAGGAACGATTGTATCCAACTGAGTCTACAGTGACGCGAGCCAAGATGGTGCGGTGTTTTCAAGATTTCAGCGACGAAAAACAGAGATAGAGATGGATTTTGTACTTAAATCTTTAGATTAAGCTCTTAATTTAAGGTGGTTGTCAGTTTTTCATAGGTTAAGCGTATCTGCTAGGTTGCTCAACCCTGAATAGGTAGTAGTATCCTTTGTCAGCAATTTGAAACATTATTCTGGCATTCCAACAAGCTAACACTCTATATTTTCCATCAATTGAACTAGTAGATCTCTGGCTGCACCCTTCCGGAGAAGCTCCCAGCGTTCTTATACGACTTCTCGGTAGCAGGAGAACGTATAGTTCATCCGATCGAGTAGATCGAGTAGATCTACAATCGGTGGTATCTAAGATCTACGAGCCTGCTCCGAGTTGATCAAATACAAGTCGGATTTCAGATTGTAAGGTATTTTGGAAGTCACGTAGAAACAGACTCACTCCAAGTTTCGTCCAGGTCGTTCTGACTTTGGACCTCTTCTTTTATAAAATCAAGGAGCAAACTGGTTTCGGCAATACGAGAGGCTGAAGCTGCGAAACGAAGCACGCTTTGTATGGGGTTTAAGAAGGTGCACAAGGCATGAAAGTACCGAATTTATGCATTTCCATACTATACCAGAGTTGTTTCTACCCAATTGAAAATTTTATACTCTTCGCAACCACCTCTTTCAAATTGAGGTGTGGCCCACCGTCGTTTTAGCAGTCCTCACAAACCATCCTCCAAAAAGTTGAAACCATATTTCAACCTGCTTGGAAGGGAATGGAACAGCCCGAAACGGACTATAGCTTCCTAAATGATCTCCAATTCGATGGTGAGTGTTCGTTTGACGTCGAAACCGAGCTTCCTTCGCTCTAGTGACGAAACACAAAAAACCGCAAGCATTTTTTTCGACACAGTTGGGAAAGTCGTTGCTGCCGTAGAGGCGGAATTGTGCCGCAGAGCAACGGAATTCTTCGATGCGAGCTCACTGATCTTACTTCTTTCTCTACCCAAAACCATAGAAATCGATATGGACAGCAGCATTCCTCACATGCCTCACGTGATGGACTTTGAAGATGAACTCATGACGAATAGAGGAGTTTCAGGGAGCAGGAGGCAGAGCGAACCTGTAGTAAAAGCACATTACGCCTCTAGACAGTCTAGGAACTCTGTGCCAAGTATACCCGTCAAACAAGAGAACTTGCGAAAAAACGCCCTGGAAGCGTCATTGGTTTACTCGACTCCAACCTATGCAAGTGATGATGTATCGAATACCCCTATACAGATGGATGTACAAAGTAATGATGCTAGCATAACACGGAGTAGGCCGAAAACAAATGTACTACCACCAACTCCGGCAGCAACACCGCTACCTCTAACTCCTAGAGGAACACCAGCTCCATCATCACCTGCCAACACGAGAACTAGTAGTGTTGCTGCCCCGTCAAGTAGGAGGAGCTCTGTCTCTGCTATACGGTCACAGCCAAGCATAGCTGCCAGTAGTAGACCATCACCACCTCCTAGGCAGCTACCTCAACAACAGCCTCAACAACCACAATATCAACCACAGTATCAACCACAACCATTAGTGCCAATGCACTATTACCCAGCTCCACCGCCAACACCAATAAGTCATATGCAGTACGCTCCATACAGTCCCTACGGAATCCAATATGGATGGGTCGATTATGCAGCACCCCCGAGACCTAGGCATCCTCATCCTCACATGTATGGAATGAGTTACGAATGGCACGGACATGGATATATGGACAGACCCTCAATGCCCATGTCCAGACCGCCGTCGCCACATGAGGTGCCACCTGTCGGGTACGGAGGAATGTTGCCAATAGACAAGAAACGCAAAAGGCATATAACCGTGGATGTACCAGAAAATGCTCCACAACCAACATGGGGTTTGTCGCCACACACAACTCTAACACGAAATCCATTGGCTTATGGTGGCCGTGCTCCGTCGGGTAGTCCAATGCCAATGTCTCCAAGGCCATTGGGTGTGCCGAGTCCATTGAGGAGAGCGTCAACATACACACCAGATACTCCGTCGGTTTCTATAACAGATGCTTCAGAACCAGTCATTCTGCCGCCACCTGTCAGAACTCCAACAGGTTACAACATCTTTGCAAAAGAGAGAAGGAAACAGCTGGTGGCTATATATACGGAATTGAAGCCAGGTGCCATGTCGACGTTGCTAAGCGAAGAGTGGTCTAGATTAGAACCGGTATGGCTAGGCTTGACCTAATTGTTGGTGAACCCAGATTTCTTACACAGTTTTCACTTTAGAGCGTCAAAGAAGGATATTTAGATGAAGCAAGACGACTGAAACAACAGAGCATAGATGCTGCAGCAAGCTTTGATAAGTCGAGAAAGAAGGTGAAGACACTGACACTACCGAATAGTAATAATAATACCAACAACCACAACATACCACAACCACTACCGTCTCCAGTCGGCTCTGGCTCGCAATTGGGCGAGATGCCAGTATTAGACTTTGATCTGGAAGACTTGGGAATAGAACTAGAAAATACACTGACACCTATAACGCCCATGACTGCCTCACCCGCTAGCACAGCTGGAACGCCAACTACAGAAATCGATAATCCATATGGATCATTGGGCCGCTCGACATCGTCAAATCCATCACCTGCTTCAACGTCTGCGAGTGACTCACCGCCCCCTCGTCGAATGTCGCTGGCCACATCTGTGCCGACCCCGCCTAGGAGGCTGTCTGTTGTAGAGCTGACACTACGACCTGCATTATCGAATAATAAACCAGCAAGGACGCAATCTCTGATGCATGTCAAGACTGAACCGAATAAGCCTGTTGCTCAAGAAAAGATACACCAGCAGCAACAACATCAACCGCAGCAGCAGCAACCGACATCATCAGAAAGCAGCTCTACTGTAGTGGATTGGGGAGGTGATGGTGTACATGTAGCTAGGAACGGAAGTGGTGGGGTAACTATGACAACCACCACAACGACAGCATGGAGTGATAGAAGACGAGCATCAACATCCGTACTCGACTCGATACAAAAGACGTTAATGGAACATGCAAGCCAACACCTCAATGTGCATTTCAACGATCTGCATCTGCCGACGATAACATCATCAAGCTCATCAACAACATCGAATAATAATAATACCAATAATAATAGTACCATTCCTTCAATAACGCATACACCAGCTGACACACCCACAACAACCCAAACTCTGTACTCTATATATTCAAACAACCCCTTGATACCAGATAGCATTGAAAGCGCCATATCTGCAACCGCCCACATATACAGCCAACCACATAACGGCGTACTACCATCTGCAACTGGCTTTGAGCAGGACATAGCCATGGCACCCCATAACAACGGATTCGATTTACAAGGATACCCAACTGCACAATTAGATCACGATACACTCGAATCCGTGTTTGGGATACATGATAGTGATGACCAGCATATGCATGATGAGTTGTTGAGTGTGCCTGTTAAAACGAGTGTGCCGAGACTGATGCCGAATAGTAGTACTGTTAATAGTAGTACTAGTTTTATGGTGGATATGAGCTCGAGTCTGCCAAGTCCTGTCTCAACACCTGCAAAGACACCTGTAGCATTACCTAGCCATACCAGTACTGCTGCTCACACTGTATCATCTAAGGAACCATCACCCCTGATGGAATTCTGATAAACAAACTAGACTGCATCAACAAACACCTACAAATGATAATAGTACCTTCCTGACTTGTCTCGTCTAACAAAAGAGAAATTATGACTGCATTATTTAGATTGTCTCTATCATTTGTCTGTAATCTTACCAAAATGTCGTTATATGTCGCCTGTCTGCTCTCAAGTAAAACGTAAAATTTATAGTGTGTGTGAATAAATAAACAAGTTGAAAAAGTAAAGGACATTGTCGTGGTGTTTTTGACTTAGACTGTTTTTGTTTCTATTCTAGATAGAGCTATGTAACAAATATTATAAGACTTCTGTTTACTCTTGAGGATGGGCTTTCCTCTCTCGCAAGTTCTTGGCTGCTGCGGCAGCTGATGGTGCCGGTTTAACTACGTGCGACGTATTGTTGCTGTTGATGGTGTTGACTAGCGATTGTCCAACAGAATGTAAATCGTTTTGTGCTACGGGAGCTGGTGAATATTGCTGTTGTTGAGCTTTCAAGGCTGCTGGAGATGGCGCTAGTGGAGGTGGTGGACCAGATTTCTTTATTGTATTTGATGAGTTTTCTGTTGGTGTATGATGTTCGGTTGTTATACTTGGTTTTGGTACAACGTCTGTATGTAAAGCAGCTGGTTTAGGTATCACTTCTGGCGTCAATGCAACACTAGACTCTTGTTGATGATGATGTAATGGCTGTTGTTGGTGTTTTGGTTTAGGAAGCAATGGTGGTGGTTTGGATACATCAGAGCTCTCAATACGTGAAGGAAGTGCTGAAGTTAACGTAGATCCATAAAGTGCTGCCAATTCACGGACACGAGATCCACCACCTCCCAAGGCTGGTGCCTTCGGTTGTGGAGCTGAAATAACAGGTCTTGTACTTATTGGTTCTGCGTGTGATGGAGATTTGGGTGTTGGAGTGGTTGATATTGTCGGTGCTTCGGATATTGTCGGAGTAGTTGGTGTCGGTGAGGCGACCATGGTATTTGTCGATGGACCAGACATGGAAGCACGGGTTGGTGACGATGGTTTCTTTGGTGGAATGGGTGGGGGTTTCGATGGTCCACCAGCAGCAAGGCTCGATAAACTGGTTGATGATGGGCTAGGTCTAGCAGGAACTGGTGGAGCACTTGACGGTATAGATTGAATCGACAATCTCGAATCTACATTAATAGTTTCACCAGACTTTCTAACGCGACGTAATCTGGGACTACCTGAACCTTCAGGTTTTGACGCTACATCTGGTGGTCTAGGTATGGGAGCACCGATTTCTTCAACTCTAGGCATTGAAGAGGATCGTTTCACGAGAGCTGGATCTGAGCTTGCCAACAACGAAATGTCCGTAGACGACGTCTTGGTCTTGGAACTTATTGATCTACTGCTCATCATTTGTCTTGCAGCTTCTAAATTGGCTGGCGACCATGTCATGGCTCCTGGTTTCATATCACTGAGCTGTCTCTCAATCAGTGATAATTGAATCGAGCTGCTGCCCTTGATTCCAGTAGGCGATATACAGTCCTTGGCATCTCGTATAGCACTATTGAATGAGTCCATCCATATTTTCCGTTCTTTGTCACTAGCACACTCGAAAATGTACGGATCCTTGCGTTCTTGAATTGACAAGGAGAAAGCACTCTTGGCCGTTGTATCTGGAACGATTTCCACGGTTTCGAGAACTGATAGTGGGTAGATTTTGGAGACTTGTGCCTTCTTGTTCTTGATGACTCCGTATTTGGCAATGATTAGGCAGTCCGAGAACAGGACGACGTATCGTTCTGCTGTGTTCATGGACATTCCCAGATCAAAACGACTAAGCATGCCTTCATTGATGTATCGTCGAGAAGGTTCGTGAACCAGGGAACCCTAAGCCAACCATTTGGTAAGTTGTTTTTGGGTGCAAGCTTCAGCTGTTGACTCCCCCACCTCTGAAAATTCCAATTTCTGCATGATGGCCAACATCTTCTGCTGATTCTCTACAAATCGACGTCTTTCATTGACGACATCGACCACCTTGTTGATGTTTGTAGCCGCTAATTCCAGATTAGCTCTGTCTGGATGTCCTACCGGTGTGTGTTTGAGCAATTCCTATATAGACATATGTGAGTAAATCTTGTTACATCTTGCAAACAATGAACTTGTGCATACCTTGAGAATCAACGGATATTTGCAAACACGTTGTACTGGCTTGATTAAGAACGCACCAATATCCAGGCCACGACAGTCAGGTCGAAGGAAGCAATACATCAAGAAGCCTCTTAAGTCCTCATTTCCTTTTTCACGTTTGAGATATGCCATTGCTTCCGGCTGATTCGCACAGTATAGAGTATAGATCTTGAAGTATTGTTCCTGGAGTGAAAGGTATGAGATCGCTTGAATGTCGCGTTTTTTGCCGTCTCACAAAAAGGTGGCATACCACTTTGATGAATATATCTGCCACTTCTTTAACAACACCGTTAGAGAGCCGCCGTCTCTCTTCCAAACGAGAAAGCAGTTCCTGATATGATAAAAGGTTCAGAAATCCCGCTTTGGGCATGTGACTGGTACAGCAAAGACTCACTTGGTTGACTGGAAGTAATTGTTCGATATTTGAAAACACCACATGCAAATCTTTGCCAGGCACAATACTCTTATCCCTCATGTTCTTCATGAAGAGCTAAGCGTCATGGCGTTAGAGAGGGCAACAGAAGGCAAACAAAATCAAACGCACAACGTACATTAATCACAATATGTAAATCCCGCACGTATTCTCGTTCGGTAATAAGCAACTCATAGATAACCTCCTGTCGTTTCAATTCCTCTTTTGGCAGTTTCTCAAGCGCAATCACAAATCTCGGTCGTCCATCATCCCACGAAGTGACATGTCCCAATCCAGAAGCAGGGGCAGTTTCGAAGTTCACTTCCGAATCATCCAAGACAAACCACTTGTCGTGTGCCAGCACACCTCCAATTTGAGCAAGTGGATTGATCTTCTTTTTACCAGCAGGTATCCCATCACCCTCTGAAACGGATGTAACAGATACCTCGGAAAACTGACGTTCGTGGGCTGCTGTAGGTGACAATGGAGCATCAATGTCCAATGTGGAGGCATCGCCAGGAGCCATGGATAACCGAAGTGACGAGTCGTCTCCAGGCATTGGTCTCTTGTACTTGAGATACCATGATCGCACTTGCTGAGAGTCGTTCACAGAGCCATTACTTCCCCCTTCAATTGAGCTATCGTCATCTGCACCGACCTCTTTGGATTTTGCAGACTCGAGGCTTGTACCAGAATCTCCGACTTCTTCAGTATTGTCATGCTCGCATTTTGACTTCGACCTAAATAGTGCATTCCACGATGCATTCGACTGAGATTTCTTCTTCAAGCTCATTGATCCCATTGGATTTGATTCAGCTTCTGCGTATTTCGAAACAAGGGATTAAAAAGTTAGTTGGGTTGTAACGATATGACAAAATAACGCGTCTTGTACCATTGGTAGGTCGTCTCTGCCTCCTATTAGGTCCAATGGTGCCGCCATCACCAGCGGCACTTCCAGGGCGTTGTGAGTATCGAGCTTCCAAAACTGTACGAGCAGCAGCAACCTTTTCCTGAGTTTCCTCGCCGCCCATATTATTTGGTGGTCCCCCAGTAGTGACTACTGGACGTGGAGTGGCCATGTTTGATGATGAAAATTCCGTTTGAGGCCGTCAACCAAAGCTGCAACGGTGCCATCAATCTCAAACCCAAACCCGGTGGCAAGAAGCTATCGAACGAGAGAATCAGCGCAAAAATGTGAATATTGTAACGTGAAATTCAAGTCAAATATGACACATAGTTGATGTCTTTAAAGTTCATTATGTTGTATTCTTCATTCGCAGAAAAATCTGGTCGAATAATACCTAAAGAGACGGGTCAACTTTCATAGGGGCTGACAGTAGATCCATTCACTTACAGGACGTAAGCAAATCTAATCTATCAGCATCATGAGCTACCAGGCAAGTGTCCAACAGGGAGGAAGAAATGTTTTTGGATTTTGAGGAAATGTGATTTTGGGAAAAATTGTATCAGAACGATGGAGACCTAGGTCGAGGACACAAGATCAGACATCATATCATATTGATTGTGCACTGTACTTATTATGACTCTACGTGAGAATCATTGCTGTCTCGTTGAACTATCTAACAATGCATTCGAAAATAGGCTGCCGATCAAAAGAAGGAGGACTTTCGAAAGTATCTGGAAAAGAATGGAATAACGGACGCTCTCACTAAAGGTACCATTTAAACGGCGTGCCTGAGCATGCATTTTAAAAGTCGGGTTCTCACAAATCATATTCAGTGTTGGTGGGTCTGTATGAAGAACCAGAGAAACCTGAAAACCCTGTAGAGTACGTGTATCTCGATTAATGCTATGTTTCACAACATCTCTTTAATTAACTCTGATCCACCTACCATCAACTATGCAGCTTCATCAAACAATTCTTGGGTGGACCTTCAAACGTCGATGTAGAGGCCCTTAAACACGAGAATGAAGATCTACGACGAAAGGTCGATGAATTGCAAGCCCGATTAGATGAAGTCCTCAAGGCATGTGCTCGTTTTGTCACGGTTTTGCAGACGACGTATGTATTGATTGAACTTTATAATCATAGCCAGCGATGCCTGAGGCAACTTCAGACGCTCCTGCTCAGTAAAGCGTCCTGTAATACACACTGTAGATACTGTAAAGATGATAAGAAATACGTGATTCATTTCGGCATGAGCAATTCTATGATGTTTGGTTGTCATCCAGTCACCTGAAATTGAAGGCACGAATTCCAACAAAGAGAGTAGGTGGAAAGATTTAGATCCCTTCGTTCTAAAGCAATGGCACCGCGTGTTGTAGGAGTCCTCTTATTCGACGTTTTCGAAGCTTTGGATGTAAGTGATGAGCGTACAATGGAAGCAACCGCCAAAACAGACTCACTCATTCCACATCTCTTTGTATTTAATAGGTTTACGGACCACTGGAACTACTCTGCAATCAGCTTGTTGCTTCACATTTCAAGATCATCACAAGTGCAACGTCAACATTTGCAACATACACCTGTTGAAATCAGGACTGATCAACTTTTAATATCACAATTCAGTTTCAGCTGATGGAGGACCCGTCAACATTCATACTGGTCAAACTGTTCTAGTTGACCACTCTTATGACAACTGTCCAAGTGAATCCAAGCTTTCTGTTGCCTTCTTACTGATTAGTCACGGTTGAGGCTGACCAAAATTTGTATTTGAATTTATAGAACTGGACATCTTGTTCATTCCTGGTGGATTTGGTACACGAAAGTTGATTGATGATGTACCAACAATCAACTGGAGTATGCGGCGCTTATTGACCTGACTACAAAATCACGGAGAAACTCACCCGGGCATTCTTCCAATAGTCAAAACTCGATCTCAAGAAGCTGAATACGTTTGGACGGTTTGTACAGGTGCTGCTGTTCTCGCCAAGACCGGTCTACTTGACGGGAAGCGAGCTACCAGCAACAAGAGAAGCTTCGCGTTGTAAGTTGAGGCCTCCGAAATCTCACACGAAGCTCTTCCCTATTCTCAGTCGTTGATTGTAGTGTCGTCTCAACTGGCCCAAAAGTATCATGGATTGCTAAAGCCAGATGGGTTGAGGATGGCAAGTTCTGGACTTCATCAGGAGTGGCTGCAGGTCTGTTTCCATATGTCTTACCTTGTTGTACGTTTGGAATCTGACGGAGTGTGCTGACGGAGTGTGCTGTTCTAGGAATTGATATGACGTACGCTGCAATTGCAAAACTGACTACTCCTGAACTGGCCAAGCAAGTTGCTGATGCTGTGGAATACTCTCCACACACAGACAGCTCATGGGATCCATATGCTGATATTCACAATGCCAAAGACCACATTCCCAAATTGTAAAATTGGTCTTCCTAGGGCATTGTAGGGAAGAAATGTTTATTCAGAAATAGATCTCAGTTCAAGACAACAACCTGACGCCGTGTCATTTTCATTAATTGCAAATCAAAAGGCAGGATTTTTTGCTGATGTGCCCACCAGGCACAAACTGGCTAATTTGAAGAGAGAGATGTGGTTCAAACATTCACAGGAAGGTCTCAATTTGCAAACACTATGGTTTCGGGCCATTTTGTACGTCAACACTCGAAATGGCTGCCTTTCCGAGCTCTCTTCTAATCTTCTAACTATGTGCCAGTTTCATACAATGCTCGAATGCAAAGAAATTACTCGGAATTACTCCGAGCGGCTGTGATGGAAACGGAAGCTACAATGTGAACTCTCAAGAGGTAAATTACCACTTGTTTGGCTTCTCTGTGCTCTGACTTTATAATGTTTTTGACGCCATTTCTTCGTATAGTGCGCAGAAAGCAACTTCGACTCCTTCTCTCAATGTTGTCGTAAGGCCGGCAAGTTTCCAGGACCACCGTATGTCTATGACACCACTCTATCTTGTGGAGGCAAGCACAGAGGAACAATCGGCTAAAAACCATTCTGTTGTGATTTTTGAGATTTCGTTTGTCAAATTTGTGGATTGATTTGTGTAAGTCGTTGACAATTCTTCACATTTGTTCGAGATGTAGTCTCCAAAAGAAAGCTTGATGTCCGGTTGTACATGTGCGAAGGCTGTATTGATTGAGTATAGCGGCACTACCCCGATTAGTCAACTATGCACTATTGTTTCTTGGCATGAGCCATATCTCTTAGAGCGTCGACAATTGCGGTAGGAGGTACATTGAGCCTGACTAGCTCCAAGATCTAGGAGAACCCACACAGCCAGATGTTAAGCAATGTTGATACCAATGGACGTCCGTTCTGGCGATTCTTACAATCTTAAAGACATCCTGACGTATTATAAGTCCAGAAGACGCGGCCAGATCGTACAGTTCAGCATCAACTAGTATTGATGTGAGCATAGTTCGGAAATCGCAGTTTGGATCAAACAAGACGCCAACATTGTTGAAAGATGGAACTCACCAGACTTTTGGAGCAATGACTCTGGAACTTGTGGAATGCTTGCTTGCATACTGATGTCCTGTATATATGTAAAGCACGTCAGAAAATGGACGTTTCAAGCAAACGTGATATTTGAAACATCAAATGTTGGCTTAAATTTCGTGTCGAGAAGCAGTAGTTCTCCATAACATATTGTCATGACACGTACTAGATCCTATATTGCTAGTCTGAAGCTGGTGTTTGGTATCCTCTCTGTACTGTCGATTGCTCCAAAAAAATAAAATTTCATCCACCACAACGTACTTGAGGGACAAGCAAAACGATGCAAGCTCCAATAGCATTCTCCATATGTCGGAGAGCTCTGGCGTCGGTATGTAAACATAGTCCCTGTATGCCTCTTGGTGACTTAAGCAATGACCAACCTTTTCTCATTTGCAAAATAGGGCTGCCGATTCAACAATACTCTTCCAAGGCATCTCGCCACAATCCCAACCAGTAAGCATACACTAGCAATGCCAATGACAACGTACTCATACTCTTCCTCGTTTAGCTGATGCAGATAGCTTTGCACCTGGGACTCTGGTCTCATCATCACCACATCCAATTTCACACATTCGATTGCTCAAGATTATACCACACGAGAATGAATCATTGGAGGTACATGAATGGAAGCACATATTTGTATCTTACTGTGGGACTCAACTCGTATGTCTGTTATACAGGAAAGGAATGGCAGACTACACAGAGAACGACTACAACACTTCCATCACCAGTTCTGGATGGACAATAATATGGACTTTGTTGCTGCAAAGGACAACTTTGAGACCGAGTGTAAGTGTTTGCACCTCATACAAACATACTGGTATACCAATACTTTCTTTTGCTCCACAGTCATGACTCAACACGGCCGCCCAGCAGCACCATCCGACCTATCTCGCTTCTACAGATCCTATCTAGAATCATCATACGATCGACACGCAGAGTACAACTACAAGGTCTGGAAGTCATCGTTCGAGGCCCTTGTGCCGGCCTTCCAATCGGAATTCTCAAGATGGAGGAGGAGGGTGTTTGCTGCGAGAGAGGAGCGGTTGCCGTGGGCGCCGCCGAGACCGTCGTGGAGGCGATCCTTCTCGAGGGGGTTGGCGCATCTGGGATATGGGTATCGGGCTGTTGGAGTTACCGTAAGATAGGAACGTTAAAAGCACACATACACACCACTACCAAAATTTTGTAAAGGTCTCGTTGAATTTAGGTAAATTTGATACATTTTATAATGAAAGACAATCTTTGGCTTGAGTTGGATTGTATTGTGGTGTAGTGTGTGAGCACCGTATCCAGTTCCAACATAGAAGAGAGTGCGCAATATCCATTTCCAACAAAGAAGAAACCGAACTAAATGACACAAGCTAACACAAATGTCGTGTTTTTTTTTTGTACGTACAGTGTATTGAGTAAGTCTCTAGAAAGAACCAAATGATACTGTACGAAGATTTCCTTCCAATAAAGAAGATTCCCAGATCTTCAGGCTCCTTTGTATACAAGGCACCTCCACATCATCCATATAGTCATCATCAGAATATCCATTCTTTCGGGGTGGAGGAGGAGCATCTTCACCAAACTTCTTTGTGACCAAGGACTATGCGATATGAATACATCCGTCCGTGTTCCAAGCATCGTTGAAGAGCTCAGATTTTACGTCATCAGCCTTGATGTGCCGAGCTTCACGAGCATTTGGATTGTAAACGTTTTGATTGGCTGCTCCAACTGTTGCTGGAGATGCATGTTGAATGATACGATGAATGTCTGTTTGTAAGGCGAGCGAAAGTCTACTCAAGTCCATTCATCATCGTTGGATGCCTACCAGCTATGAGAATGTATAGTAAGCACATAATATTGATTGTACATCAATATCGATGGAAGAACAATTCAAATATTGGCGAAATTTGCCTTGTCTGCTGGAGCATTGTTTCGAATGAGCAAAGGTTGATGTCCATCAATACTGATATAGCAAGGAGAGAGATCAACCTGGTTGACGGCAGCATCCAACAAGTCCTCCAGAGCCTTCTGTGCAGCAAGAAACTGCAGCTTTGGTGGTCCACGGTTCATTCTAATACTTCAAAGACTAATTAACTGCGCTCAGAAGATATATAAAGGCATTAAGAAGGCAAATCATGACATAGACTGAGGCTTACGATAACATTTTTTTTTGCTTTAGTCCTTGATGATCTTCAGTATTGCCGAGCTGATTTTGTGTCAAAATGAACGAACAACTTGACTTCTTGGTTTGAAGGTTGGACGGAAGCAAGACGGAAGATTCACGCGTCGAACAAGTCAAGATCGCCAATAAATATTTCCAGTGCTTAGAAAAATTGTAAGAACCGAACTTCTCATTCTTGCCAAGCTGACGAAGCAGGCTCAACTTTTGGACGACCGTTGAAAGGCAGCACACGACTAAACCTGTAATCGCATACGTGAAGGACAGAGCAACAAAGCAACGATGAGCGCTCACAAGCCTGTTGGGATCGAGCCAGGAAGCGAGAATGAGAAGCCTCTTCTCGCTGCTTCGAATTACGATGTAGATCCTTTCAAGGTGTTTCGTGGAGCAGAGAAAGTCACTCCCGAAACGCATCCAGATCCATTCGATCTCTGTGACGAGGTAATGTTGCACTGGATTTACGTGTGTCTACTTCAAAGACGTCCGCTTTTGCATTGGATTTCGAGGAATCATTTGATCGTGGAACAGGAATCAACGGTGACACAAGTCAATCGCTTACCTATCGCATATATAGGACCGAAAAATCATTCATATGTCTCCAGCTCCAAAGTACTATAAGCCAGTGGAACAGCTCAGGCCCTTGTACGTGGTGGTTTTTCTTCCTGCGTCTGTTGCCCGTTTTTTGAGACCAATTGACCAACATGTACAAATTAGGTCCATTGTAGGTGTCGGACATGGAATGAGTGGAATTAATTTGGCTATCATGCACAACTATAGGCTGAAAAATACTACTTTGAAGATCTAGTAAGGCTTTGTATTGACACACTCACAGTCATAAATCACTGATATCTTTCAACTTAGCGAAAAGAACTCTGACGTTGGAGGCACCTGGCTAGTTAACCGCTATCCTGGAGTCAGATGTGATGTACCGAGTCATCGATACTGTTGGAGATTCGAGCCAAATGACTGGACATCAGGATATGCAACCTCAGCCGAGATATGGGAATACTTCAATCGTGTTGCCAAAAAATATGACACTGTCAAATATGTCACGTATAATGCAGAGGTCATTTCTGCTGAATGGCTTGAGCCCATGTACAAATGGAAGGTCAAGACCAACATCAAGTGCCAAGTTGTCGAGGAATACTTTGATGTCTTTGTAAGTGACGAGTGGTTTCGTTGTAATGTGGCCATTGTTATTGATAATGCCACAATGCCTGCTTTAGGTAAATGGGCAAGGCGCTCTTGATAGACCGAAAATGCCTGAAGGCGTTTCTGGAGCGGAAACCTACAAAGGAACCATTCTACACTCTGCGAAGTGGGACACCAACTTTGATTATACTGACAAGGAGGTTTCCATCATTGGAACTGGTAGCTCTGGAATCCAAGTTATTACCGCAATGGCTAGCAAAGTGAAGAAAATGGACATTTACATCCGAACTCCATCATACATATTGCCATTCTACGAGCCTTTGGAATTCACAGAAAAACAACGAGCTCAATTCAGGAGTGGCGGCTTCCACTGGCAGTACTTCCGTGACTCCTTCCTCCGTGGTGAACGCTTCTGGCCAGTATTCAATCGAAACTCTAAAATGCAGCACCGCATTCGTAATGTAAGTCTTCATTGTCATAATGAGCTTACATATGTTCCTTACTACTCTGTTTCTAATCAGGACGCATTGAAATTATTGGAGAAGGAAGTTAAAGATCCAATACTCAGGAAGCAATTGACACCAAATTACGCTCTTGGATGTCGTCGTTTGACTCCGTCTGAAAACTTTTATGATGTCGTTCAGATGCCTAATGTACATTTGATCTGGGATCCGATCGTTGAAATCGCACCAGAAGGAATAGTTACAACCAAGAAGGATGATCCTAGTGTTCGAACTCTGCACAAGACTCCCATTATTGTCTGTGCTACTGGGTAATAGCGCTCGTGTTGTGTGGTTTTGAGTACGTCTAATACTGACACCAACAACTTTGGGTAGCTTCGATGTGTCGTACAGACCTCCATTCCCAGTGGTTGGACGTAACGGAGCCACACTTCAGGACTGCTGGAAGGAGAACCCGATCTGTTACAAATCTGTCATGTGAGTGGAGATGACTTCGCAACACGTCTCATATCATCTAACATTCTGTATATATAGGACTGCCGGCTTCCCAAACTATTTCATGATGATGGGACCCTTCGCTCCCGTAGCAGCAGGCGGCTTACACATGCATACAGAAGCCCAAATCAACTACATGATTCAGTGCCTGCATCGCCTGCAACAGGAACCTGAGCTAAAGTATGTGGAGCCAAGGTTGGATGCACAACAAAAGTTCAACGATTGGATACAGAATTGGCACAAGACTGAAGAAACAGGTAAGCAGAAGTTTGCACTCAAGTTAAAGCCAACAGTTGAAGTGTTAACGTTCTATACAACTTGTCTTCCACGTTTAGTCTGGGGCACAAACTGTGGGGGATGGTATTCCCAACGTAATGGATTTGTTATTCAGTTCCCTGGTAGTGCAACGCAATACCATGACATGATGTACACACCAGACTGGAAGGAATTGCAGTATGGCAATGTAAGCCAGTGGTTTAGGACATTCATACCAATCACATCAACACTTTTGAATCCTTCACTAAAACGATACTTTTGTAGGACGCTTCACCAAAGCTGTAAGGCTTTAAGTAGTGCCAATCGAACATTGTCCATGGGAGCGAGTTCCTACTTTTTTTAATACGACTTAAATGAGATTAGTAGCAATGAGAATTTACCTTGAAAATACTTAGCGTGCAACTTAAACTTGGTATATAGAGGTCGGCGCTTTTGGTTGTTGATGATCTTCAGAATTGATGTCGCGTCGGCACGAATTTGAGGTTCGAACTTCGAATCATTGAATCGAAAAGAGAGCAAGTTTACGTGTTTGTCAACAATCAATTCAACATATCAGCAAAAAATTTGTAAAATAGTGACGGGTACTAGCCGCTGCGAACTAGGTTCCATGCAAGTTTGGATAGGAAGTTTTGATTGAAACCACAACAGTCAACTTCATTGTAAATCGAAAAGAAGAAGGCCTTGTTGAAGCAATTGAGGTGAGCGCTTTGTCATACGAAGCTTCGTGGTTTTTGTCTGAGCTTGTTCGCAGAATATTGTGCTAACCTTTCAACCTTTCGCTTTTCATCACAGCACAAGTTGGATCGATAAATTTTAGCAACGAAAAGTCGATAGATGAATCCAATTATGCTACTTTTACTCTTCTCAAAGGCTCGTCATTAGCTGGCTTACTGAACTCCTCGTTTTCTAGTGTCGCATCAACCTCATCAACTGCCAACATGGTCGACCAATCCGAGCCAGAGCAACTAGAGCCTCATCATCCCTTGGAGCTATGGAACATGATCTGTTCCAAGGCTGCAGAGATCTCGCTTGGAACTCTTGCAAGGACGTGAGAAGACATGAACTGTGTTGCTCTCAAGTACTTGGATCGTGTTATTGGTCTTGTAAGCTTGCACCTTTTGCTCAAATTTTCAAAATGGAGCAATTTCTTAGCTCTGTTGCTCTCGTATAGGGTTCATGGGCTGACAACCACGGAGATTCTCACTTGAATCAGCCCTGTGAAGCATCATGTGTCTTTGCCGATGCTGGAAAATCGTAAACAACCAGCAACCATATATCAGCAACCCAGTTTTTCCAACGTACGAATCGTTAATCTTTGGGAGCTCTCGGGAGGCTTCCGTGTGCTCTTCGAAGAAGTATGTCCCCTCCACTTCCTCGAAGAACAATGAGGGAATGGGTGGATAAACGCGTCCTCACCGTCGCTGCAGAGCTCATCATCGCATGCAATCTCGCTGTATATGTAGAGTTGTCCACTGATATCCTAGAACATTTAGTAAGATGGTTTCCTAGGACCATTACGAAACTCTCAATGCAGGCCAAAACGTTTGAACTTCCAGAGTTCGCGGCATTCATGGCCAAGTCACCTAGCATAAGGAATGATGTATTCAATCGTGGACCCTATGATGCAGTTTCTGCTTGCATTCAGTCACAGCACCTCCACAGTTGTCATGTGGAACTTCGTACAGCCCGTTTATTCTGGTAGATCAATCATTATAGCTTTGGAGGTTGATAGTGTACATACTTTGAAGGAATTGGACTTGAAGTCACTCGATATAAGCCACGTACCTGGCTTCCGTTTCGTGAAGTACGAAAACTTGACCAAGTTGAGAGTAGTGTTTCATTCCAGTCGGTTCAATGGCCTTGGAAACAGGAAGGGCAAGCTTAAGTCGCTAGTCTTGGCCAACATTATTACCGCAACTGCACCCATTATAAATAGTATTATCCACGCGAACCGTCTTACTCTGGAAGAGATTGAACTGCCCTGTCCTCGATCTGATGACGAGGAACATGAAGGTATAAACCATGACGGGCTTCATACTCCACATGTATCACAAGATCTCGTGGTAAACATTGTTCGAACTATATTCGAACTCGAATTTTCACTTTGAACATGTCAGTCGATAATGCCAACCGATCCTTTACATCACGAGGAAGTTCAATCAAAAAGCTACGACTGCCTTAGTATACCGAAGATGAGTTTGATATCAACCTCATTATAGAACACTGTCTCAATCTGAAAGACTTGGCTTTGGACCACTTTGGCATATCATAATCGCCATTATTTCTAAGTTGGTAAACTTAAAACGAAACTGTCTATAGGCCCACGAAGTAGGACCATGTCGTTAAATCTCATAGCACAGGCATTTAAGCATCGAGATCCCAAGTCTTCAGCAGTCAAACTTGAATTTGGGGAAAGCACAGAATGTCAAGCTAGTGATGAGCTAGTCGAGTGCTTGAAGGTAGTCGCTCCAGATGAGAAGACTTGGACGTTTATACGAGATTATTGCGGACAGTTGCATCGTCACGTATGGTATAACCGTGGCCTGCTCAAAGACATCGACAACAACGTATATGTTTAGTGCTTTGGTCTGCTGCTCGAGTTGATCAGTCTTGTAGTTAGTGCGTAAATCGTAGTGGCCCTTCTCCGATTGTAGAACTAGTAAATAAGTGAAGGAAACTGATCTAAACTGATTCGGTAAATGAATTCCGCACAAAGCGACCAAAAGCGTCAGAGGCAACAAGCGACAAGAGATTTCAAGAGATTTCATCTCTGTGGTTTGGCAAGCAGCAGCAGAGAAACATCGATGATGTCCGCAAAAGGTAAATTGGCCAATCATAGATTTTTTGAGACTTCTCTCATTCAATGCTGAGCCAGAAAACGGTTGGAAAACCACTCACAAAGGAGGGAGGACGGCCAATGAAATCACTAACGAGAAGGTCGCTCTCGTTTAGCGCAAAAGACCAGATAGACCCATATTCGTTACTCTCACGGTCACTGAATAACTACAGTTTGGCTGTGAGAACATCCACTGTTCCCTTCGACGACGATTCACCACCAAGTTTCTTGTCGTCGGGAATAGGGAAGCAGCTTGCTTTACCGTCGCAGAGCTTCAACTTTAGGGTACGAGTTGTTCTTCTTCTCCTTTCACTCCTCATGTTTACATGGACGGACAACATCAACCGTTGTGAGGTGTTAACGTTTTCAACACATAGGGTCTTTTGGTTAATCTTGGATCTGGATGTAGGCCGTGGCCCGTGACGGCCTCGACACCGCTTTATAACTCGACCACAACGCTGGGATTTGTAAATTTTGAAGGAGACTACAACTGTACCTCCTTCGACACTGCCCTCAAAACCATCACAAGTCAATTCTATCCAGTACCAGCCGGCTCTCCGCCGCCGATATTATTCGTTTCCAACTATGAGATTGACCTTGTTGATAATTTTGTGGTAAGTGGCAGCATCAGAGGTTAGTCAACACCTCGCGTCCTAACAATATTTCAATCCTAGGCATCTGGCATTCAGGCGAATCTGATTCTTTTAGATATCACCATGGGCGTTTCGATAGGCACCCTTTTAAACACCATGAGCAACACGACATACGTTTTAGCTGAAGTGCAACCTGTGCCAACAGGGTCTGGACAACTGAACAATGTAGATAACAATAATCAGCAAGATAATGGTGGTTCAACAGCAGCCAAGACAGGTGCAGCCGTAGGTGCTTTTGTAGGAGTGCTCTTACTAGCAATGCTGGGAACTTGGGCATATTATCGCAGAAAGCGACAATTGGCAGGATATCGTAACGATGGAGAAGAAGGAACGCCATTATCCAACAACCCTGATGCTCCTGCTATACCCCTATCCGATATATCAGCAACTGCACCACCACTTCCAGTATACTCGCAAGAAACACCAACATTTGTGCCGCCACCAGAACACTCGCCTGAAATGTCGCTACCGCTTACAACAGCGGCTCGAGCAATGAGTACAGAAAATATATTATTCGGAGAGCCGCCGCCAAGCTATAGTGAACTAGGACCAGAGTTTTATGAATCTGGTCCTGAAGAAGGATCATCTGTATTAGAAGGCCACCCCTCTGCGCCATCTTTAGCAGTTTTGATAACACCAGGAAGTCCATCTGTCGCTAGTGGGTCTCCCGATATTATTGCATCGTCTTCGGCAGCATTGATACCAATAGCAGCAGCAGACGAAAGCAAGGGGTTTACGGACGATAACAGCACTATACCAGACTCTGAATCACCTATATCAAGACCGTCAGCACCACGCACATCATCACTAGCGCCAGTATCTTCTGCTTCAGCTCCCCCTATACCCATAGTAGCTTCACCGTCTGCACCACCACCAGCTGTATCGAATATTGATGCTTCTGCACCTCCCGTAGCTGAATCGATAGAAAATACCAGTAGAAGTAATAGTTTAGTGGATAGTGCCGTGCTAGTACCATCAATGCGCGATGGTAAAGATATGTCTGTAGATTTAGTACGCCAACCACTCTTAAGGACGAGTATGGAAGGTGAAGAGTTGATTGAATCTCAACCCACTCAAATACCTGGTAAATCTGTTGTTTTGGAAAGTGCTTGGGTTGATTCTCATGATGCGGTAAGCGTTGTCGAAATTGGTTGCGCTTGCAAAGACTTGGAACTTATTTGGTATCTTTTATTCAGGGATCATCGCGGCCAGAGCACTCTGCTTATCTAGTTTAGTATTGTTTTGAACACTTGAAATTGTAACTGGCACTTATGTAAATAGACCACAAGTTGAAACAGTAACACTCTCTGCTCAAGCGCTGCTCGTACATGCCAAATAGTTGTTTGCGCACATACAACTCTGATACATTTGATACAATTTTCTTAACACTTTTCATACTCGTTTCACACACATTCATCACAACAGATATTCACCAAACAAAAGGGCAACGATTTTAAGGTTGTATTCAACTTATCCGTCGTATCCCTTAGGACGAGGACAATCACCTTCTGTTTCACGAGGAAGCCCACCTGGATGATACGCAGGTTGAGGATGGCCAGTTTGTGCAGGAAGAGCACTTTCAGTATCACGAATGGAGGTGTCAAGCACCAAGATGGCGAAACGTTCAGTGATTTTTTCTTTGCCTCCAAATGCATAATGAGCTAAAATGAGCGTAGATGAATAAAGTATCCTAGCAGCCGAGACATTACTTTTTTCACCTCCTTCAGGCATGTGCATGCCACACTTGCCTTGTAAGACAAGATTGAGGTTGTTATGTATACAAGGATGAGGATTGCGTTTAGCTATAAGAGATCACAAAGCACATAAGAGAGTCTTATCTTACCAGGATGTACACTTTGCCCCTTGTCATCTTCATGGATGGCTTGACAGACATACAATGCACGACCATCCTTTTCATATCCGCCAGTGACAGGCTTCAAGATGCCTTGATCTTTCATTTCAATCATGGTGGTGATTCCTTGACTGATTCGTTCCCATCGATAAAAGGGTTGAGAGCTTTTATCGACGGTGAGGACTTCATAGTCATTTTTGATGGTCTCGTGTCCACCATATGCCACATGAGCGCCTGTTGGATGCATGTGTGGACCACATTCTGTTGTGAAAAGGATAATGAAGCCGTGTTAGGGAGTTGGTGATGGTGGCGATGTCTTTCACAACATGTTAAATTGAGCAATCAAACTAAAGAGTGAATGTAGAAATGATCCTCTATTGCTTATTATGATGATCAAACCAATGAAAAGAACATCCGATCTTCCAATGTTGCGACTCATCGAGCGAATGTCATTGACACATGACAACTACCATAACAAAGATACGAAACGTCCTCAAAACTTACTTCCAGGATGAACTCCACCATCAATGAAAGCTCGAGCAATGTAGAGTGGATGTCCAGCTTCACTCCCTCCTTGAATGGCGTCAGGTGGAATGCTATTTTCAGTGGCAGGTACAAAATGTGGAGCATGTTTGGACCAAGGATTCGATGCATTGGGAGCTTGATAGTGGAGTGCTTGTCCTGCCTACATGATCAATGATTGAAAAATTCAAAGTGTGTTTTGCCTGTTTGATGTTTTGAACATGCTGGGGGTTGATGTCAGTGATTTTGATGTAAATTGACAATTAACTGAATGAATAATGGAAGACGATGCGAGGTATTCGACATAAAGCTGAGAAGTTTACCTTTCGCAGTATGTTTCTGTTCAAGTCAGTTGGACTTAATGAGAGTGTTTTGGTGCAAGTGTCAGGCAGTGAGGAACGAAAACAGTACGAAAGTGGAGAGAACAGATGAAAATGCAAGTGGTTTCATCACGTAGGAAGTTAGAGAAAGCGAAAATTTAGAGTCGGTTGCTTCCTTGAAGTTCACATATTGTATGTGAATTTCAAATGGACGCAAAGACCCCTTTTGACCAAACGGGCTCCAAGTACAGGTAATTCATGAGCCACCTTAGGACTATGGGGGAATTTCTTCTTTGAGGGAGATTTGCACTACATCGCTTTAATACAGTGGATACAGATTTTTTTACGTCTCTACTATTTATACTTTTATGACACCAGCGATATGTTTACCAAACGCCAGGTACACCAGGCAACTCAAAATATATATTCATCATAACCATTAGTACGAGGAGTGTACCTAGCAGTTATCACAACGTCGCCAAACTGCTGGGGTTGCTACAGGATTCGTGCCAGGACCTGGATGAGCTGTATGACCTTGGATCACTGCATAATCTTGGCCATGGAGCGATATACCTGACCTGGCTCATAGGTAATTCCTTCAGCCCATTCACGAAGACAACCTTGAGTGTGATGATGATGAGAATGACCCTCTTGATGGTGTTGATGATGATGCCCAGCTTCAGTATAACTAGGAGGATAATCACCAAAGCGACCTTCATTTGAACGAGGAGAATGGCCACCATAATCGCCTTCACTTTGACGAGGAGGGTATCCAAATCCACCATAGCCACCTTCAGTTGGGCCATGAAAAGCACGACCATAACCACCTTCAGTCGGATGAGGATAGAGACTACCAGAACCACCTTCAGCTGGACGAGGAGGATTGGCACCCCAGCCACCAGATTGACCAGGAGGATTCGCACCATAACCACGTTCAGATTGATGGGGAGGAGCACCACCTTCAAATTGACGAGGAGGAATACCACTTTCAGATTGGCGATGGGGAGTGGCAGTTTCAGTTTCAAGCAAGGAGGTGTCAAAAACCAAGAAGCTGAAACGGTCAGTTGTCCATTCCTTGTCTCCATAGGCATAATGAGCTAAAACCAACGTTACCAAATGAATAAAACATACTAGCAGCGTTCGTTCCGAGACGTTACTCTTTAACTCCTTCAGGCATATGCATGCAGCAGTTGCCTTACAAAATTGGAGATTGTTAGGCTTTCAAACGTACGAGTGCTTTCCTAGAACATAGGAGAGCAAAAAGAACATAAGAGCGTCATGGCCAGTTAGACCGCTGATATCTTCACAAATAGCTTGACCGATATACAATGGACGACCGTCCTTTTCATATCCACCAGAAGCAGGTTTCAAGACGTCCTGTTTCGTCATTTCCATCATGGTGGTGATTCCTTGAGCGATTCGTCTCCACCGACAAAAGGTTTGAGTGTTTTTGGCGAGAGTGAGGCCTTCGTAGTCATTTTTGATGACTTCTCGACCTCCATATGCGAAATGAGCGCCAGGTGGATTCATGTATGGACCACATTCTGTAAGAAAGAAAGAGAGATACTGTTAGCATCGTGCAAGTTCATCGATCGAGATGAGGGATGACAACGATCGCTCATTTCAACAGAGAAACGATCGTCTAGGAGATCGACCTCTATCATATGGCAGACGATAACACGTAAAACACATCTTGTACGATTTTCCAATTTTTGACCACGGTTCTGCTTCTGAATGACATATGACAACTATCGCTCACAACAAGAAACGACATTCCTTCGAAACTTACTGCCAGGCTGAACTCCACCATCACTGAATGCTCGATCAACGTAGAGTGGATGCCCTCACTTCCACCTTGCATGGCGTCAGGAGGCTTGTCGTTTCCAATAGCTCGTACCCAGATTGGAGCATACTTGGAAGCAGGATCCCAGGCGTCAGGAGCATGAAAGCATAGAGACTGTCCTTCCAACATGATTTTGTATTAGAGTAATCAAAGGTTGAAAGTTGCAACGAGTCCTCTGTTTGATGTTGCAGGGGATTTAATGTTAGCGAGGTTGATGCAGAATGCCAATTCAATGACAGAGTAGTGGTTCGATATGCGAAGTAGTCAATATAATTCGGAATATCTACCTTACATAGTAGTATGTTTCGTAGAACTTCTAGCAGAAGGCTGATGACTCGATGACTTTGATGATGACGATGATGAGTGTTTTCAGCGTGAGAAGATTCGTCAAACTTAAACACAGCAATTGGCGTGCAGCATACGGACAGTTCAATAAGTTAAAAGCGAGAACTGGAGGAATTCACGGTTGATAATTCGCTTCAGTTTCCTTTAGTACAAACTTTCGATCGACGCGAAGAAGCTTTTGGACACAAACACAGGCAGATGAAGGGAGAGACTATCAGTATGGGGGACTTCATTCTTTGAGCAAATTTTCTTCTATAAAACTTTAATACATTTGATACAGATTTTTTACATTTTATACTTTCTTGGGACCAGAGATATATTTACGAAACACCAAGCATTTCAAGATGCCTATTGATCATGACCACTAGTACGAGGTACGCACTTAGCAGTTCCCACCTCGACGCCAAAGTGCTGGGGTTGCTGCAGGATTCCAGCCAGCACCAGGATGGGCCGTATGACCTTGGATGACAGTATAGTCTTCGCCATTGTAGCGGTAGACCTGACCTGGCTCATATGTGATTCCTTCGGCCCATTCACGAAGACCACCTTCAGATTGACGAGGAGGATAATTACCATCATCACCTTCAGTTCGACGAGGAGGTTCACCACCATAAGCACCTTCAGTTGGACCAGGACCATCACCAAAGGCACTTTCAGTTGGACGGAAAGGATAACCACCTTCAGATTGACGAGGAGGAGCTGGAGTTTCGGTTCCAAGCATGGAGGTGTCAATCATCAACAAGCTGAAACGTTCAGTGGTGCGTTCGTTTCCACCATATGCATAATGAGCACCTTGTCAAATGAACGTATATGAGCAGGGCAGCCTAGCGGCGTCCGTTCCATGACGTAGTGTTACCTTCAGGCATGTGCATGCCACATTTGCCTTGTGACGAAGAATGGAGATTGGTAAGTACAAAAGACCTCCATTTGAACATGAGAGATCAGATCGGTCCGAAAGAAACTAAATCCTTACCAGGATGTACAGTTTGACCGCTGTCATCTTCATGGATGGCTTGACAGACATACAACGGACGACCATCCTTTTCAAATCCACCAGTGACAGGCTTCAAGACTCCTTGCTTCTTCAATTCCATCATGGTGGTGATTCCTTTACTGATTCGTTCCCATCGATAAAGCGTTGAGAACTTGGGGCGAGGGTGAGGACTTCATATTCATTTTTGATGGTTTCATGTCCACCATATGCCACATGAGCCCCACTAGGTTCCATGGTTGGACCACATTCTGTGAGAAAAGGATAATAAAATCACGTGCAGGTATCATTGCGACATGGCGTTTCCAACGCGACAATGATCGTCGATCATGTGTCATGATGCATACAATAACCAATAGATCATGATCCTGATGAAAGCCATAATCAAGAGATCATGAAAGAAATCATCGATCGCTAAATGTTTAGATCATCGATCGACATGTCATCGTTGAGACAACGATCAAAATGTGATCGTTGAGACAGCGATTGCAAGCAGAGAAACGATCGTTACGAATGCACAGAAGATTGATCGAAACCAAAACATCAACGACGAGATGCAAGATGCTCTGCCATTGATTGACACATGACAACGATCGTTCACCACAAAAGAAACGAAACGCCATCAAAAACTTACTGCCAGGATGAACTCCACCATCAATGGATGCTCGAGCAATGAAGAGAGGGTGTGAACCTTCACTTCCTCCTTGCATAGCATCCGGAGGCAGGTTGTTTCCAGTAGCTTGTACCCATTTTGGGGCATGTTTGGAGGCAGGATCCAAGGGATCAGGATGAGATTGTCCTTCCAACATGATTTTGTATCAGAGCAATGAAAGATTGAGAGTTTCAAGAGTTTTTTTCTGTTCTGAAGAACAATGTGTAGTTGATGTTAGCGATTTTGATGTTAAATTCCGATTGAATGAAATGATAATGAAAGAAAATGCAATACAGTCACTATAAGAATGAATGACTTGCCTTTTGTAGTATGTTTCTCCGAAAGTCAAGAAGATGCTCGACACCAATATGAGGTTAGTGCTTTTAGGAGTTTAGGAGGAGTAAACTAAACCAAAAGTTGAACCAAAACTGCCAGGGCGAGTGCGCGTATAATCTCATAATGTACAAGCTAGAATGGCAAATTTTTCATGGTTAGTTGCTTGCTTGCGTTCATTCTAGCCTAGGACAAACAGTTACTCGAGAAGTTTATATCGGGAGCACGCGCCATACAGCCAAATTGACGTAAGGACCAAAGTGGGTTCATATTCATTCATAATATAAACGTACAGAAGGAAGTCATTGCTCGAGTTTGGGTGTACCTTTTTTCATGAAAGCCCTTGGGCTGACTGACAAATGCTGCAAATCAGCAAAACTCTTCCGGTCAAGTTTGGATATCAACATTTAAAGTCGTCGTGAGCTCCCTAATCCCGATTATTTCGCGTCTTCAAAGTCCGCGACAGCAGTCTCATCATCACCATTCTTCCTTCCAAAAATCCAAGCAGTCACACTGCCACTTTGCTGATAGCTGATATAGAGTCAGATGGAGAGCAGTATAGAGGAACCTTCTGCTGCAGTGTCTAGTGCACTTGTATTGCCGGCTCTAGTCCCTCTCCCTCATCAGAAGCTCAATGTGCTCAAGGAATCACCCTTTGTAATTTTGCTGAAAGCCAAACTAGGCTACCGTATCATCACAAAGCAATTCCCCCAATTCAAAGGTATCACGTCGGGTATCTAGTATGAAATGTACGAAAGTCGATCTTTAACTCCTCCCACCTTTTAGTCGCGGAACATACAGAGCTCGACATCATCGACGAAACATTCGAGTACTTGAACCGTGTTTGTGCAAACCAAACGTCAAGGACTGTTAACGTTTTCAAGCTAGTCAGGATGATCAAGAAGCTCAATGACTCGTCCAACGGTGGAATGGCGAGTAGAAGAGTAAGCTTTATTGTTGTTTTGCAGGCTAAAGAGCTGAAAGCTGACCATACAACGTTAAATTCTCGTCGAAAATAGAATAGCACTGACTCTCGATTGGATGGCGAAGACGTTACAAATATGCATTCAGGCTCTCGCTCCTCGATCGACTCCAATGATTCGCAGCAAACCGATGCCTCAGATGGTCATATAGATTCAAACAATGTATCAGATGGAGTAGGTGAAGGAGACCAGCAACCACCATCTCCTCCACAATCAACCAGTCCTTCTGACGATACTCAAAGCCCAAGCATCATCCCAGAACTCGTAAATTACTGGTCGTCGCTGTTTGAAGATCCGTCAGTATCGTTAAAGAGCTGGATAAACTTTATTATGCTTTCTGATGAGGAAAAGGCTGAAGCTGACAAGAAGAAGGCTGGGTACAAAGGTATGATTGACCATTAAAACGTCAGTACGTCATTGTTGATTTTCTAAGTCACCTTGAATTCTCTATAGCTATAAGTAGTGTGGCTAAAGCAAAGGGGCGAAGAATCGCTATAGCCCTTCTTACTTTGTTCCTATTGATTGTGAGATACTCAAGCTTCGACTGCTTTTTGTTTTTGGTAATTGCAGCAAACGTGGGCTTGTTGTATGTCCTGACGCATCCAAATCAGATCAACAAGACACTGATCAAGAACACTGTAAGTCCTGTCCAAACGGTTGCTGCGTTGTGAGAAGACTGGTAAATCTTACATCGTTACAATCTGATCTAGGTAAAAAACAGACTTGGATGGGCAAAACAATCCTTCTTCGGCCGTGGGAAAGCCGCATCTGCGCCAGCACTCCTATACGGTGGTGATGAAGGCCCCTCATCAGATTATAATACAGCGCCCAATGCAGATAATAATAAGCACAAGAAGCAATTTGGAATATTTCGTGCTAGTAAAGCATCAGAGAATGCACCAGCACCGAAAAGCAAATTATCGTCCTTGGACTTGTTGGCTGCACCATCAGCACGATCGTCGCAGCAACTGGACAGAGCATCATCCGATTTGCTTGCTCCGCCATCATCACGAACATCACGATCATTAACTCGTAGTGTCTCGCCGTCAGCAAACAATCATCATTCCAGCGAAGGTGAACATGAAGCGGTCGCTTCATCCGTCTTCCCATCATCGTATCCAAAACAAAGTATCACTGGTACGCAAAGCTCATTGGCTAGTGCACCATCATCTACATCATCAGGTACCTCTACACCTAGCCAGTCTTTGCCAGCATCGCCGTCAGCTTTGCTAAAGGAATAATTTGTAAAAATAAGAACCCATAGTTGTAAAATATTGTCATAAAACTACGTTGTAGAATATTGTCCAGTAACTCATATACGTATATTTGCTATGTTCAAAATCAGCATGCATTTTGTGATGCGAGGTTGCAATAATAGACAGTGTCAAATGCGAACGATCTTGAACAACTTGAGGAGCTTTCTGAGGAGCTTTCAACAATGGTAATAACATGATCGGAACGGGGCCACAACTACATTGTTCGTAATACTCACTTTCCAGTTCCACAGCATCGTCGTCTGTAAAATCAGATGCATTTTGCACATCATATTCATCAGTATCAACCTCATCGTCTTCGTCTTCATCTTCATCTACATCGTCTACCTCCTCGCCATCCTCAACTTTTTCCCACTCATCTTCGTCCTATGTCTCCTCCTCCTGCTCCTCCTCCTCATCTTCATCATCCACATAAACGTCTTCAATAAACACATGTTCACGTAACACGGCTTTCTGCTCTGCCGTCAAGTTTGTGGCATCATGAAACGAGCCTGTCATGAAATCACGCCAGCCCCACTCGAGTAAGTCTAATTGATAAACCGTGTGTACATGAATGGAGTTTGACGGTACATGGCTGCTGTTGGTCGTAGTGTTCGAACTTTTAGTATCCGTAAATTACAATCTGCTTCACAGGGCCTCTTTTGCGGCCACGGAGGATAATCGATACGAAAGTTAGCAAAGGAAGATCAGCGTTAAATCAAGTTCATGGTGCAACTGTGTGTCAAGTGTCATCTGAAACATCCCGCAAAAACACAAGGAAGTGAAGCTTACAGGACCAACGTCACGGTACAAATACTTTAGAGCGATGCAGTTCATTTCCTTTGACGCTCTAGATAGCTTGTTCCATACTTCGTGGCCTGGAATTGTACAGACAATGTGCCAGATATCATCTGGGAGCCAGAGCTCTACAGTGGCAGGGTATGGTTTCAGCGATTAAGAAATTTCGGGAGGGCTGAAGAGCACTTTAAGAGCTATGCATCCCTTTCGTACCATCATCGTTGAGTGCATCGTCCCTTGGTCCCAGCCCTATCCAATCAAGACGTTGCGACTTTACTAAGGCCACGGTAGCCTCATAACCACCAGTATTAGATAATTTTTACGTTAAGAAGTTTTATAGCGGGTAATTTTGACAGAAATGCAGCGGAATCTGGTAGTTCGATTGTATCCGTTTCCACATCGACTTTCGTTATAGAATTCGGGTAGTGGCGTATAACAGGTCGAGTGGATGCAGCTACTGTTTGGATTTCATTAGCAGATGGAAAGCTTTTGGAAAGCTTCGACCAAGTCTTCGATAATCGGCAGAATCTGTGTTGCATGCTGTCTCGTAATAGAGACTCCCCAGCCTGATGCAAGTAAGTCCAAGTTGAGATTGCTGTGTATCTAAATGCAGTTTGCCGGTATGCGGTTGTTGAGACTTTGCATTGTGACAGGATATATTCAATGCACGATGCCCCAGAGGGTCCCTTTGGAGGAGATAGAGGAGCGACTCGATGGGGCCAGGTAGCCTATACCATTGTTGAGTTAGAGTTCAACAGTTCAGCAAAATCGTAGAACGGGAAGCTGTGACTTCGTATTCCAAAACTAAAAACGACATACCGGGCCAAGATCACGATACACGTACGTTACAGCGACCGAGTTCATATCTTTTGAAGCTCTTGCGAGCACATTCCGCGAGGCATGGCTTGCAACTTCACAGACAATGTGCCAGACATCAAGGGGAACACGTGGACTATCTACAACAGAGAGAAGAGTTGGGACTCCGCTGAGATTTGACATATAACTGGCTACAAAGCTCTAGACTTTTTGATTGTTTCGTTACCTTTGCGATTGAAGACTTTGGACAAGTGTGATTTTGATCGCAGCCTGGTGAGCTAGTCTTTCGGAGGCACCAAGTATAGAAAAGGCGAACCGGTATGAATGAGCGAACGACTAGACTAATGAAACTACAAGTGTCAGTATCTACCTATTTATACCAGCTTTAGCCTCCGTGTAAATTTCGTCTGCTTGACCTCCTTGATTGTACTTCAGTAACAGAATAGCTTTGATTTATGACTGTGATGATAACTGAAAGCTTTAATGCCGGCACAATTCCTTCTCTGTCAGTGCTTGTCCCGTTCTCGTATGATTACCGAACGTTACCGAGGGCTGATTTGTGGACAAAAACAGAGAACACGCATTCTTCAATTCCCAATTCATCCCAACTCTTAGAAGGCTAATCTTTCTTTCTATAGCCATTTACCAACTCAACAATTTACTGTAGCCGCCTCTGCATTGGAGACTCTGCGTGTGAATTACGAGAAACGATGCAGTCTATATTGGACAATGACTTGTACAAGTTCACGTAAGTCTTCATCCACCAAATTACGAGAAATTTCAATGTTTACATGCCCCACTTCCACTCATAGCATGCAGAACGCCGTTCTCGCTCTCTATCCCAACATTCAAGTCACCTACCGATTCAAGAATCGAAACCTCAAACAAGCCTTCACTAAGGAGGCGTTTGACATTTTACAAGCTCGTGTTAATGGTAATTCCATTTGTCTACGGTCCCTACGTTTAGATCAATAACAGCTCACCCGCTATGTTATCAGGTCTATCAGAACTCGTTCTCCATGCGGACGAAGAGGCATGGATGAAGACCAACCTCCCATTCCCTGAATCCTACTTCACGTATTTAAAAAACTATCGATTTCACCCTGAAGAGCATATTGCCATGACTCTTGGATCTGACGGAGGTGTTAGTATTGATATCACTGGTACGTGCATTGAGGGATGCTGCTTTTTTTATCATTTCACTTAAGATCACGTTTACAATATAGGTCTCTGGACAGAAACAATCCTCTACGAGGTCCCCATCCTCGCCCTAATCTCCGAAACCTATTTCGCTTACATCGACACAGACTGGTCATTTACATCGCAACTTGATCTCGCAAACACCAAAATATCTAGACTCGTAGCATCCAAGATTGTCTTCTCAGATTTCGGGACACGGAGACGCCGAAACTTTGAGACTCAGAATCAGTTTGATGCGTGTTTGAAAGAGGCTATACAGAAACATGGTGCTGGCTGTGGTATTCAGGGGACTAGTAATGTGTATTTGGCGTACAAGCATGGGTTGAAACCTATTGGGACTATGGCTCATGAGTGGATTATGGCTGCTAGTGGTGAGTTTGGATATGAAAATTCATATTGAGGACATAGAATCTCTTCTATTTGCTCGTTTCTCCAAGCAGCTCACCTCTCTCACCCCTACAGCCCTCGTAGCAAAAAACGACATTGCACATTCAAACCGTGCTGCCCTCGAAACATGGCGACAAGTCTACCCCAAAGATTTTGGAATAGCCCTTACGGACACATACGGAACAGACGTATTCTTTGCTGATTTCTCACCAGAGCTAACACGAGATTTCGACGGTGTACGCCAAGATTCGGGAAACCCCAAAGTATTCGTTGATGCCTTCGTAGCACATTGTGCACGTGTTGGTGTGGATGTTGGCAGTAAGGTGGTCGTGTTTAGTGATAATTTGAATGTTGATTACTGTTTAGAGGTAAACTTGGTCTATCTTTGCAGTCTTGTTTTATGTCGCTGAGTGTTTGTGCTTTTTCAATAGTTGGAAGAATATTGTCAAAAGAAGGGAGTCGTAGCTCGTTATGGAATAGGAACGCATTTCACGAATGATTATAAGAAAGCTTCGAGTCCCTCTGAGAAGAGTGCTGCTATGAATATCGTTATGAAGGTAGGTGAAGATTATCTTGGCAAAAAAAAAACACATAGCTCGTGGATAGTGGCTCACTCACATTCGTTCTCTTCTCTCGCAGTTGCATGAGGTAGACGGAATCAAAGTCATAAAGCTCTCTGATGACGCATCCAAACATACTGGAGATGCAGAAGCTCTCGCCAAAGTATTGGATGCTATAGCTGCCATGAAGAAATGAAGCTGACAGACTGCAATAAACAGTAGCCTTTCCTATGAAGTGTAGACGCTCTTGTGTACATTCATCTTCGATTAAAAATCGTCTATATTTCACTCGCTCCAAATTTTAGTTTTTCCTAAGCCTGTCTATTTTGCTGTTTAGATTTTCTTTGGGATATCTTTGTTTTCTAATTTAGCTCACAGTGTTTTTGCATTGTAGGTCTCTTAGAACTCGTTCTACAAGAGGGAGGCTAACCTGCCGCTCCAGGAACCCAATTTCACATGTACCTCAGAATACCGATTTCGACCTAGATCATATTACGATGACTGTTAGGTCATATGGAGCTATCATTCTTGATGGAATCAGTAGTCACTAATTGACCCTATTTTTTGCTTCCTCTACAAAGGCTCCATCGTCGCCCTCATCTCCACAACGTACTTCACACACATCGACAAGGACTGTTAATTCCCATTCCAACTTGACCTTGCAAGCACCAAGATATCTATGCTCGTAGCATCCAAGATTGTGTTTTCAGCTTCGGGACTAGGAGACAACAAAACGTTGAAAGTCAAAGTCAGTTTGATGCATGTTTGAGAGAGGCTATAGAGAATCATGGTTAAAATGGTGTATAGACAAGAGTTGAAAGCTGTGGGTACTGTGGCGCATGAGTGGAGTATGGCTGCTAGTGGTGAGTTGCGGTTTGAAGGCATCATATCAATGTGTATCTCGTCTTTTTTTGCTCATTCTCTTTCTGGTGCTTCCATGTAGCTCCCACTTCTCGGCAATGTCCCTTGCACAGGCGTCATATCAACAATCACATTGCACAATTCAAACGGTGCAGTCCTCGAAACATGGCGACAAGTCTACCCCAAAGATTTCGGAATACTCTAACAGATTAAGACGTTTTCTTTGCCGATCTCTCAACCCGAGACTGTGATGGTGGACGTCAAGATTCTGAAAACTCTTAAGTATTCGTTGATGCTTTCGTAGCACATTGTGAACCTGTTGGTGTGGATATGGGCAGTAAGTGGTGGTATTTAGTGATAACTTGAACGTGGACTACTGTTAAGAGGTAAATATAGCGTGTGCTGCGGGGTGCTTCTTTCGTCATGTCGCTAACTGCTTTTGCTTCTTCAAAAGTCGGAAGAATATTGTCAAAAGAACGGAGTCGTAGCTATGGTAAAGGAATTCATCTCACGAATGAGTATAAGAAGGCTACGAGTTCTTCTGAGAAGACTACGGCTATGAACATCGTCATGAAGGTAGGTGAAGATTGTTTGTGGCGAAAAAATGGGATTAGTTCAGCACACAATTTCTCACTCACTCACACCCACACACGCTAATCCCTCTCAAAGTTGCATGAGGTTGATGGAATCATAGTCATAAAGCTCTTTGACGACACAAAGATACTGGAGACGCAAAAGCTCCTGCCAAAGTTTTGGAAGCTATAGGTGCAATGAAGTCGACGGCTAGATCAAACGGCATATTTCCATGCGCTCATATTCTCTTTTTGTGTACATTCATTTTTTTTCAATAACTCGTCTATATTTTACTCTCAATCCAAATTACAATTTTTTGTTTCCAATTCTGCTGTTTTGATTGTTTTCGTATTGTCCCGGACAACTTCTAGATATGAAAAAATCCACCCCATTGAAACAAAATCCGTACAGTTAAACTGACTTTCTCTAATTTGCAGCCTTTGCAACTGGAGGCTGAGATCCCATCTCTCTGAGATAGTCTATGTGACCAATAAAGGCTTCCATAAAAGTGTCCTAATAGTGGGCGAGGTAGTAGAATGTTAGCCAAAAAAAGGAGACAAGATAGCACTAAACCCGTCAAGATGCTTGACGTTCTACCAAACAACACACGATAATTACCTTGATTCTGTATCGAATACCAAACTCGGCAGCAGTATTTTTCACGATGGGCGCCAATTCAGGGTAATACGATTGATTAATATTTGGGAAGATGTGGTGCACGGCTTGATAATTCAAGGATCCAGACAAGTTTGCCCATAGAGTAGATCCATGTTGGTAGTCTTGAGTGGTCTCTACTTGCATTTCAGCCCAGTCAATGTGCATGGCGTTGTTTTCATCTGGTTGTGGCCATTTCACGTCTATGAGAAAAAGAGAGTGAGAAAGTTGAAGCAAAAAACAAGAACAACGCGTTGAGACAATAGAGTCTTTCACGGACGACGGCGCCTCCAAACACTGTGTATCTTACCAGTTACAACATGATTAGCCTGGAACATGAGAGCCAACCAATAACTAGATATAGCATCAGCAACAATAAACAACAAAAACACTCGTCCAGCCGAGCTGTTGCCCAACAAGTACGGCATCAATATTCTATAAACAACAAAGAATGCCTTTCCACCCCAAAACAAGGCAGCTTGATGAGGCAGAACAGGGTTGATTCTAATCTGGTCTAGTTTCTTGTGAACAAACAAGATGGTGATGTCCTGTATTCTGACCTTCATTCCTAGGAAGGCGTAAGCGATTGGTACCCAGATGTGTTGGTATGTGTAGTGGGAAAACCATTGTTGTTTTGTTACAATACGGCGGACGTCTGGGTCGCCGACAGCCTGTGAGAGTGAATGAAGATGAGCCAAAAAGAATGAGTTCAAGCCTCGGCATATTTATAAGATAACTTACAACATCAGGATCAGCACCAGCGATATTAGTATATGGGTGATGACCAAACATGTGCTGGTAAATCCAGACCATGAAGGAAGCACCGTTTAAAAAGTCGTGAGTGGATCCTAGTGTCCACCATAGTGTCGAGCTATGTGATATTGAGGCATGTGATGAGTCGTGCATTGGCATCAGACCAATCTAAAAGGTTGATAGTGGTCTTGTTTAGAAAGAGAGCCAAAAACCGACTCGTTATATAGCTAGATTGTACCTGAGCACATCCAACACCTAATACTATGGCACACAATAACGACAAAATATTACTGTTTACTACAGTTGGGTTGTAGAACTGCAGATAGTAGGAGATTGCAATCGATGCGTAGATTATAAAGTACTTGAGCAAGTTAATGGGATGGAACTAATCAGGCAAGAAAAGTCAGAAGAGGCAGCTGATGCAAACTTGTCAACAATAAATAAAAGACTACCTTTGCATCTTGGCGAGTGTCCTTAAAGTATTGACTGATTCTCTTTCGCAGAGTGACGTTGAAAGCACTTGGCTTTGGGAACGTGGGCAGTTCAGCATCTGTAGTGTATCCGATGTGATACTTCCTACAAAATTGCAGTAAGTTTGATTGTGTAAGCGACACTCTCCTTGTGGTTGATATGGAGGTTTACGACAAGTTGTCATTGGCAGTCACGTACTCGAGCACTTTGGCGACTTTGGCAGGGTCATGATAAGTCTCAAAGACCTGATGCGAGCAGAAGGAGAGAGCGAGGATAAGTATGAGGCCATCAAATAGTATCCAGATGCTTAAATACACGGCGTGCCTGAGTAGCATCCCTGCCCGCTCCCAGTAGAATCTAGACCGTTTGGAATGTTTGGAATGAGATGCAGATTTTTCGACGAAAAAGAGCACGAAAAACCAGAAGATGCGGACGATGCATACCATATCACGACCGCCAGGATGCTTGGCTGCGAATTTAGTGATGTCGTATACACTTCCTCTTACGATAATCCAAGCATTGTCGATCGTGTTTCGCTTAGCGACCTCCTTCCATGTGAAAGCCCTTCCTTTTGTGTTGTTTGTATAGTAGGACTGGGGGATATCTGACACGACCGTGCCCTCCTTATGAGAATCTTCGTCCTTCCATACCTTGAGTCCCATTCTCTATGTGCTGATTCGCCTGTTTTCTTGTTCTTGTGAAAGTAGACGTGAAGGGCCCTGCTGGGAAGTGTTGGCGCTCCTGGAAAAGCCAAATCACGCTGAAATGGTATTTTATATTGCCTATATTGGATCCCCGTTGCTAATTTACATCAACGCGGCTAGATGGACGCGACATTTCGAACCTCGTCTACCTCAGACGCCATTCTGTGTGGTTGGCCATTCAACCCACCATGGCCAAAGAAATACGCTTGTAATCTCTTCCCGTCTTAATTCAAGTTACAGTTTCAATCGAGCTTCTGATTATCCGGGTTCCAGGCTTTTTACACTTTTCCGTGAAGACCCAAATCCTACCAATCCTAGAGTCACCCTCAAATTCTTGAAGGCCACGAAACGTCTGTTGTTTGCAACAGCCCCATTCTCATTTGCAACCATCATGAAGGGGAATATACAGTGGGTTTTGGTCGCGTTTTTGATCGTGTTTATTGAGGTACATGAACCTTTTAGATCGCAGCAATACCATGCTGTCTTCGTGGTTTCCACTATGGTTGAAATTAGAACCTTAACTTCTTCTTAGATATCGTTGGCAGTTCCACTGGCCAGTACTACGACAAGGGTATACATAGTTCAAGCCTTGTTGATGACTTTCAAAACTACGATGGGTTATTAATTTGTCGTACTCATCTCCGTAGGCTAGCTCACCTGTCGCTAGTGCTGTTGTAGCCAGTCCTACCCAAAGCACGACAACGGTGAAGGTTAGTACATTTTTCACAGTACGGCACATTCACTCGGACGCTCTGCAAGTTGAGCAGAAAGCGCAATTCTGATTATTTTGACGTTTTCTAGACCACCACGACGACTTTGATGACAACAGCTACTACTTCCAAAGTCGCTAGTCCAGTTGCTTCTGCACTTACCACCACTACGGCTGTCGCCAGTCCAGTGGCGTCTGCACTTACAACTACCACTACGGCTGTCGCCAGTCCAGTGGCGTCTGCACTTACAACCACTACTACGATTGTCGCCAGTCCAGTTGCTTCAGTACTTACAACAACCACTACGTCTAAAATCGCCAGTCCAGCTGCTTCTATGCTTACAACCACTACGGTTGTCCCTAGTCCAGTTGCGTCTGCAACTACAACCACCACCACGATTGTCGCTAGTCCAGTACCTTCTACTACCACCACAACAATAGCCAAATCACCGTCACCCTCCGTAAGATCCAGGCAATAGATTTTGGGTATTCATCGACTGACAATCTTGTTTTCTCATTTAATTAGACCACCACGGTCGTGTCATCGCCCTTAGCTTCCATCACTACCACTACAGTGATAGCATCAGCTGCATCCAAAACAACAAGCAATAGTCCATCGTCAACTGTAAAGTCGTCGTCAACAACACTTGCTGCAAGCCCTATACCATCTACAATACAAGCATCATCAGCCGTATCGCCCACCACGTACGTGGGAGCAACACCAGCAGGCACCGGAGATGTAACAGCAGCCGCAACAAGTGTGGTCGCAACCGATTCGCCATCTCCGTCACCTTCTCCCTCCGCAGGCCCACCGCTCAATTCAGTAACGGTGATAGCAGCTGGTGGTGCAGGAGGCGCAGTCGCTGTCGCGAGCATAGCGGCAGTCGTGATCTTCAGACGACGCAGCAACAAGAAACGAGCCGAAGAGAACTTTTTCGATGAAGCAGGATTCAGAACCGAGTCTCGATTACACGATTACTTTATTGCTACATCCACAAAGCAGAGCTCTAGAACCAACTTGTTGGATGATGGCGTGGTTAACTCGAGACGGATGATTGCTATGGAGAATATGAACTCTACTTCTGCGTTGGATTTGTTGGGACAGTCTGCTTTGAGTCTGTCGCTGCCTGATGATCGGGGGTTGAGTGGAATGTCTACACGGTCTAGAAGGATTTAGGAGGAGTCACATGGATGTAATGGAGCAGTCAACACTGCTGCAACTATCACATACGGATTTTCGAGTAAAACACACCGGCCCATGTTTATATCACTTCAAGTATATCTAATATCATTTATTTTCATTGTTCAAAGAATATGCATATACCAACTTTAGCATCAACACTTGGAGGCGTAAGATTTGTGGAGAACTTTGACATTGTTGAAACAGAGCAATCTAAAGCGACGCGATTCGAGTTCGTATCGACGCGGAACTAGTATTTTTCGACACGCGGTTTGAAAAGGGTGTGAAAGTCCTTTTGACTTGTACTCCTCGTTCTTTAAATTGTACAAAACACCCTGTTCACGAGCTAAACAACACAAACCAAGTCGGCAATATATCATGAAAGCTGCCTAAGGTAGCCAGCAATGGTCAAATTCTCGTTCATATCATTGTTGGGAGGTAGTGACGAGACAGAATGGATTCAGCAGGTAAGTGTCAACATAAGGTGAAAATAACAGTTATTGGTTTGATTCTTTTTGTTCTATGTACTAGTACTAAGCAACAACTCCTTTTTAAATGAACAGCCTATCGTGCTTATGATGCCAATGGAGAATGTAGTCGTGGAACATTGCTTGCTTCGAATACCTGTGTATCTTCACCGTCTGTTGGACTGGGTTTTGCAGAATGGAAGTGATACGTTTGGTGTGTTCTGGTACGTATTTGGAGATCGATACTAGTGTGGTTTGATCTTGCCAAAAGAGTGGCATTGTTTCTGTAATGTTTGGGGTTTGGTTGTAGTTGTTACAGGGCGTTTGAAGTGGCGTTGTGTGTGATATATCTATGACTTCGTCAGACAGTTGATGAGAATGTCGCTCGCAATGGCATATGTCACCTTCATATTCGTCTAAGATGCTTAACGCTCTACACCATACACTAGCATGAGCGGAAATCGCCAACTGAAACAATCAATACACGCCAAACTCGCTGAATCTGGATGGCTCTCCCGTCATGTACCCTTCCAGGATATCCCATACGATGATCTACTAGGAATCGTACACCAATCATGGATAGCAGACAACCCAACAATAGAACCGGTCCCAGACGGAGTCCTCGAAACAGCCGTGGAAGCCCTCGCGTGCGCCCAGCACATGCCAGGCAAATATGTCACCATGAAATGTGCCACGGAACTATGTAAACTGAAACGAAATATGACTGTACGTAACATTGCTAAACTGGTCAAGAAGCATATGACAGCTGAACGCATGGATGTCTTCTTGTATGTGATATGGGCAGTTGCGCAACTGAAGGACAATAATTGTCCGGTGTTTGCTCCCATGGGTGTCATGTTGGCGTCGTCGCTTGCTGGGAATTATTTTTCGATATTGAGAACTCTGGGGCGGCTTAGGCCTATTTTGGCTTATTGTGTAGAGAATGTGAATGAGCTGCTGCTGGTGCTTAAACCGCCGTCGTCGTCAAGAGGTACTAGGAGTAAAGAAGTAATAGATCAAGATGATACAGTATCATGTACATCGTCTATATCTACAGTATCGTCATTGCCAGGTCAAAAAGGTCAATTGGGGCTTGAAAAGTAGTGTAAGTTATTAGTGGAAGATAGCCGTGTAGTCATTCTGTCATGTAGCATTGTCAATTCTGTAGTTTTAGCAAGTAAATTAGTAGTCAATCGTGCATCGAGTAAAATAAAGTATATGAGCTTCATCCGTCTTTATTAACCGGTTGACTTCTTCATGACTTTGTCAGTTTGGTGCCAACAATGTCCACGGTGCTTAACGAATAAGACTAAGATCCTAGCAAAAGAAGACACTTTCGACACGGCTTCACGTAAATACACGTTAAAATTGACGTGATTTCACCTTAATTGTATTGGTCACAATCCAGCTTCAACTTTCTGAATTCTTTCGACGAACTATTTGACCATCAAAAACGCACGCTCAAAGATGTCGAGCTCAAAGACATCATCAGGCTCGGGTAGTGGTTCCAGGTCTAGCAAGCCGTCTTCCTCATCGGCGAGTCAACCTACCAAAAAGTAAGCTCAGTTCAAATACAGTTAATTTCGAGCATTTTGAGCATTTAGAACTTACCAATATTTCACTATAGGGATCCACCAGTCGGATGGGAATTTTCAGCACATCCCAGATACAGGAATCCACTACCAGAACTGCCCTTTGATCCCAAACTAATACCACCCAAACTTGGCCTCGAACGACATTATAAATTTCGACCTGATGAGCAAACACCCATGGACGGAGACTTTACAATAGGAGTAAACGTAGTCGATGATCTCGTTGGCGAGTCATTAAACCTGGCAGATATGGGAGTGCTTGAACGGATTGTGAAGCGAGATCCATTTATAGTCAGACCGTCAGCTACTCAGCATCCGCTCGACTTGGATATTATCAAGGGCAATATAGACGCTATACCGCTAGTCCAACTCGCAAAACCCGCATCACGAAACCCCGATACGCCCATATCTCGCAACGTTGGTCCATCTGGTGAACGAGATGTTGCATGGCTGCGACGAACAACGTATATTGCTTCAGAGGCAGTCAAACCACGATCCAAGAAGGCTGCCGCGTCTGCTGTTACGACACATAAAAAGATGACTGATGTGTTGGGACAGTCGCTTGTGGACGACATGTCTATTGAAAACCAGATACGGATTATCATGTCAACGTTTAGGAGTGTTGATGAAGGGTTGGATAATTTGGATAAGTTGGAACATCCAACAAAGAAGGGGGTTACTGCTGAAGAAGCGGTGCCTGTTTTCCCGGATTTCGAGACTTGGGGAACGAATTATACTATTATTCATTTTGATGAGGATCCTTTTCCTGCTGTAAGTTTGTTATTGCTTTTCGGGCAATCCTTATGCTTATGAATCTCGGCAGCTTTTATGCGAGAGAAGTAGAGACAAAGAAATATATTTCACAAATTCACATGTGGCTTTTGTTTAGCCTATTACGAATGAGCAAGCTCAAGTTGCTTTGGAAGAATCTATTCTCGCTATTGCTGATACAGGCTCTGGAGAATATGCTTCACTCTTCAAACCGACTGATGAAACAGCCAGGAAGATGTTGGGTAAACGAAAACGTGGTGAAGACTTTGGTGATGATCCCAATACGGTATGCAGAAAATAGAAGACTCTTTGTGATGGATATTGCCTACCTCTCACATCACACATCTTACCCTCTTACTAGGTATATGATTATGACAACATTCGCGATTATGACTTCCAATTGACAACATTTGATTATAATCCGACTGATAAACCCGCACCAAAGAGTCGAACGGTTGATTTCACGAATGATAAATTCAAACGTTTGTCACTTTCTATTCGAGATGTAGCTGAAACGAGGGCTGCCTTCTATTATGTGTTTGAGAATATCGTTACTTTCAAGAGACGTCGTCTGGTGGTACGTATGGATGCACTGTCGTCTCGTGTGTTTGGTGCAATGTCGTTGCACAGACAAAAAGCCGGCTCGACGTTCAAGAAATACGGTGTGAAAACTCACTACCACAACTTCTACAATAGGGCCGTCATCGAAGTAATGATCGAGTCAAGCATATACAAGTACGACCTCGACCATTGTCAGCTCAAGAAGTTGAAGAAAAGAGAGCACGATTGATGAAGGTATTGGCAGACGCCAATCTTGTTGGTGAACTAATGGCGGAAGATGATGAAGAGCAAAAGGCATTGCAAGCAGAGCTTGAAGCTAATGGTGGTGGAGGAGCAGCAGAGAATGGAGTTGGTCATCACGATGGGAATGTTGATCAAAAGCAAGAAGGAATGGATGTGGACGATGTAACAACAACAGCACGAGCAGCGATGCAAGAAGTGTAAGATAGTAATAGCATATAGATAAAAATATAAAATATGACGTGCATTTTAGGAAAACCGTGTTTTTCAATGTTATCCAAACCTCCAGACACACCTCCGATTAACGAGACTTTCGGTTTGCAGAGACGGGTTTGATAAAGTAGCTCAATAGTTCTTGTATACAGGCTAGATTGCCATTTCATAGTATCCGCTTCGCATTCTTCTCACCTTTAAACAAGCTCGCAAACATGATGGAAATCGAGTCTACGAACGGTACAAGTGTTTTGATACCGAGTAGCATTCAGATTTAAATGTGAATATTAATTCCATCTATTTATATAAACAATAGGAAGCATTAGTTCTACTCCTCTTCCTACCTCCATCGCTCCAATCCTCAACATTTCACCAGAAACATCCCCTCATGAATTACGAGATGCCCTTATTAAAATCATACCACAAAACAGTATGTATTTTCTAGTTTTGCTTGCATTTTGATTTGATGCGTCGTTTTCCTCCGCGAGCAAGAGTCTTATCAAGGAAACCATCATCGTCTGAACTCCCATTCCAAACATAGATGAAGAACGGATTGCACTGGCAGGATCAGATGCATTCCTATCATTTCTACGCCAAACACTCGAAATCGCTGCCCAGAAACAGGCAAATTCTACAGATCTAGTGTACAAGGAAATGGGGGCTGCTGCTGCGAAGTTGTTGGCTGAAATCGCCAAAGCTGGTAATCATGTTGCAGTAACTCCGTTGTTTTGCTCTAATGTTTTAACCAATTACTGTCGTACTTGACGCAGAGGAAGCAAGACAGCATATCGGTGAATCAGGAAACATACCTGCCTTGTTATCTCTCCAGCGTTGGTCTTCACGAAACTTGACGGATATCAATGATGAACGGGAAGATGGACAATATGATGAAGTTATTGTGCAGACATTACGTGCCTTGGCAAACTTGTGTTTTGACAATGGTATTTTGGATAGATTGAATGTCCTTTTTGAGCACTAGTGTATTCTTTGGCGAGTCTCTAACAACCACATTTTCAAAATAGAAACAAATCGAGAGATTGTACTAGATACCAAAGACAGCATCAACAATATTGTTCGATGTCTGAATTCACGTAGTTCGCAATTGTTGAATATTGTTTGTGGTGCTCTTCTCAATATTTCCATGGAGAATGGTACGGAATGCACTTACATCGCATCTAAAATTTGCCCAATTCGACCTATTGATTCTTTGTAGAACCGGTACAAGTTGAGATCCTGAATGCAGGTGGTTTGACATTGCTATTAAATGTCATCAAACTGGGTACAGATGTATCTACTCGGAGATCATTTCGTGGTATTGGACCTGTAGCTATCAAAGTTCTGAGCAATCTTGTGGAAGCTGGCAAGTTATCCATCGGAGTATCCACACAATCCTCTTTTCGCTTATCGCATTTTGCAACAGAAAAGGGAGCTCAAGAACTCATGTCCTCTGGTGGACTATCACAAATGTTGAGATTATTGTGGCAACAACATCAGAATCTGCTAGATCCTGAAATTGATCGAGAAGATTATGATGAAGCGTTAGAGTTGTTGGACGTGTTGACTACTGTGTTGGAGACTATTGGAGAGAATGGTGAGCTAACTTTGTCATATTTGATCATCACAGGAGGAATTAATTTTTTGCAGATCAAATTCAGCGAGCCATTGTGGACAAGGACTTGTTGGACATACTATTAGATTTCGTGGATCATCGACCACCTGCTCGTGCTAGAGCTTCTGGCAATGACGAAACGTTGATGAAAGCAGTTACTACGTATACTGACATTCGAAGAACAGTGTCACGTATTGTGACTTTGGTTACCATGAATGGTATACTGTGCAGCTTATTTTTTTGCCCATCAACCTTTCTGTGAAACTAACAATCATATCTTGGTTTCCAAGATGCAAATATGGTGGATATGCCAAAGAAGGCTGAAATCATCAATCGATTCAAGAGGTGGATGACACTAGTTCGACAAGTTTCTGTTGACGATGACGACGATGATGAGGATCAAGAAGATGAGGATGAAGAAGTTCGGATGTCTGGAGCACTTTGTCTTGGGAATCTGGCTCGTAGTGGTGAGCCCTGGCATCCCGGTCACTTTTTTTTCTCCTTTTGTCGAAGGCTCACTCGTCTTTGATTTTCCTTTCCATTTAGACGAGACATGTGCTACTTTGGTCAAGACCCACAATGTAGTTCCTGCTCTAGTCAAGTTACTCAGACTAGAAACTGAACGATTGAGAATGGCACAAACTGGTGAAGATACTAAAATGGGGTTGAAAGTTGTTCATGCTGTTATTGGTGCTCTTAAGAATCTGTCTCTTGCTTGTATGTTGTCGCAATGATTCGACCTGTACAACGTTGTGGAGTACCCTTTTTCGCTTACACATACCATACCGGTAAATTAGCTGCCGATCGAACTATTATGGGAGATCTTGGAGTCATCAACGCTGTAGCTGGTGTGTTTGACTTGGAGAATATCAAGCCAGTTCAATATGGATGTGTTGGAATCATCAAGAATCTTTGTGGGGGCCAGAATGGTATGAGCGTGAGTGCGTCTGTATTTTTTTCAACTTCTCTAACATCATGGGTGTTTTGGTGATCTCAGAAGCTAATGTATATCGAACAATTGGTGGAGTTGATCCCCCGCCTCCAACAAATGACTTCAAGTTGGAGACAGCAGAAGTCCCAATAGTACCAGGCATCAAAACTCCATTGGCTCGCATTATTTCATTGATTTGGAGAGCAACTGGTGATAGTGATACTGGCATACGGAATGAAGGCGGTCGAGTTATTGTCAATTTGACTAGGTCATCACATCGTGCTCGAGGTAAACGATAAGCTACAATTGGGCTACGGTTTTGCTTTTGCTCACGACCTCTTTTCAAACTTGTTAGCTCCCCAATTCATAAAAGCTATTGTTGACTCAAACGGAATACCGCCCCTCATTCAAATTCTTACTGGGGCGCTCTTGACTCGAGATCTTCCACCAGATGCCATGTCGGAGGACTCGACTGATGAAGAGGTGCATGTGCACTTTGATGCTCTGCCATCTGCAGATCAAGTCTTTCCTCTAGTGCAGAACGAGGGTCTTGTTGCCCTATCCCTCATTGCTACCAGTGCGTTCTTTGATTTGACGATTATTCAACTACTCAACTGCTTCCTTTTTTTACTAGGTGTCCCGTCATCCATACCAATTATCACCAAATATTCAGCTTCACTCATTCCAACTCTAATACGTATCTTGCAATCCGGATTGCCAGAATTCGCCGAACATACTCAACCAAAAGAGTCGAAACCATCACGTAATTCAGGACATTTCAAGGACGATGTGGGTGGAGATAAAGAGCACACAGTGTATTCTGACGAGACCAAGTGTAATGTGTGTACTTTGGCGGATACGCTTATCAAGAGAGATGGTAAGCTAAGTCGATTTGGCCTATTTTTTTTGTCACGCCACTTTTTCGCTATACCACTTACATGCTCTGGTAAATTGTAGCGGCATTCAAGGCACGAATCTCCGAAGACTTGAAAACAACACTGCCGGCATTACTCAAAGTTGTGAAGGCCAGTCCATCCGCATCATCGGCCGAAAACCCAATCAGTCCCACTACCTCAATCCACACAACTGCAGAATACTCCAAGAGAGGGACTGTTGGTTCTGGTGGAGGACAACCTACACAGAAAGAGTTGCAACGACAGTTGGGTGGTGGTTTAGGACGTGCTATGAGTGTGGTCGATATTGCTATGTCGTTGGAGAATGCTGCGAACAGTTTACTGGGCAATATTTGACTTTTGATGCATAAATTTTATACCTGCCGAATATACCTTTTCTGATTGTGAAAAGCTCACGATTTTTCTTCAACGACCGGTTTTTGGAGTTGAATGTGGTAACATGTTCCTAAGCATTGTGTAAAGTGATACGTATTGCTGATGAAGGCCTATCCTATTGTGACAGTAAGATTTTTGATTCTTTTGCTCCCCATGGCATTGATATTCAATTTCATACTATTTGCCTGAACGATTAGCACGTGATAGATCCGCTCTTCTGCCTGCTTTTATCGCAATACTCAACATTCACCGGAATCCTTTCCTGATGCTTTACAAGACGCCCTGATTGCAATTTGTACCACAAAACTGTACCCTCTCAAACAGGGGAGGTTTTTTCGAAATAAAGTTGGTGAACCGTTTGTATCTGGTTTTGCAAGACTCTTTTCAGTGGAAACGACAATTTTTGACTCCCAATATGACCAATATTTAGAGCGAGAACGAATTACATTGGCCCTTAAAACTAGAAATCGCTGCCCAAAAAGAATAAAACTCTGCTTGGCTAGTATACAAGAGACGGGTTGCAGTAGTGTTATGCCGAATATGGAGCTTTTTTAAGTGTTAGTTAGCTTATGAAATATATTTTGTTCAACAACCTGCATCTCTAAATATGTTTCTACGATGTGTGTACAAATGACATATGTAATGGTGATGACGACACCTTCCAACTATTTGGCAGGATGAGGGTGTACAGTGACATCAATATTCTTTACGTCCAAGTCACCTATGGCCTTGTTGGTGATAGTTGCCACCTTTCGAGGAGTGTAAGGTTTGCGTAAATCTTCATTGTGAGCAAGGATACGATCTGCGAATGTGTGGTTGACGTCGCGGTGGTTGGCTACAAGTCAATAAGTTGAATTTTGAGTTCAATAATGGAAGACAGGATGGTCAAGAAGCGACAGACAGTAGATAGCTGGTATGCAATCGTAGGGGTTTCGCCTTACCTTCGTCAGCACGAACCGCTAAAACCACGTCCCTGATACGGGCATCCCTGGGGAGATTGTAGTAGTCGAGAGCAATGTCTGGCGCTGTTGGTAAGATGGTAAGTTGGTAAGATTTGGGTTGGTCTTTAATCTTCTGAAACAGCTGGAAAGGTTAACATACCTGGTGTGTTGGGACTGTAATACAGAGATTGACGTGATGAGAAGTTGGGTTAGGTCATGAGCTTTTCGCTAACATGAAATTTCAGAGGCAACAACAAAAAAGGAAGCCAGTCTATCCAACAGTATATGTTGACTCTTGCCAGCTACTTACATGTCACCATTGTCAATGGCCTTCAAGAAGTGAGTGTAAGAAATCACAGCTTCTTCTTCCAAGTAACCAGTAAATCGATGAGCGCAGCTTGGCCATAGAATGTAGAGGATTGAGAATATGGCTGTGAATGCGTATTGAGTGACTCCTACAAGCATCCTTTCTGTGAATGAGGGTTGACAGACCTTCTAAAAGACCATCACAAACGGTGCCAAGGCGTTAGTCAAAGAATACGACCGATACGAAATAAACAGGCAAAAAGATGAAACAGAATAGCACTAACCATCCATATCATGAGATGCATTCTCTCATTATCAGCTTCGTGGAGTAGATGACTGATCCAACCTCCATCATGTTTCATCTTTCGTAGAGAAGTCAAGTGCCTCCACATTCCAGCAACGAATCCGGGTACTGCAGCAACTGTTTCGAGGGTAACTGCTCGATGGACGTATTTGTTTCTGAAGAAGAGGTCTGATAGTGGCCCTACACAAGTTGGAAGCCAGAACGTGTTAGTGATCCAAGGTCAGCGAGAAAAGACTGAAGAAAGTGAAGGACAGAAATAGCGACAATTTAACAGGTTGCAAAAACAAAGCTGGGACATATCTGTAACAACTTACTGAGAGTTCGAACAGCGCCCCAAGCGACATAATCGCCAACAGTCACCATTTTGCGATGAGATCCAATTCCAATGTCCAAGTCTTCAAGTTGCTTAGAGTTGAGAGAGTACGAGATGAATTCTGATCGTACTGGAACTGGATGGACTTCGTGAAGTTTATGAGTTGGATGAGGGGTCTCATCTTCATTCCTAACACAGCAAGATAAAATAGAAGTTGGGCTCATCTGTTAGCTCAATTAAACACGATTTTCGGATGGCTGTGCCGAAACACACAAAACTCACTTTCTGGATGTTGACATTTGTCTTCCGGACGAAGAAGGAAGGATACGGCCAAGAGTGTATGAGTTGGTGAGCATGAATAGTGGTTGCTGCACGACCATTCTTGTTGGGTTGATGAGGTGCATTGTGGCAGATGCCACCCTCAAATGTTGACGTCCAACGAGAGTAACGAGAGTTCTTTGAGCAACCATGTTTCGTATAGCTTGGATGTGATCTAGGATGACGAAATAATATCAGGATTTAATGTCGCGATTATCGAGCTTCAGGGATGCAAATGTTTCACGCTGTCAAACTGATCTTGCAAAAATAATGCAGACAAGCGATAAGGACCGCATACCCTTATGGGGAAACCTTGTATGATGCAGATACTGTAGAAATAGTTGAACGAAATGCTCCTTTTCAATATTGACTGGCAATGAGCGAATAACAGCACACACCCTCAAATCCCGGTAAAAATTCAAAAGTCGCTCATGTGGCGGATTGGTGCAATTCAATCGAATAAATGGTAGAAATCAAGTCCCAATTTAGTCGTATTCGTTTCCTTCTCGCTGGCGCGTCGTATCGTTTTGGATCCTTCATTTGATCTTTGCCAACTTCACGTGAATTCCTAAAACGACTAGAAAGCACAGACAACCATTACCATGACACCACATCTGACGAGGGCTGGTCCATACAACATATCAGATGATTCGGATTTTGATCTCTTTCAACACCGATCGCGGAGAAACTGTCGGTGCAAAAGCGCCAAGACAGCAAAGACACACCTCAACCAAGTAAGCAATAAACCCAACATTGTTGTATATCCTGCTTCATCTGGATAAGGACATATTGGCTTGTGTGTATTTCTATACAGATAATGGTGTATTCGGTGATATTAGTACTGTCTGCATCCATGACTGCTTAAACTGACGTTGTTGATGAATTGTGGTCTTGATGATTATCGAGTTTTGAAGTATCGAATACCAACATCCTGAAATTGTTGGTTTCACGCTCACGACCGCCATAAGCATAATAAGCTCCTATTCTCAATAAAGAGTGTGAAGGAACAGTCAAAGGCGTCAAAAAAAGTGTCCTACCTGGAGTATGAGAACCGACTTTGCCAGGATGAGTAGAGCGACGGGTACCCTCATCGTGGACTGTTTGAGCGATATAGAAAATACGACCATCCTTCTCATATCCTGCGTGAGATCCGAGGTGTTAGCTATATCCTCACACGAGGCACTTGATCCTAGTTCAATTATTCGCATTCTCATTATGCTCACCTCCAATAACAGGCAAGAATCGTCCTTGCACCCTGATCTCTTCCAAACCGGCAACACCATTCATCACAGGAATCCAGGTATAAAACATCTGGGACCCATCAGGTATAACCAACACTTCATAATCATTAACAAGATTCTGCTTTCCAGCATACGGAATATGAGCCCCCGGAGGCTGCATCAAAAGTCCTGCTTTTCCACAATGAACACCTCCAAACATATACGAGCGACAAACATACAAGGGCTGCGAATCATTGTCGTGGCCACCAACGAGGCCTCGAATAGGGATACGGTTTTCAGAGGAGGGAATCCATTTAGGTAAATGTTCGTGTAATATATCTTTGGCAGTCGGTGAGCGAGATGATGATGTACTGTTGGAATGATGGTTTGAATCGCGTGATTTTGACTTTGCGATATGGGACGAAATTATCACATTCATCATTTCAAAAGTACCAAAGTAGATGGAAAGCTGAGAATCAGTGAGTTCATGAGGTTTTCAAGTTGACAGGTGACCGTCGGAAAAGCTGTCAAATTCAATTATTTTTTGTCGGTTCTTGTCATTTGATGCCAAGAACTGTGACCATGAGACTAGAAGATAGTCTAGTGAAGGCTTCAATATCATTTTCAAGATATTTTCAGGTAGGGTCTTCGTGAACCACGTCCGTAAATTTGCTGGACGGTCGGTGAAAATGATTTGCGTCCAAAGTGAGCCAGCCAATTTTTTCAAGATTGAGAATGTAGGCACGGAAAGGGCATGAATAGGAAACCTCCAGTCACTAAATTCATTATGAGCAAACTTCTGGTTGGCATGTGCGTCCTCGCCTTGTTGCCCGAAAACCAGTCTGTTTTATAACCCAACCAAAACCGGAGATCAACGACAGGGGAAATCAATGAGAGAAAAACCTAGTAATTCGAGAAAGGAGCAATTTTCTGGGTGCATGGAAACTCTTGGGCTGAAAGCTAAGTTCGCTTCTCCTTTCGCTTACCCAAAAGTACGAAAAATCTGTTTGAAAGAGCTCAAAACCCCCCCCCCCCCCCGCGAAATATAGACGCACAATAAAAAAGGTTATCCAAATTGATTTCTTATTTGCGAAAGAAAGAAAAGACAATGCAGGACAACACACAGATAAAAAGCAATAGGAAGAATAAGATCTCTAAATCTTTAAACTGTATGAAACACAAATCAGATACCTCAAACACACTTCAATGCTCCAGGAATTCAAAATCATATAACACACCTTCTCTTCACTAACAAAACTTGAGTCGGTTCTGAACCTGTTGAGCCTGTTGGGCCAAGTCTCCACTAGAGTCTTGTACACGAGCGATTGCCTTCTCGACGGTATTGTCAGGATGGCCTCCACCAGCAACAACGGCCAAAGTTTCGAAGTTGGTTAGACTATGCCCAGCGGCTAGATGAGCTGGCAGAGTACTGTTCATCAAGGAGAGAAGAGAATCGTTTTGGCACGTCTGGACAACAGTCATTGTCTGGTTGTAAGCCGCAACAAAGTCGTTCTAGAGTATGAAATATCATGTTTACATTAGTTTTCTTGGCTTAAAAGAAGCCCACTAGGGATCAATACTTACGAAAAGCTTGATGGATGTCTGGCACGCCGACGCAAATGTTGGATCACAAGCATTGATTTGCAAGGTAGAAGCTTTCAGAAGGTTTCCAATTGTGACCATATCGTTGACTGCTGTAGTTAGAGCTTGCGTCTAAAGAGGTGGTGGTGTGCAAAGTGCGCGGTCAGCATCGACCGCATCTCCTACACTGGAATCATCAGAGCAAGCAAGCAGGTACTCACAGCCGCAGAATCCGCGCCATGGAGAACAGCAAATGTAGCCAGAGTCATGTAAAAGAAGGCCTTGACTGAATGCATTGTTGCACAGAGTCTGTACAGAACAGCTAAAGAGATGATTGAAAGAGCATGTTAGACCATCTTGAGTTCCTTTGGCCTTAAAGTTTCAAGCGATTGTGCATACTTTAGATTTGTTAGGCTAAACAGGTTTGCGAGCAGTTGGGTTGGAGTTCCTTGCCTTGATTGTAGATTTTGTGGAAAACTGACGATCTGCCTGATTTGCTGTTGCACACTAGAGAATCACGTCCGTATGCCGTATGACGAATTCCACCTGCTGTGCTGCATTGAGTATTCAACCAGACTTCACGGGGCCTCTGAAATCAGTATTGCTGCAAACTGACTTTCCAGCACCGTGGCCGAAAAATGGACAACCTTGGTGGTTGTAAGATCCGTGGTAGTAAGATCCAAACTACTTGAGTCCTTGAAAGGCGTGCCAGTGCACGAAAAGAGGCATGTGTTTATTATTATTTTTCAGGAACGATGGAGAAGGAATGATGTATTGTCATTGGGAGGAGTGGATGAGGATTCGTGATGTTGATGAGGATTTACTCATCACTAGTGACGAAGATGCATAGTATCAAACTGGTGTATCTAGCTTTAGTCGATTGTCCACAGCAGCATGGTGGGGAACCTCCAAATATTTGTAGTACTTTTCTAGAAGTAATAAGATTTTGTGTTTATTGACAATCAAAAGACAAAACTATGAACCAACATAGCTTGAATTACGTGAAAGGTGAATGCAACACAAGTGCAATTCACCGTAACTCTTCGTAATGGCAAAACTTCCGATTGAACTATCCAAACTACGGGGCCCTGTGACTATGTGAGACCAATTTGGTGGATACTCTTCAAACACACCATGAGAATTTGGTCTTATGATAAACCATCATGGGTGTCAAGAGCAGGTGGCTTAACGACAAAGAATGTTGAAACATCATGCTGAAACAGTAGAACTTGCGATAATTCCGATGTCATATCCAAAAACGAAACCACACAGAATAGAAAGAAATGTCTTTGTTAGAAGCAAGATCTCTCTTCACATAGTAGAGATCAGGGTTCATTGATGTTGAAGACTCTGCGTGCTTTGGCGCATCTGAAATGTCATGAGGTTTGAATATCAAGATTCGTATAATCAGGGGGTGCCATTCAACGATGAGTCTTTGGTAATGACAATATGCATTCTGGTTGAAGACTGACCGTCCTCAGAAATCCGTTACAAAACCAAAAACAATTTCGATGACTTTGCTTTTGGAATTTTCAATTTAAAACTTATTAAAACTCCAAACTTACCCTTTCCACCGCCTACGGCGATCAATACCGAGAATATGTTCGACATCTCGGTGTTAAACTACCCTCAAAATAGATCAGAGTTTTTGACGTGTTGATAGCAGGGAAGAACAGTTTGCAGAAAAAACACCCGAATCACACATCGGTCAGTACGGGAAACAGGACGATGATCTAGCTCCAATTCTTCGATCTCAGCGCCTATAATCTTATTTTACTCGAGTGTTGACTCGATGGGCTGTCAACCTATCATCTGTAAAGATATACACTTTTTGGTCTATCTCAGAGGATACGCCCCGCTCTCTCTCTCTGTTGACTATGCACTTGGTCGTGACGTCGCTGTGGAAGTACTCACTACTTTATTTGTTGATCTTGCTGAGTACAATGGGCATATATATTCACTACATATGGAGACTCAGGAATAAAGATGTTTTTCTTTGTTGATGCAATTTGTAAAATCCAGCTGCCATCCTTCAGATAGCTTCCTTCCTATCAATCATAGACATGGCAGCTTCTTCGGGATGACCGAAGACAGTGCCCATATCCTCTAGTTCAACACCCTTGGTTTCCGGAACAAAGAAGATAGCGTAAACCGTCATGATAGCTCCAAATCCAGCGTACACGAGATATTGGTATGCACCAAGGTTTGTTGAAATGACTGGTGCGACTTTGGCAATGATAGCGTTCATCACCCAGTTCGAAAGTGTTCCCAGACCAGTTCCCTAAAGTTTCGGTATCGGTGAGAACCTTCGTTGAAGTCCAACCAAGCAGAAAAATAATCAATACCTTTGATCGGACTCGTAAAGGTAGCACTTCAGATTGAACTACCCAGACTACTGGGCCCTACAAGTACAGATGTTGTCGGAAGAGTTGAGACCAAAAAGGAGGAACACGCACGGAACAAAATCCGTAGCGAGGACGCAACGTACCCAAGTTATAGCAAAGAAGAAGACAAACATGTAAACAAAGACGATTGCTCCCCATGCAACTGATGGGTTTCCGTTTTGACTGATCTTGAGACAGATGGTGACCATGGTGTGAGAGATTGCGATGCCAATACCACCAACAACCAGGAGAGTTTTTCGTCCAGCTCGTTCAACGAGGTATAAAGCTGGGAATCTACAACACATATTGGGTTGTGTGAGTTTTGTATGTCTGAGCGGACGAAGGTGGCCAAGGAAACTTACGTAGCCAAAAAATTGATGGCAGCGTTAGCAATAATAAAGGATGTCGAAGACTCAGCGTGGCTAAAACCCATGTCTTGGAAGAGAGAGCCCGCATAGTCTAAATCGTGAGCGTAAAAAATATACCGATGAGAAAGGCTGCCGGAGTTCACAATCAGAATTCAGTGGCAAAAGTCACTTACAAAGGATGACGTTGATACCGGTCCATTGTTGGAGGATTTGCAGAATGATACACATGAGCACACGAGGACGAATGCTTTTGTGAAGGATTTCACTCCATCTAGCTTCACCGATAGCTTGATCACGTTCAACAGCAACTTGGATTTCTCGGTATTCTGCTTGTACGTCTGAAGAATTTACAGCCTATGAAAAAAAACTCCAATTTGAGATTCAGCTAATTTATACTGGCAAAAGCAGAAATGCAACAAGATGACGTACACGTCCACGAATACGAGCCAAAACTTTGAGACATTCATCCATTTTGCCTTTCATTGCGAGGAAACGAGGAGTTTCAGGCAAGAGCAAGATTGATAGAAGTAAGAGAGCACCAGGAGCCATCTGTAACCCAAAAGCGGTTCTCCATTCGGCTTCTTGTCCATCGAGACCTTTGATGATTCCAGTGTTGACGCATGATGCGACCAAGATACCAAAAGTGATCATGAGTTGCTACAGGTAAAAATATCATTTAGTATGCGTGAGTATGAACATTAGGTTGAAGTTGACAGTTCGGACGAAAATGACGAAAACGTACGAAAACAGCTGTCAAAGTTCCTCGAATTTTGGCAGGTGATGATTCAGCGATAAACACAGGTACGACGGTTGATAATACACCGATTCCAGAGCCTCATGTTTGAGAATTTCGTATTAAATCCAAGACTTTCAGTGACTCGTCCAGTTGTTCCACTAAGTACTCACCACCGACTATTCTTCCACCGTATAGCATGCCGAGACTTGATGAACCTGTTTGAATTGCAGCACCAATCTAGATCCAGGGCTCGTTGAGTATTTTTGTATCGCGAATGACACTGCAATCAGAACTTACACAGAAAAGACAACCACCAATGAATATAGCACGTTTACGTCCAAGAACATCACCAAAAAGAGCAATAGCAAGCGCTCCGATAACACACCCAACCAAAAATAGAGAAGCAATGTTTCCATTGATGTTTGTCTGATCAACAGCGGTGTTGAAATAGCTTTTGAAGCTATCCATAATGAGGATTTGATCCTACAACAAACCATGGTACAGGTGTCAAGAGCAGGTGACATGATGAACTGAAACATCATGAAACATAAACATACGATGATTCCGATTTCATATCCAAAAAGAAAACCACCTAAGATGAAAAGAAATGATTTAATTAGATGGATTGGCTCTCTTTTACTTAGTAGAACTCCAGTTTCACTGATGATTAAGTTTGCGCGTGACTTTGGCAACTTGAACATCTTGATGTTGTGAAGACCAAGATCCGTATATGATAGTGATGCCATTCGACGATATGACTTATTTCAAATCAATATTGATCTTGACGGGCGAGCGACCGTCTTTTCAAATGCATTGCAAAAACAAGAAAACATGTTTGATGTGTTTGCGTTTGGAATTTGAAACTTACCCATTCCGCCTCCTATTGCAATCAGCACACTGAATATGCTCGACATCTTGGCAATTTATTCAGCTCAGTTTTAAACAGATCGATGTTGTTCTTGTTGTTGTGGGTGATGGAAAAGTTTTGAGGCAGAAATTGATTTTGGCTTTTTTTCGGAAAGGGCTCTCTCTGGCTGACACCACACCCCTAATCATTTCCCTGCCATGGAAAAAGAGCGAGATCTAACAAAAATTCTTCCGTTTGCTGCTACGTTTATACAGAAAATTTAGCTACTGAGTCACACACGCAAAGCCCTCGTTATATGTACAAACTCCAACTTTCTTGTATCTACTACTGCAACCGTCATCACTTATTGGAATGCTCCAGCTGTACCAGCATTACTACTAGTAGTAGACGCAACAGCATTCGCACCACCACCTGTAAATGCAGATCGATCTTGATTTCCAGGTCTTCCATGCATTATTCCTATTGTTGGAGACCTCAAACCAGCCTGCATTCCGGATCTAGCTCTTTGAGGCCTCATGTATTGTGCAGCTGCTGGACCTGGACCAGGACCGTACGGTGATATGTTTGTTGGATTTGGACCTCCGTGGTATGGGAGTCCTGGTGGATATTGAAGCATGTATGGGAATTGTGGAGTTTGGAATGGTTGGGACGGTGATGGCAGAGCATCACAGCCTCCTATAATAGAGAAGGAAATGTATGCTTAGTTCATTGATCTATTACTCAAGCGCTGCTGTCTCCTTTTTCCCCTCTTACCTTGAATAAAGAACGGTGGAAGAGGAGTTTGAGGCATCATTTGAGGTTGTACAGGCGTAACAGGCATCTGAGGAGTAAATGATGGTGGCGCTGGCATCATTCCTTGTGAGGATGGTGATGGTGCGCCAGGTGGTATAATATTCATCATTGTGGGTATCATGTTTGATACCATCATTGGCGACTCAGGTTCACCCATTGGCATACCCTCATAATCATATGTAGGCATCCAGAGTGGACCACTGTCGCCTGATAATACTCTCATGTGTACTGGACTCTGTTTGAATAGTGCGGTCTGTTAGATTTGGAAGCCAAAATCCCCAGCAAGGACTATTGTATTCTCACTCACCATTGGAGGAGTGACAGGCACAAATCCCCCACCTTCCATTACAGCATTACCTTGCGGAAATGGAGGGGGAGGAGGAGGATAATTTTGATATTGTTGATTCATGTAGATTGGTGGCATCATATGAGGTGGAAGAGGTGCAAGTGGAGCTGCTTGCGCACTCGTTTGTAGATGTTGTTGATTCATATATGGTTGTGGTCTGTTGCCTGGCGATTCTTTCAATTGGACTTTGAGAGGTCTGTCAATCCATGTTTGGCCATTCTAAATTTGAAATGCATTGACTTTGGCTGCCAGGTTTTTCTTTCATATCAACTACCTTGCATCGGCATCACTTACCGTATCTTCGACAGCCCTGTATGCACTCTCTTCTTCTTTGTATGTCACAAAGGCATGTGCTGGTTTTGTATCTAGAGAGCCATGGATGGTTTCAATCAGTACCCCCCAAAAACCGACTACTGCAGTACATTCACCTACTTGTGGCACCATTCTTCACAGCATCATGCAACCTCATTCCAGTGATAGATCCATACTCTCCAAATCGTTGCTCAAGTAACTGATACGTGACTTTTGGAGTGAGATTCCCAACAAATATGGAATTGTAATCCACATATTGTCCATTTCGACCTGTGTCGGCCCTCTCTGGATATTCGGTAGAAATAGACATATTCAAGTTGGACTCACACCATTCGCATATCCAGCGATGGTTTCGTCGTACGCCCTATAGGAAAGCAATGTTGAGCTTCAACATAAAAAGTACCAGAGAAGTCGACGAATTAGCCTACAATGAAGGCACGAATGGCATCATCACGAAAAGCAAACTTGACATAAGCACAGTTTCGTGATCGACCAAAGTCATCATTCACAACAGTGAGATCTTCAACTGGACCAAATCGAGTTAAGCAATCCATCAAGAATCGCTCGTGTGATTGAACCGACTAAAAAAAGAAGCAGTTATGAACGACCATGGTTAGCTTTGAACGTTGAGATGAGACAACACTCCTGTTCGTACCGTATCAGCAGCATGACGAGCAAAACGAGCAATAAACAATGTACGATTGACTCTTGCTTGTTCCACACGAATACGTCGTCCATCGACCGTTGTACTGTGTGCTGCAGCCAATGCTCGTTTTGCATCATCTGGGTTCTAAACAATGTTGCAAACGGTCAATGTTGGTCAATTCCAGATGCAAGTAGGGAAATCACTTTTTTTGGTTTACTCACCTCGAATTGAACAAACGAATAAGGTCTCGACATGACATCTTTGAGAACCTTCACGTGCAACAACGTGCCCCATTGTTCAAAATGCTTTGATACAGACTCTTGAAGTTGTTCGTCTGTTCGAGATGATGAGAGACTAAGCAAGGAATGAGATTACCTGAACTGATTCCATTTCTATCTGGGGTTTGCCCTCAACCCCACCACCACTGCGTTACAAACCTGGCGACAAAGAGACAAGCAGCAGGCAGCCCTTTTGGATGTTCTGGTTCAAGTACCTCTTCTTCAGATGGAGCTGGAGGGACTAGGAAGACAAGATGAGGTCATTGTCGATCCATCAGTGTTTTTTTTTGTTTCGCAAGAACACTACATACCTTCAGGAGTGCGAACATGCTGAGAATTACTCTCAGCAGCTTCATTTGCAGCAGCACCCACATTTTCATTACGCCCTTGATTCTCCTCAACAACACTACCCTCATTATCAGTCGCATACCCCGTCCTACTCTCTTCTCCAGTTTTGGCACCTCCAGCACCAGCTTCATCATCCATTCCCACCTTTTCTACCGGACTAGCAGGGGCACTATACGATCTCCCAGGCACCCTAGTCTCAATATGCAGTCCATCCACAGCTTTCGTCAATTCAAGAATGGCCGTTGGAGTCGAACGCCCCGAACTCGATGATGCAGGCGGTGTATGGAGCACGACAGTAGACGATGATGATCGGACTAGTGGATGGGGCAAGCGATCAAACATTCTGGAATGGGATGGTGAGAGTGATCGGGCTGGGATTTGAGGTCGTTGTTGTTCGGTGGGTATGGGAGATTCAACAGATGATACGATCGTAGTTGGATCTGTTTGTGTTGATGTTGATACAGATGGTTGTGGTTTGTCACGATCCGTATGACGTTTGGTGGATGATGGTGATGGTGAGTGTGTCATGACTGTAGGATTGGGAATGCAACGGAGATGAAGTGCAGGAGACGATGAGATATGCGACTATCTGATGCAAATGCGATTGGAGTGCCTGTAATAGATACACAGAATAGAGCGATCGGTTAGTACGAAGTAGTTGATGTAATGATCATAAAAGGTTCAAATGTTGATTGCGATTTGTTTCTGATTGTGCAGTGAAAGCTGGTTAAATAAGGAAGCCAATATTCAAAGACTTACTATGCAATAGATTTGGGCTGACTCTTCACGCCATTTTCTACTTTTGAATGGGGAAAGCTTTGTGCTAGAAAATGAGTCAGTTATGTTTTTTGGAATGAAGGAAGTTTGGCGAACACGACACGCGTCTTATCTTCAAAACAACATAAATATGTACGATTTAACAAATATTGATCATTTGGGAGACGCTGTCCTCTTTCTATAACCTCGTGAACGTCCGTGTGTTTCAATGCTCACCAAACATCAAACCAATAATGACAGCACCTTTGTTGACAACACACACGTCAAATCCCAAAGCCAGCAAGTTGACAGCTACTTCAATTCGAAGCCTCTCTACTGCACCCAACAAGTAGATATAAGCACTTTATTCTATAATTTATAACTTTAGAAGTGGTCTTCCAATAAATCTAACTTCAGCAGTCTCTAAATGCTTCAACTTCCTATGATCCCACGGTGGCAGTCGGGCAAAAAGGGCTTGCGTCATTTGGCACGTATCCCCGTGTGCGACAAGAACCACAATTGACGGTTTCGCAACATCCTGTTCTATTTTCTCAATCAGCCGTTTTACACGTGCAGCAACCGATACAGGAGACTCTTCATTATGTTCTAGCTGTCTTTTGGCGTCGTTTCCCCATGTTATCTGGTAGTTTGTATCAGATTTGAGGTCGTGGTCACCAAAGAAACGTTCCCTTAGAGCCTCCGTTTTGATTACGTGGCATTTGCAGACAGATCCCAGTATTTGGGCTGTTTGGTATGCCCGTAAGAAATCAGAAGTGTATATGATAATGTCTTTGGTGTTTGACGGTGGTATTGTTGACGTGATAAAATGTGTTGATGATTGCATGGCTTGCTTTCTCCCGAGGTTCGTCAGCCCAAACGAAGCCACACCAATTGATGGATTACTACATATGATTTTCTGCACGTTGGCCTCTGATTGACCTATGTAAAATGAAAGGATGGTGAGCCGTAAAACATGCCAAACACTTTGATGCAAAAAATCTCATCTGTTTCGCGCTTCCTTGTTGTTGCCAATGCATACCATGTCGCATCAAGTAATAATCATGTTTAAGTCCCCCCATTCAATACCATTCACGTCCTTTAGGCACTTGTCACCACTTTTCGCAAATCACCACGATCTTATTGGTTGACGACCCATCACAATTGAAAGGCCTAAGCTCTTACAGCATGGAGGGCATAGAGGGGCCTCAGAGTCAGAGCCTGGTCGAGTATTATGGTACTCAGCATCAGAATTCAATCCAGGTACCTAACAAACAAAATCACCAATGTTTTGGGAAGTTTTAACCAATGAACGACGAGCATTTGACTAACACCACAATACGCTATTGTTTCATAGAATCAACCACAAATGCAAGCTGCATTCAACAATTTGAACAATATGAATAGTTTCCGTGTCCCTACTCAACCCAATAATAACGAACATCAGCAACACCAACAACCCCAAGAACAACAACCTGATGATGAGGAATTACATGAACAACAACAAGAACAAGAAGAAGAGCAACAGCCTGTAGCTGAAGAACCACTATACGTCAATGCCAAAGTAAGTGCTTTTGGAGTAGATCAACATCCAACGATCACGAACTTACATAGCTGATCTGTCTTCCAACGTTATAGCAATATCATCGAATACTAAAGAGACGAGAAGCACGAGCAAAACTTGAAGCTGAAATCAAACATGCAAAAGCCAAAAAGGTACAGCCAAAACAAGAAAGATGCCACAAGTTTCGATCTTACACACATCTCACATAGCCATACCTACACGAATCACGTCACAAACATGCTGTGAGGAGGCCACGAGGTGCCGGAGGACGATTCTTGACTGCCAGTGAAGTTGCTGCTTTAGATTATCAGAAGCGTGAATCGGCTGAATTGGCTGACTTGCAACGTGAGAAGGCGGCTGAAAATGGTGGGGCTCCTGCTGATGCTTCTGGTTCTGTTTCTGATGCTCCTCCTCATGGCGACTCAATACAAGGCGGTAGTTCTGAACGAGGTACTGATGGGATTTGAGGACGAAGATATGCGCACGATGAACGAGGTACTGATGGGATTTGAGGACGAAGATATGCGCACGATGAACGACCTGTATTTGCATTTGTTAAATAGAAAAGAGTATATATTATTATATAACGAGCATGACAAGAAAAAAATACATAAATATAGTTTTTGTTGGACAAGTTTGGTGTTGTGTTGGTTGTACGTGCTGATGGTATCATCGCTTGGGTATCATGACTTTGTGACTTTTACTACATGATGGCGTCAGGAGCGAAGAATGTTTCTTCGATAGCTGTAGTCATCTCTCTACTGCCTAAGTACATGATGGAAGGTTAGTTTCATTTCCTCGTGTAACTCAAAATACAAAACAAGCTCTTACCTTTCTCTCTAACATACACAAGTAAGCGGTCTTTCATACTCTCTTTTTCAGGCGAGGGTATGAATTCAAGGATCGCACGAGCATATGCTATTCCTACACTGACACACACATCGAAGGCTCCTACTGCGTACACAACTCGAGCCCAAAAGAGTTGCAGCGATGCAGTATCAGCGAATGCGTTCTCTTGACGAGCATATCGTTCCAGCATCCAAGAGATCAAATCACCATCATTGCAAAAAGCCAGATTGTCTGCTCGAGCGAGTAATCCGTGTGCTAGCAGTTACTAAAGGTTAGCCTCTAATCGACACTGGAACAAGTATGCAATGGTATATCTTACGTGTCGTGAATTCCAAAAGACATCTACCCAGTAAGGCGTTTCCAAACACGTGTGCACAGAGTGACATGTCGACTAGCTCGGCGTCATTGTTAAAAAAGGACCGTCGAGCAAGATATTGAGCGACCTCTGAGTCGCCATTGTGCAGAGCTAGATGCCATATCAATCTAAGGATCGGGTGGCACCTTCTACGTCCCTTCTTTACATCCAATTTAGCTTCTAGTCTATCTATAATGGCAATAGCGACATCTTCCACTAGCATGTTGAGCGGAAAGGACCTATGATCACTGGATAGCTTGAAGACTAGCTGATCTGGATGAGACCGTGGCGAGTACATGAACTTGTCTGGTAAAGTAGCCAACTAAGGTGAAGGTTCTTGGTCAATCAAGAGCCAGCCAGACTTTGCACAAAGTAAATCGGTAGGTACTTACGCGAAAGTTATGCAGAAACCAAGATGTCTTTACAAATTGGGTTTCGGATAGCTCGTGCAAGCGAGTGCACGTCGACACCAAGTGGTGAGGATGTTCGACATGGACGAAGATGTGGGTGAGTATCTCAGTAGGTAAGTTGACCAATGGACCATTTTCAGTGATGGGCTAAGTGAGGACGAGATGCGGTTAGCTGTCTGAAAATAATGGGATGCATCACATGTTGTGGGTGGACATCAATTTTGGGTTTTTGTAAGTTTGAGAACCAAGTTGAATAGGAGTTCAAGGAGGGCCGATAAGTGAACTTCGAAATCAAACCAGGATGCTTACGTTGGATGTGTTTAAATATGGTAAATCTAGACTGAGTCTCCTTAATAATCCTCGAGCAACACTCAGTCGATTTGTGAGTTCCTCAGCAGCGTAATAGGCGACCTCAAGTAATGGGACAGAGTTGCGTCGTGCCACTTGGGCCATGGTCTATACTAAGAGCTTTTTTACAGTGGCACACACTTCTGAACTGGACGTGTAGTTCAAAGTCCAGCAAAAAAAAAACGAACGGCAGAGTGGGTTGGCGATATCAAGGAGGAATGCAGGCGGCGAAAACGTGTTTGAGCTACTTCTAGAGATTGGACATACGTCTATTTGGTAGACCAACCTTTCAAGGCGCGTCGAAATGCACTCTTTCACTAGTTCTCGTCCGAAAATTCGAAAAAATAGACACAGCTCGCTCAGTGATCTGATTAAGGGATGGCAAGGCATTGCAATGGCAGATGCGTATCAATTTCCTACTACAGAACGGAGTCACGACAGGTAAGAAATCAGTTTTTCTGTTGCTGTGTGTGTGCATCGCATCCAAGGAATATTTGAAGCTCATCGATACGCTTTGATCATGCTATACAGTATTATATTACATTATATAACATTGACTTCAACCCTTTCAAAGGCTTCTAACGTTTATGGAAGTCTTGGCTGAAGAGGAGGACCAAAATTTCATTGAAGTACAAGGTCCATCTGATCTACCAGAAGCTGATGGAGGCTTGTCGCCTGGAACCTTAGCTGATACACTCTATACATTTGAGCACCAAGAGAGCCTCGCAAGACCTGTTCGAGCCTTTGGATTGCCCAGTACTGCAAGACGCTACTCAAGACGCAGAACGCCACGTTATCCTGATCAACTGGATGAAGCGGTTGCAACACCTTCTACTGCTTCTGATACCAGAGAACGGCGTCTTTCTTGTTGGAAGAGGTCCTGTAGTTTGCAAAGCGACATGCTCCAAGCTCTCGTATTCATGCGCATCAATCTGTTACTAGATGGAGACTGACGTGGATTCTCTTGGTGACTCTAATCGTGATTATTTTGGGCGTCACTTTGGGGGTTGTCCTTGGCATACCGTCACTAGCCAGTAAGAGCTTAGTTCAGGTCGTTTTTCTGCAATCACGTTTGTAACATTTCTTCATTTCAAAGGATCGGCTGTAGCTTCTGCATCCTTCTCAATGGTTAACGCTAGCGTCACCTCGCTATCGCTCACATCATTCAATCTGGACCTCCACTTCAACATCTCCACAATCTCAGCTTTCCCTTCTACCATCACGCTGCCGTATCCCGTAAATGTGTCGCTGAATGGTGGCCTTCTTTTCATGATACCTGTAACGAACGAGATTGCAGTCTCTGGATCGGGATTTGCACAGGTCGATATAGTTAATACGTCAGTCTTTATACGTAATCACTATGATACAAGAATGCTTTTTAAGTTGGTTGGGAGCCAGAGCAATGTATCGTTGGATTTTGATGCGACGGTGATTGTTTCGGCTGCATCGCAGAATGTAGAGGTTGGATTTCATAGGATTATTGCTCTGCCAGGTGTGTGTCGGATCCAGTGATTTGTGTGCATAAACCACGATCTTGAATTTGCTGCCACGATTTTTTCGCGTCTAGGATTCCAAGGGAAAGATATGGCAACTGTAACATCATTGAATCTACCTCGAGATACAAACAGCAACAGTAGTATCGCCATTACTACAACTGTATCGCTTTGGAATCCTCTTGGCATATCGCTAGACCTGGGAGCACTGAATATTTCTGTATTAACACAGAGCATGGACCAAGTCGCAACATTATCAGCAATCTTCCCTGTCCAGCTACTCAGCACTGTCAACGCAACAGTAGCCATCCAAGGAACGCTACTACCAAACACTGCCAACTTGCTCACATCCCAAATCAATCAATGTCTGATTGGTGGCAGCACACGATTCCTCGCTACAGCAAGCTCATCGTTGAATAACACGTATATCAACGCCCTGCTGAATGGCACTATAATCAACGTCTTGATACCTGGTGTTGCTAAACCTAATATCGTGTACTCGATTGTGATGCCTGGACTGTCTTTGGTTATTCCTTCCAGGTCAGCCGCATCAGCAATAACAGATTCAGTGAATCTGACTCTGGCTGATACGTCTGTAAATACCAACTTTGGGTTTTCGACCCAAGTCATGTCTATATCGTCTACTTTTGAGTTGGCAATACAGCCAGACTTTTCATTTGGAAGAGTGGGTATGAATCAGGTTGTGTTGAATTCTACCAAGAGTGCTGGGAATTCATCATTTATGGTATGTAATTTGGGTTTGTGGAAGATTATAACGCATTTTGCATTGTTAAGCCTTCATTTTTCCCTTCGTTTTCAAAGGTGCCTGGATTGGCTCAACGTTTAATTTTAACGTCACCAACCCAATTCCAATCTTTCCTCCAACTCGCAACTGCAAATAGCACCACGCTACAGATTCATGGTGTGGCGAATGCAATAGTGCATATCCCCATTGGAACTCTAAACTTGATGCAATTGCCCTTCTCGTTCAAAATATCGCTGCAACCCATCAATGTAAATCTAAGTTTGGCTAGTTTGCAAGTTGTTAGTATGACTAGTAACGCTCTTGTAGTTCAGGCTGTTGTGTTGGTGAGCATCCGTAACTCTACTCAGATGTTTTTTACCGTATTGGATTGACCCTCGACTGACGACACTCTTCATTTGAGTAGACACAACAAACCTCAAACTTCAAAGTCGGTATAACTCAACTCACATTGGCACTCGTGATAACAACCACTCAAGCGAAAGTTGGTGTCTTGACTACATCAATAGCACCTGCAGCATCCCAAAACACGTCTGCAACTGGTTTGATCACGGATGCGGCATTCGTGGCTAGTTTCTTGAATGGGAGTCAGATGCCTATTTCATTGAGGTTTGAGCAGCAGGGAGTGGGTGGTGGTTTCGGGTTGTTTGCTGCTATTGGGTGATAGATATTTTCTTATTTGGTGAGTTGCATTTTTAAGCTTGTTGTTTTGAGAATGTTCAAACGATGGTAAGACCACTGCGCTTAAAATAGGCAAATCTGACACTTTTTAATTCGTTTTGCTGTTTGTGTTTAATTTTCTGTATCTGTTATTTGTATATCCATTTGTTGATAGAAGAGTTCAAGATGAATAGATGTAATTGTAGTGAATTAATGTTGAGTTTGATCATTCTGTCAAGGTACAACGCGTCCAAGCGGTGCCCACTAGTTTCAGTCGCGTCGAAATATCGTTTTTTCCTTCCAGATCTATTGATGATCTACTGAACAGTCGAGCATTAATCCTTGTACCCAGGAGTATTCTCTGCCGTTTTAGTCATGTCTAGGAGTCTACAGCAGGCGTTCTTCCATGAAACCGAATCACCGGAAACAAGGTTGCCATTTTTCTGCGTCATCTCAAGTAAGCTCGTTTGTGGCATGATTTTAATAGGCTAGCTGCAACATCAATTCTTGGCCTGCCTCGTCATAATCTCAGCCAGCCACTCTCAATCCCAGGTGGCAAAGCAAAACGACAACGACACTGCCATCCTGTTACATTGGTCACAACTTACTACACGCTAGAGAAACACAGACGCTGCCCCATGGCCACCATGGATAATAGCACTTCATTCTCCAACGGAGCTCTAACGGCACTGGTAATTGTTGGAGGTAACGCGTCTCTCGCTCTCTTCCCATTGATTGCTTCCAACAAAAAAATGGACGCAAACGACCCCAACTAACAATCCCCTCTTTGTAGTGATGCTCGTAGCTGGAACGCTGATACTAGGCTACAGGATCATACGAAATCACCTTGAAAAGCGTCAGAGATTCGTCCCTGGCAAGACACAGCATCCAAAATTATCATTCGACTCAAGTAAATCTTCTAGTAAAAAGTCGTATGGCACGAAATGGGCTGTGGGATCGTTTAGCGCACGAGCGAATCAGGCCAAGACGCCAATATCTACTCCAGTGGTACACTTTTTAGGATCAGCTTTTGGTTTGTCGAGGCAGTCTAGTCGATTGAATAATGAGATCGGTGGCTCGTCGTTTATATAGCAGGATACACGGCATAGTAATATTAATTTAAATAATCCAACTTATAATTCCATAGCTTCTTCCTCGTTACACGTGTCTTGCTATCTGCGCAACACTCTCAACCAGACCAAATGAAGAGACAGTGAGCATGTCGTGGGCAGCGATAGCAGCAGGCAAGAAATCGCCTGGACAAGAGAATGTAGTCAATAATATAGGTCCAACTCCATCAGCAAGTCTAGCAAAATCGCCCAAACAAAGTGCTGCACCCAAAAACAATGTTAGACATCAAGCACAGTCACCTCCTACTCCAGTCAAGCCATCGCAATCTACATCTCCTGTGGCATGGAAGACGCCGTTAGTGGCCAAGGCACCAGCTCCAGACAAGACTGATGACATTGGTGGGAATGTGATACATAAGGTCTTCTTTGATTCATCCTTCACATCGAAGCTACTTTTGAGAAACATTAATTTATTTACAATATTCTATCGTAATTTTCTCTGCAGGGTCTAAAATGCTGGATTCGATGGCTTCACCCTGCTGATGAACGACAAACTTTGGTCGTCGTTTCACGAGTTTCCAAGGCTGTACGTGATTTTGATGAGCCTTCATCTTCTGAATTTGATTGACTGACACGCACATATCTTGATCTAGTTCAATGCCGTTGTGTTATCAGTACTCTACAAGGACTGGGACAAGGTTATTGCTTCACACAATCCAAACAATGGCATTGATTCAGTCAACGAGTTGAGTTTGGATACTGGACCTATCTCTCGGAGAAACAGTAGCTTAAATCATTCATTTTTCTAGTCTACGAGACCGTTTGAGACCACTCGCACGCTCCATTCGAGCAATGTATGATGGACAGCCCCGAACTGCATACGCCCAAAACGCACTATCATACGTCCATGGACTGGATTTGCAAATCATTATAAAGGCATTCGGATGGCGAGACATATATGAAGACGAGGATGAAGACAACCCATATGGAAGCACGCAAACAGTATTCAAAACCCAAGCTGAGAAAGAACGGGCATTTGTGGATCAGATGGCGGCAGAGACTAGTGCTACATCGAATATGCTGGAATATCAACAGCGTGATGAACCGTTTTCACCTCTTCCGCCTCCTACTGGGTAAGTTTGTTTCAAGTGAGCTGTCCACAAAAAACGTAATGACGAACTGCATCATCTCGTAGACGTCTGAGTGACGAGAGCATCAAATCCATATGCAAATACGTCCTCAAACACTGCACATCTCTGAAACGCTTGTCGGCCGAGCATTTCCTTGACTGTTATGATGTTCGTGCAAGTGTACCGTCAACCGTGACATCGCTTACAATAACCATGACTCGTCCACTACTCTTATGGGAAGAAGCGTGGTCTCGTCTTGCTGAACGGTGTAAAGGAGTCACATCGCTCACGATTCGAGAGACCTTGGAATTCTACAAGACTCTGACGTGGAAGTATGACAAGGAAAAAAAGTTTCAGCCACGTAGAATGCCTCGAAATCTCCCATTTGCTCTTGAAAAGTGGAATTTGGAGTACTTTGAATATGGTTTCGATATGCGTTCGAAAGATGTGAGTGTCTCTCATATTGAGTACACAAACATTTTATATACTGACCCAGATGTTTGACTTTAGGGTACAGAGCTAAAAGGACTCTCAAAGCCAGTTACAATGATGGAGAAATATATGATTGATGCTGTAGAAGCGTCTACGGGCCTCAAGAGTATTAAATTAGTAGGAGCATCAATATTCCTGGACCAGGAAAACATTGTACGAAAACTACCCAATTTGGAAGAGCTACGATACAGAGATTGCTATTTTGGAAGGTAACAGCTAAAACAATTGCGGAATCATGTAGTGTCTTTGATTCTTATTTACCTTACTCAACAAATCGCAGTCCAAACCAAGTCGCTCATATAGGCTATAGATGCACAGAACCGCTCACCAGCTTGAAGACTTTGGAACTCACCAATGTCAAAGGTCCGCAAGTCGCAGAGATCTCCACATGCTTGGAATCTCTTGCTCCAACACTCGAATCATTAACACTAGTCCACCCAACCGCATCCCTCATAAACAAATCCATATTGACGACTTGTGAATGGCCCAAACTAAAATCTCTCAGCATATCCCACGAAGATGCAAAGAAGGCTGGACTTGGTCACTTCGTCAGTGAACACGGATCCCAACTTAAAGAACTGGAACTCTACTACCCCACTGCATATGCCACGGCTCCATACACACGAGACCCGATAAACCTATTACACTGTACGAATCTCCGCGTCTTGAAACTCCATCTCATCAAGACGGTCGAAGTAGGAACCGAACCAGCATATTACAGCTACGACGAACACCACAAACGAAACTTGAAGGATGATCCGGAATGTGTAAATACCTTCATTACCGGTATATTGACCTCGATGCCTAAGCTACAATTGTTGGAAAACAATATGGGATATGCGGAATACTCTGCAGATGCACTATATTCAGCTGCCTTGGTACGATATGACGCATGGGCTACACCAGTAACTCTAGATTGTGCTTTTCCTCATGGAGTTACAGTGCAGATCGATCACTGTGATGATGGGAATGGTGGTGATTCGCATAAGCAGTCTGTCAAGAAGTGGTTGAAGGAGTGTGGTAATCAGATTCATTTCGGACCGAATGTGTATCTTATTACCACTCCTCAATGTAAGCAGAATTAGAGTTTTTGCTTGTTTGACACGTTTACTCATTATATCTCTGTTCACATTAGATTGAGCGCATGTTTCAATGAAAATATAACATAGTGTCTCGAACCTTGTTTTTCACACCTCTATGTGTATAGTTGGTATGGCCTTTTTTATTATAACCTCAATAGTTAACAAATACATGAGCCTTCAATTTTAAAGCTTAGCTTCATCGGTTAAAGTCAACTTGTAGAACCTGGCGCAATTCTCTCTAAAGATCTTGCGCAAATCTGCTTTTGATGTAACACCCATATCCTCCAATGAAAGGACATAGCTAGCTAGCAACTCGCCATATCTAGCAGAGGCCCAGTCCACGAGGAAGTTGGATCCAAAGAAGCATCGCTCAACACCAAACAGCTTCACAGTCGTTTTGATCATATCGCCATATACCGAGTCAGCAATTTCACGTGCCGTGGGACCAGCAGTATTCCATGGTTTCTTATACAAGAATTCGCGGAATCCTAGTGGTACCATCAACCCAGACAGTTTGCAGTACACGTTTGGGCATTTAGATAGTTCTCTCATGTCTTCCACCCATTTATTGTATACTTTCTTGTCATTGGCAACATCGATTGGTGTGCCAAAGTGGTTGAGCGCTATATCAAAGGCAGCGATTTAGACCGTAAGAAAAATTGGGCAGAGAAAAATATCGTGCTGCTACTAATGGCATACCCATACGAATATTCGGGAACTTTTTAGCTAATTTGATTGCCTGATGTAACTGATGACCGTAGCAATACCTTTTACAATAGTGAACAAATTAAAACAAATTAAGCTCAAAAATGATTGTCTGAATGTCGACATTTGCCCACTTACAAATCAAACTCGGCACCGAATTCCTCCAAGACAGCAAAGTTTTTTAGGAATGTAGGGTCATCTACTAAATTGTCTCTAGGATTGAATGTAAAGTCGTTCATGCCAGCTCGCGGATGAGCTAGGATGTATCGAATTCCTCTGAAGGCTAAGAGAGTTGCATCAGTGCGACCTTGCTCCACATATGTGATTTAGACCCAAACATACCCGAATACTGGAAATGAGCCTTCAGTTGCGCCCGTACAGTTTCAGGCGTATTGTTGAGCAAATCGACCATTCCAACAATCCCAGTCGCAACCTGTCCTTTACTAGGAGCATTTACTTCTTCCTGAAGCCATTTGGTCTCTCCCACTTCGCCAAGTGGTCCTTGCTCCCAACCAGCTTGTAGATGAACTGATCCAGCTAATCTGACGCCCTGCGAATAAACAAGTTGAGCAACGTCGTTTGGGTTAGTTCCACGGATATATGCGACATACAGCTTCTTCGACCATCGACAACAAATCGGAGGGAAGGAACGTGTTCATAATAGCTTGTGGGGTACCAAAGAAAATGAGATCGTGGCGAAGGTTTTCGGCCAACACTTCGAATGGGACGGCTATGTTCAAGAGTACGTCCATTGTCCGCTTAGCGACCATATAGGGAGAGTAAGGTATAAAGTCCCAACGTACGTGGTTGATAACCAGGAGGGGCAGGAGGTAGTGGCTTGACCAAGGCCTCGAAACCGAACTTTTCAAATGGGAAGTGCAGGTGGACATTTGATGGGCGTGGCAAGGTTTTCAAGTCCCTAGCAATTGTTGATTGTAACCAGATAAATCCACCAAAATGTACAAAAGATGTGAAAGGTTTACCATCTAAATGTTCATGGGTTTAGTTAATGTCGGTGCTTTCAAGGTCAACGCAGAAGACTTTATCAAGAGTTACAAGTGATGATGACCATCTACGATACCAAAATCAAGCTTCTTGTTGGCTCTAGCAGCCTCTGCACTCAACGGAAATCTAGGAAAACTCGTGTTTTTCTGTTCAAGGGAATCAAAGAGATCAGCAACTTGGAAACATGGTCAGCAGACAAATAGAATTTCATTATAGAAGATAGCTCACTTGCGACATTGCTCCCTTGCCTCACTGTCGCTGTTGGGTTTCGTGTTGCGTCAACCTCACGTTTTCGTTTGTTGCACCAAAAGATAGACGAGACGTGAGGGGGGTTTACAACTGAATTGTGAGTCCTTTGCTGTGATTTCGCGAGTGCTCAACCTCAACCTCAATATTACTTCTCTGGTATACGAGAACGTTTGACTGGGACTCTTCATTTCATGACCAATGTAAGCGTACAATATCCCACCCTATAACTGGATACTTCCTGCTAGAAACTCTTGCTCCAAGATTAAAGGCTTAAATCGTCAATTCCAGTGCTCTCGAACGAAATGGCCATCTGGTTGGTTGATCTTGCCTAACACGCCTTTGCTCGATTAACGTTCTGTCGCAACACATAATTGACTTGACTGTCAGGCAAACGTGAACAGGTAGATGTACACTTCGCTATAGAATCTAGCACATCCATGTCTTCAACCATCAGACCGTTCAATACAGATTATTCGGCCGGACAGTTATAGTGTCAGACTTTGCCGAGCCTCCCAAAGAAATACGCAATTTGAAAATCGCTTCATACAAAACAGGCTTCCAGAAAACCCAAATACACATGGTTGGTAGCAAAGTACTGCATCCTGACATGGCTGAAGCACATACTGTTACCATACCAGCATCGGACAGCGACCGTAAAGATGTTAAGCCTGTTTCAACCGCATTACCAATAGCTATTGCATCCATGAAAATAGCGGACGAAAAGGAACCTCCATCGTTTCCATTGCCACCTGTACCTTCATCTGCATCGGAATTGGGTACACAATTAGTGTTTCATATCCTCATTGGGTTGGCGTTTGGATTCTTTTTGCAAAAGGGACGAGTTTACGAACCTAGACTTATTCAAGATCAGATGCTGGTAAGCAACTTTGTTCGGATGTGATCATTATCTCGACTGAAATGTCGCTGTAAACATTTTTACATGGGTGGTGCCCTCAGATCGTCAGTTTTCTATCGAGACTTGGACCTGTTGCAACGTTTCGTGTTTTCCAAGCCCCAGAAAGCATATCGGCAGTTCCTAATCAACATTTCAATTCACTCTAGTTTCGAGACTTTACAATGCTGCAAATGTTTTTAGCGGCTGCTGCCACATCGGCCACAGTAATTGCGTTGGGATCACTGTTTCCAGTGCATTATATTAAGACAAGATTCGTAACAGTTCGCCGTGAATACCAAATCAGAGAATATGATCGTGGCATCTTTGCTAGTGCAGTCGGGTGAGTTTGCTGAGCCATATGAAAGTGTATCAGACCCTAATATGTAAGGTTGAGGCTAAGGTATTGACGTTTCAAATAGTGCTGGTTTACTTGGCGCGGGCATGAGTATTGCGGGAGCTTGCCCTGGAACCATCTATGCTCGTACGTGTTTGCAAACTATCTCTAGTGTCATTCTCGTTTACTTATCATTCTCTCCAAATCTAGAATTGGGCAGTGGAACACCAGGCTCGTGGTTTGTCCTCATTGGTTCTTTCGCTGGCGTAATCCTCTATGCCCTGGTATTTGAAAAGACTCTGAAACGATTGACCTTCAACCGTATAAAGTTCGAGAAAGGTCCCAACGTTGATGACTTGGTGCGTCCTTTGTGTTTTAGATAGTTTTGAGAAAAACCAACACTGACAAATCTGCATTGTTGAAATCTAGTTTCCAAAATATTCATACACAGTTTTGGCTTTGGTGGCAGCCGTCATGTTCTACGCAGCTTCTCTCATCTTCTTCAAATTCGCACCAAACTCGACACCGCTTCAAGTCTCATCAACAGGAAACCCATTCACAGAAACGTATTGGAGCGCACCAGTATCTGGAATCATGATTGGACTACTCCAAGTACCGTCTATACTGTTTTTGGGAGCCCCGTTAGGAAACTCGTCAGCACTAGTCGCTGTACTAAGCCCGATTTATATTGCTCTTCGACGAATCGTACCGATGCTTCCGGATAATAATGAGATGAGCTCGTGGCCAACCGTTGTGGCGATCCTAAAGATTGTCTATGTCGCCTCGAGTATTTTAGGAGGTTTCGCATCGGCGGCCTTGTCAGGAATGTTTGGAATTGCTCCAGGATTGACTAGTGCCGCTGGACCTGCTAGTCCACATGTACTTAATGGATTGCCTGGAGTGGTACAGGCGCTTATTGGAGGGTTGTTCTTATTGTTTGGAGCCAGGTAAATAGTTTTCAGATGGTGCATTTGGAACGTTATACTTTCATGACTGATTGACCTATCATGACTGATTGACCTTTATCACATAGATACGGTGGCGGCTGCACATCTGGCCATGGAATCAGTGGGTTCGCATTGCTTGGCACGAATTCGATAGTCGCCGTACCTGCTATGTTTACTGGTGGCATCATAACGGCATGGGTCATGGTGGGAATTGGTGCTTCTTGATGGTCTGTTACTCTCTCTGAATCTTCATTATACCCGATGAACTCCTAAACATCTGCTTGCACCAATCTGTGACTGGGTAGATTCATAGTTGTAAAATATCTTTTCTTCTGCCTCACAGTTACAAATATATGAGACTACAGCTTTTCTAGTACTTTTTCAAAGTTTAGCTTCATCGCTCAACTTGAGTTTATAGAATTTAGCACAATTCTCCCTAAAGATCTTGCGCAAATCGGCCTTTGAAGTGATACCGATATCCTCCAGTGCGAGGACGAAACTAGCTAGAAGTTCGCCGTATCTGGCACAAGCCCAATCTACAAGGAAATTGGATCCAAAGAAGCATCGATCAACACCAAAGAGCTTTACAGTGGTTTTTATCATATCGCCAAAGATACTGTCAGCGATATCTCGGGCAGTTGGGCCTGCAGTTCTCCATGGCTTTTGGTACAAGAACTTTTCAAGTCCTAGTGGTTTCATTAATCCAGAGAGTTTGCAGTAAACGTTGGGGCATTTAGATAGTTCGGTCATATCATTGAGCCACTTCTGGTATACTTTCTTGTCATTACCAATGTTGATTGGTGTGCCAAAGTGGTTGAGAGCTACAAAAAGTTAAAATTTTGAGACTTGTGACGAATGCGGTATCAAAAGCTCTGTTCGTACCGATACGAATATTTGGGAACTTCTTAGCTAGAACGACACCCTGATGCAACTGATGACCATAGCACCACCTGTAAAGAGTCAGGTAAGAGCCCAAATTGATTACTTGCATGTGAAGTGAAACTTACAAATCAAACTCGGCACCGAATTCCTCCAATACGGCATAGTTTGCCAAAAACTTTGGATTTTCTACCAAGTTGTCTTGTGGATTGAAGGTCAAGTCGTTCATGCCAGGCCTGGTGTGAGATAATGTGTATCGGATTCCTCTGAAAGCTATGTACAACAAGAGTCTCACGTCAAACGCGTTAATTGATACACGAGCACCAAACATACCAGAGTACTGGAAATGAGCCTTTAGTTGAGCTCGTACAGTTTCGGGGGTATTGTTGAGCAGATCCACTGTTCCTACAATTCCGGTCGCAACCTGTCCTTTGGTAGGTGCGTTGACTTCTTCTTGGAGCCATTTGGTCTCCCCTAGTTCTCCCATTGGTCCGTGTTCCCAACCAGCTTGTAGATGGACGGATCCAGCTAATTTGACACCCTAGTGTTCAGAGAATAGCTCCAGTCAGAGAACTTCGTGGTGTTTGCAAACTGGACCAAGTGGAACATACAGCTTCTTCGACCATGTCGAGCAAATCAGAAGGGAGGAATGTGTTCATTGTAGCTTGCTGAGTACCGAAGAAAGAGAGCATGTGGCGAAGATTTTCAGCCAACAGCTCGAATGGGACGGCTATGGAATTTTTGTGAGATTAACGAGGTAAAGCGACGCAAACGATGCTACTAGGCACCCTTCGAGCATAACAAAGCTCCAACTTAAATATTAAAACGTACGTGGTTCATAACCAGCAGGTGCTGGTGGCAAAGGCTTCACCAACGGCTCGAATCCAAACTTTTCAAAAGGAAAGTGCAGATACACTGCTGATGGACGTGGTAAGGTATTCAAATCCCTAATTCAATCCGTTATTGTTACAACACGATTCCGCCAACACCCATGAGGAAGCAAGCCTAAGGTTTTACCATCTAAATGTTCATGGATTTAATATATGTTGTGGCTTTAGACGTCAAACATGTCGTGGGGTTTGAAGTCAGACAGGACGAAACACATCGCCACTTACAGATGATGATGACCGTCTACAATACCAAAGTCAAGTTTCTTGTTTGCTCGAGCTGCCTCGGCACTTAATGGGAATCGTTGGAATTTTGTGTTTTTCTATAACCCAAATAAGGGTGTCAGCGACGAGGAAAGTGGGCCCAAGGAAGCAAGCGGAATAAAGGGTAGAGAGCGACTTACTTGGGACATTGCTCTCTTGTTTCTGTTTGGTCTCTGAGTTTGGTGTTGCGTCGCCTCACGTTTTCAAGTGTCGCACGAACGAGACTTGATGAACCTATGTGTCGTTTTACCGCGTTGAACGCCTCTACCCAGATCAGGGTATGAAGACTCGCTCTGGGACCTCAGCCAGCACAGAATTTTGCAATAAGTTGGAACGATCTTTTATTTGCAAAGTAAGAAGTAGAAGAGGCTCACAAAGATCCACAGCAAGAGGAACTACCACCGAGCAGCAATAACTGAAAGTAAAAGCATGTCAGACCCTTCAAATCAACTTCAACCACTCTAGACGCCTTTCAGACCTCGTTCTTAACAAAACTGAAGTCGGTTTGAGATTTGAACAGATATTTTCGCCAGATCACCGGCACTGTCTACCACGCGAGCAATAGAATCAGCACCAGTGCTATTGGCATGGCCTCCACCTGCGACAAAGCCCAATTGCTCAAAGTTGCTTGCACTGTGCCCATAGGCGATATGAGCGGGCAAAGTGGCATTGACCAGACCAAGCAGGGCGTCATTGTGGCAACTACCCACTACGAATGTTGTCACGTTATAGGCCCAGACGAATTGATTCTAATTGAAAAGTCTTAAGTGAGTTGTGGTCTTGAAGAAAACACTGTTGCAGCTTACAATCAAACTTACGAAGAGTGAGATAGAGTTATAGCATTGTGAGGCAAAAGCAGGATCACCGAGCCTGATTTGTTGCGTAGAGTTATCCAGTTGCTGACCGACGGCAACCAAATTTGCGACCGCTATAGTGAGCGAGTTCGACTGGCGGTTTGGTGTGCAGGGGTAAAGTCAGTAAACAACGTACTACCGCTTCTTAGCCATTCATTCATGAAGCAAGTACTTACAGCTGCAGCGTTGGCACCATTGAAGACAGAAAAAGAGGCCAGAGTAACGTAAAGGAGATTCTTGATTGAATGCATAGTTTTAACAAAAGTTGTACGAATTGCTAAAGAAGGAGTAGAAAGACGAGTTAGATCACTTTGGGTACATGAATATGTGTCAAGAGACTGTACACACCTGGATGTAGTTGCGGTACTTGGAGGGCTTGTTGTTGACTTGCTTTGGTCGTTGGGTGTGTACAGTTAAAAGAGACACATAGCAGACGATTTGTGGACCAAAATTGCGGTTGCACACCGATGAATTGCGTCTACACCGCGTGATGGTGTGTGGAAAGTTCTGCCATGAAATGAGCAACCACCCTCCTCTTAAGCTTGGTGCTTGGAAAATCAGAAAATTGTAGATAGCCTTCGATGCTGAATTCCCAGCAATACGGCACGGTGAAAACATTGCTGATGGGGGCGTCCGGTGAGTCTCTCGCCCACTCTGTGGCAAGAAGCTGGAACGTTGATGCACATTCCACTACAGGTTTGATTGCCTGCTTTATGTATGAAGCGTTAGTTCGAGAAGGAGCACAGAAAATAGAACAAATGAGAATAACTGCTGAGAGGTCAAAAGATGGCTCTTGTTGATGCTCTGCAACCTTGAACATTGAATGTTGCGTCCAACAGAAAGAGTTGAAAAAATTACCCAAACTGAATCAAAACCTGGTTGACATGTTTGGTGCGTCCAAGATCCAAGATGCAATTGATCAATTCTAATCTATTCGATTTTCTTGTCAATTTCCTTAACCGAAAGCATCATTCGAATAATGCGGTTTTCATCCTGAACGAACCCCATTTACCATAACGAATGATCAACGACCGAGGCGGAAATCAGAAGCAGAGAAGTGAGGATAATAGGAATCAAATAAGTAAGTATACTGTCATACAACTAGTATCGTTCGTCTTGTCTAACCGTGAGCTAATCTTTCCAAACATCCTGTCGTCATATAAGATTTCAGGTTGATGATGGATTCTAATAATGGCACGCCAGTCGACAAATCCGGGTATGATGCATATTTAATTATTGGATGTTCCTGATCCGCTGTTTGCTGACAATTCTTGGTTTCTAGTTTGACATCAATAACAACACCACGAGCTGAACAATACCATGTAGAACAAGCCGACGAAGACGGTAAAATCGAATTTACTCTCTTGTATTCCGTCTCGCATGGTCAGTTACCCGTGGTACTTTCGAAATAGAGCCTTGGCCACCGTTCGAATTTGGGATATAGCTGCTCCTTCTCGTTAAACATCAATCTCAGCGTTCTGGCAAGGTCTTGCAAGGACATGAACTCTGAAGCATTTGTACCATACACACGGTCATGTACGTTTCAAGTTGCTGCATGCTGAAAGTCGAGTCCACTCCTTATACGACTGCGCTGGTCGAATAGGGCACAAGATCCCAACAAGATGACCAGTATGAGTCGACAAACACAACGCAAAGCCAATATATTTTGCTGATGCTGGAAAATCGTTAACAGTCAAAGCAACATTTCAGCAAACCGTATTCATCAACTCACAAGCGTGACCTAGTAATCCTTTTGAGCGCTTGGCGCCGAATCTTCCGGGACCAATACTACATTTCCCGTAGTGGCTCTTCAACCAATTCTTTGTATAAGCAGATGAATGAGCATGCATGTCAACGGAGCTCTGAGGTCGCCACCGACGTAGTCACAGCCTGCGGTCTCGCTACCTATATTGAGGCAAATATCGAGGTCAGCCCTGTCCTACAACCTATGATACCCTGCCTTCCAAGTACCGTTACCAAACTTGCCATCCATGCAGATACGTTCGAGTTGCCAGAATTCGCAGAGGTTATGGCCAAGTCCCTAAAATAACAGATACAGTAATATACGCCTCTGAGATTACTCGAAATGAACCTATCGCTGATTGTATCCGATTACAGCAACTCCAGAGTCTATCATTCGGAGGGCTTGGGGCCCACCTGCAGATTCCGGTACATCAATAATGATGGCTCTGGATATGGGTAGTATAGAGAGTATGAAGGAGTTGCAGCCGAGATACCTCGATATAACCCAGGCATCCAGTGCCGCTTTGTCTCTGGAAGGTGTTCTGCTGAATCCTTATTATCTCTGGATTTGAAAACACCAAGTGAAAGCTGAAATCTCTATTATTGACAGGCGTCAAGAACGCAGACCCAACCGATATATGTAATGTTGGAGATCGAGAGCGAATCATCATGATCTCCTCCAAGGACCTATATTCGAACTCGAATTTCTCGTTTAGATTCTGTAAATATGTCAGTTGCAGATGCTAGCCGTGGCCAATTTATACGATTCTTGAGAGCACGAGGCAATCAACTTAAAGAGCTACGTCTGTCTCATTACACCGACGACGAGTTTGATATCGGCCTCATTATCGAAAACTGTCAAAATCTCCTCATGTTGACTTGGATAACTTCGACATTCCCAACAATATCATTATTTCCCTTATATCTGAGTTGATAAGTTCGCCCCTCAAGCTGGCGGTTAACTCGTCGAGTGCTTTAAGGGCGTTCCTAATTATGAGCAGTCGAAGGTATGTGTGACTGAAATTGATAGGAGATTGTCGCTCTATGATATTTCTTGTGACTGGGATGAGTTCGCGAGTATTCACAATGTAGACAACATTATATAAAAAGCCGTTTCACAGCACTAAATCAATCGCTTTAAATTATAAACCGTTTGTATGATGCGAGATGTCTAAACTCGGTACTCCAGACTCGGCATTGCGTCGTCGAGGAAGAAAGTTGATTGAGAGGTCAGAATTTAGCGAATAGTGCCACTTGACGTGTTTGACGCGGCAGCATGGTGATTAATCACTTTGAAATGGATGATCTAGCCGATGGTTTGTTTCTTCGAATGTGAGTGATCATATCATCAGATTGCAAGAAACATGCACTGGGGTTTACCAAATTCCAAGAGCAAACAACCCGCACAAACTTATTCATACAAACGTAATTTAAGGAGGTTTATATTACAAGTATGAGTACAATGCACCACGATAACCCCCTTTCACCGACCGTCAGCTCAAGTGTAAGGTTCTTCATATTACCAGATTCAAGGAAAGAGACATGAGTGGAATTCGTAAACTCGACAGCAATCACGTCCCTTTTCCATCACTAGCTTTTTTCAGAAGTACCTGTACGGTTGTCATCATCGTCGGGTTTATGGAATTATCATGGTGAGAGGATTCAATATTCTACGGTCTGGTGCGAGACGTTGTTTTCTTTGATCGTCTCACCCATTGCCTTTTAGCTTCTTTATGTATTCGTTTGTATTCAGAAGTCAGTTCTTTTCGTTTGGATTCCCATTCTTGGACTAGCTCTTCTCTAAGATCAGTTAGAACGCAAAGTGAGTAAAGTGTTTTGACATTGACATTGGACCAAGGCTGAGGGTGCTCACTGAGTTTTGGTTCTGGCAAACACAAGTGTCGGATCGAATCTATACACGTACGAATGTTAGAACGAGACCTTCGATATGAAGTGATCCGGCATATCTCAACAATTAGTTTTGCACCTTGGTCGAGTCTGCTGTCGTTTCGATCCCAAAAAGAACATTTTCGACACAGTGAGCTCAGTGGCTGCGACTGTGACATCGTCCGGCTTGTCAGCAGTAATAAACTAGGTCAAATAAGGTTGTTTTGAGACGAAACGTCCACAACTTCACAACGACCCGTGCGAAAAATACCCTTCTCTTCTTTCCAAGCCTGACGGGAATGTCATCGTCCGAGTATATAGGAGAGCTTCCTGAGCTCTCTGTATCGCTATCATCATCGTCTTTAGCACTCTTCTGCTTGGTATCTTCCTCGTCTTCGTCATCAGAAGACTCTTGATCACTTTTTTCAGATCCGCTGTCCAAAGCTTTGCCAAATGAAAAAGATGCAGCTGCAAGGGTGTATTTAGTGTTAGTATCGTGTAAACGGATCAACAATTTGTGCTTCTTACGTTCAGTATCGTATACAAGCGACCGTAAATTCGTCTTTACAGAAAAGTCCTGTCCAACAGTGTTTAGCTTTGTCAAATCTGAGTAAAGATATAGACGATCAGTTAACGTTTATAGCTTTGAATGCATTATATAGACTAAATACCAGTCTCCATCGTTGTAAGAATCCCTCTCTAAAGCTGCAAGCCTTGCTTTCCGCTTTTTTTTTGCACAGCAAATAATCACATACACTAACATTATGAGCACGATGGAGGTCGTATCAGTCACGCCGAGGCGTCTACATATCAAAGGCCTGACGCCCGACATAACAGAGGAGGAATTGCGTGGTCGGTTTGCAGCGTTTGGTCAAGTGAATTCTGTTGAAATTTGCAAGTCGGCACTAGATCGTAAGTTTTCGCATACAAAGTTGTATGTGCTGCTTGTGTATTAACACCAATTTACATTTCAGCGCCAGAAAGCCGTGGATTTGGATATGTCGAGCTAGTATCGGACATGAAAAGGTTCTCCAAATGTGCGTCAACATCTGTGTTTTTTGATACTCTTGGATGCCTTCAACTAGAATTTGGAAATGCATTTGCGGTAAACTTATACTCTACTAATTACTAGGTCTCTTGGCGTATAATGGAACCAAGTGGAAGGGACAGACGATGCAAATCGAGCTCGCGAAACCAAACTACATGGCTAGACTTCGCCACGACAGCCGACAAGACGCGAGTCAACAAAAACAGAAGACCATCAACAAGAAGAACAAGGAGGTTGCCATGTTGTCTAAACCGTCGAAACTTTATGTAGGTTGCATCGTCAGACCGTGGCTAGCTATCGCTTACGTTCTCTTCTTCTTTCACAGGTAACCAAACGCAAATCGCAAAAGCTCTATGGAAATGCATTCAACGTGCCTATATCGAGATTGACATGGTCTATGGAGGACCCAATGGGTACTCCTCATGTAGAACCAGCTGCTTCATCAAAAGTCGAAGCTCCTGTCGAGCCAGCCGCTAAAATCTCACCGCCGCCAGCATCAATTGTCAAAAAGGTGGACGATTCTAAATGGGATGAGCTAATGGCGATAGCTGCAGGGTTGTAATCGTTTTCTCGCATGTTGCTGTACGCACGTTCCAGTACTTGTTCTATAATCTGTAGATACTTGTAAATCTGTAGATCTTTCACGTTCGTATATATCTCGCCTCTGTTACCTGGTCGTGACATTGTGCAGCAGCTTCTTTCCCATTGGTCCAAACTCCAGATTTCGGCACATGCCAAAAAGCGAGACACGTCACTCATGAGGTTTTATCCACTAAGGAGCATAGAGAAAGCATAGATAAGAGGCTTCATAAACATGGGATCCAAGACACCCTTCTTTTATACAGAGAGTGAATCAGAAAGTGAAGAGGATGCAACTGCAACACGAGCTACCAAGCGGGACTTGCTGAAGGAGGCTCTGCTGCCAATAGCTTCGACACAGCAGCTATCGGATAGCACCATAGATACCATCCTCCGTCTCATCACCGAACAGACACCTGCTTCTGTAGCGCAGACATCTGAAGTGCCAACTCCAAACAGCATAACAACGCCAGCAATCGTCGATGAAGAGAAAGAAACAGGGGAATTAGCATACATCACACGTCAGTTCCTCGATACAGATGCCGAATCTCAGTCAACAACTCCCAACCGAATCCGGAATGTCTCACACCGACCTCATCATAAACGATCATATTCAAATCCCGAACTATACATGCTATCCTCACTAAGTAATACTCCAATGCCACACGGGCAGCTCCCCTCATTGTACTCCGCGCAATCATCTATATCGTCTATCCGCACCTCAACACGTAATCTATTGACTCCTCAGCAATTTGCCTACAAGACGAAACTAGCCGGGAAGACACATGTAGAAGACCGCTTTTCTCGCTCTCGCTCCGAGAATGTATCGAATTCATCCATGTTTGGAGGATCTACTACGAGTCAGCAGGTACCTACCTGTAGAATATGTCTAGGAGATGATCGTCCACAGAATCTGTTTAGGCCGTGTAGGTGTGATGGTAGTCAAAGACTGGTACATTTAGATTGCTTGAATAGGTGGAGGCGTATGTCTCCTACGCCATTATCTCGCTTCCAATGCGATATATGTAAATCATACTACAAGTTTAAGGGTGGCACTGGTGAAAAGCTCTTTGGTGAAAAAGTCACGCTCAGTAAGTTGAATGGCAAAACAGGCTTGGCCACAGCTTCGCAATGAACATCAAGACGTCTAATGCTTCCTCCCCATCATGCGCATTAGCTACAACTAGAATCGTCTGCTGGCTCCTGTTGTTAGCCTACTACACTCTTTGCTTTTACGCAGTCGTCAACATAACAGCCCTCTTCTCGTCATTCATCCCATTCCCGGCCGTACCACCAACAGTAATAATACCACCTGGAGTCATAACACGCCGTCTACGAGAACACTTGATCCCATGTCTCTTCTTCCTGCGAGGATATAAACCAGTCTCGGATTCTCTCTTCACTATGGTCATCATACTCTATAATGCTCTGTCCTGGTTTGCTCAAAAGTCACATCCTGCTGCTCTGGCGGTGGATATACTGTGGTTTGGGCTGGTTATAGTAGGGACGATTGTAACTGCCATTGCTACGCATGCTCGAGTTGCTACCATGGCTCCTCGTCTGTTGGGACTGCTGGTGGATGTCAATGATGAGGCCCGTGAAGTGATTGCCGGTTAATGAGACTCAAGAGACTATGGGAACTGCCTCGATTTTTAAGTTATATGTCAACCAATTCTCTTGTTATATAGTCAATGTTTTGCACGTACATAAATGACATTATCCAGATCTTCTACTTTCTACAGTGAGTACTGAGTGTGACATACCATCAACCATGTGTTAGTGAGTGTGCTTTGAGCAACAAAATTGGGGATGCTTTTGCTCAACGTTTCATTAGCACATGATCACAAGCAAGCGCACCGGAGACAGTATTGAACTTCTTCAAGAACTCGTGAATGAGTTTTGTTGGTGCCCTTTTGGAAGTTCGGTCAAATTTTGACGTGAACTGTCAAATGTCTGATTAGACCTCACACAACTTTTCACTCCACAAAACCTCACACAACACAACAAGCCAGAGACGCATTCGTTCTCTAGTGACGGCCTGACTCTGTCCCATCCATCCAGCCCCTCACAATGAACTCTCAAAAAATGACAAAAAAATCACCTGTCAAATTATTGATTACCGTGATCTCCATTGCATGTGGAGTTAATGCAGCCGTCACAAACTTCTACAAGCCTCCTCCATCAGGAGACTCTGTATTCGATCTTGAAGTGATGCCAAAGCCTTGGATTCTAGAAGATCCACCATGTATTCCTATGATTGAGGGACACGACATTTGTGCTGGGGACTATGTTAACTTTTTCGCTGAGAGGGATGGTGAAAAATTGTATGGGGAAGTTCAAAAGTGTTTTGATAATGACTGTATGTTTGCGTTGTGATAGTGTGATGATGTTCAAGGAGATCAAAGACGTCAAACATGTCAAACTTACTTTTGGACGTCGATGTAGACAACGATTGCTACAATCAAGTTCGTGCTGTGCGAGATCCTGCGAAGATTGAGGACTCAATGATGTTTCAGGTACTTTGAGTCAATTCCCAGTTATTTTGATATGGCTTTTTGGTGCCAAACGGATTGACCTGACATTTATCAATATAGATCTTTCCTATTGGAATGAATGACTTACCGCCGGTACCCCAATCTCCCGTGTTCTGGTATAGTGGAAACTCGTACTTTGTCTTGTTGCGAGACAAGACTGGAAAGTGGTTGCAAACTGGTCCTCAAGTGAGTTTCAAAGGCAAAATATGACAGCATGGTTTGCTTATATGATAATGTATTGCAATCTTTTACATTCAGACCGTCTCTCCATTCAAGAAAGCCAAAGATCAGTACTTCAACTACATGGGGTGAGTGTAACGATACCTGTCAATTGCAATCTCCTATTCTTTCGTTTTTTTTCTTCGGAGAGTAAGACAAAGTAGGACCTGACTGTTATAAGGTTGACATTTCTTAATTTGAAATCTAGAGCCTACAAGTACCAGTCAGCAGCTTTCCCAACTGCTGAAAAGTTCATATTAGTCAAGCCAGACTTGATGCTAGATGCCTTCTACTTGCTTCGTACTGATGGCAGTCTCTTCTGGCAATTTGGAGATGACACGGTTGGAGAGCTTTTCCTGTTTGATAGACCATGTGAGTTCGCGTCTGCTGATGGGTGTAACTACGTCAGAAAGAACCATTAAACGATCAGGACTGTTGGGTTTTTTTGTCTAGACATGCCAACCAGTGACAAGATCAATATGGCCCTCTTGCATTTCACTTCTTTATCAGTCCCAAAACCAAATTACGAGGAAAGCTTCACTGATTACTACCTCGAGTAAGTTTCGTTTCTCATTCGCAACACAACACAACACAACACGACACTACAATACACAACAACACTGTCAAATACAAGAATATATGACTTTATTTGAAATAGTGTCACATCCGGACGACGTGAACTCAAAACACCTGAAGTCGTCATGTCTGCATATGCTGAAAATCAGTCTGCAGAGGTAATTCTTGTTATTTATCCTGTTTCTTGTCATTAGCTTCACTAATGAAGTCGTTTTCTCTTTAGAAACAAACTGTCTCACTAACTTGGTCAAGAACCATTACTGATTCTGCTACGTGGTACGAGTTTGCAGCACCATTTGGCGACTTGAATCGAGCAGTGGATAAGGATAATGATCTCGCTTAATAGGACAACTGCTCGGGACAAGCTAGTTGGAGGTGGTCTTGAGTTCAAGATGGGAGTTCCTGGTTTACAGTCAGCCACTGCAGGTCAGCAAACCGAAAAACGCCACTTGGATAATTTCTCCCATAACAGTCTCGCGTACTATTCTTTCTTTGTCCCCTAGGCATTGGCGCCAAACATGAAAGAAAATGGACGTATGGTAATGGAAATGGACATACAAATGCTACAGCCATGACTGTTGCCAACCAAGTCGCTGTACCTCCATTCTCGGCCGTCAGTGCTTGGGTCACTGCTCAACAAGGAATCCTAGATGGCGTAAGCTTCAAAATTTCTTACAATCGCCGCTTCTCAGGAGACTTTGCAGCTAAGTTCGAAATGAATGGTACTTGGTCAGTCATTCAGTACTTTGATGTCAAGTGAGTTTGTGTGTAGTCGACATTTTTCGAGCCTTTCTTTGGTGCAAACGGTCTTGGTAATGTTAGGGTCTGCTGGGGACAAGCACCAATGATTGAAGGCGGTGATCATTCAGTCAAGGCTGGAAGCATTACTGCCGTCACATGCGCCAAGCCTGAAATGGTCGAAACGATTAAAGAATAAAGTTTCTTTGTATGTCCCAATAGCATAAATACAAGACGAATCACGCTGACGGAGTCGCGTGCCTTTTCATATCAAAACTGTGAAAGGTGGTTTTTTGTTTGTAGCGCAACACCACAACAGACTACTATCGACTACCCTTGGCGACTCTGTAGCCAGATCTAGATATGTTATGGAAAGTGTTTGTAAGTATCACTATCTGTTAATGTACTGTGCTTTCCCGGTTCTGTGCTTTCGCGGCATTTTGGACGATTGAAAGTTTTTTCGAGTATTTCACCAATTCTTACAACGCACAAGGCTTTGACGTTCCTTTAAAAGAGATTTAAAGAGACTGATGGTATGATTGTGATCTTCTTCTCTATGTTTGTTACAATTGATTGTTTGCATCCCAACTAACATCATGAACACACGTCCACCACTATCCAAATAGAACCAAAGTCGAGAAATGGGGTTTTCATTGTCATTTCAGCTATAATGGATAACAAAATTTGAGAATACAAAGTCAGATTCACCACAAAACCGGCCGACAAGTTTGCTTTGTTTGCGAGCCTGGTGGGATACCTACGTTGTCACGTCGGCTACAAGTGGATTAGAAGTGTTTAGAATGATGAATGCCTGGTGGGGTCATCATTGCTTATGGTGAGCTTCTTCATGGTGCTGTTTTCAAGTTATGTGGAAGGACGACTAATGGCATTTCATCACGATCATAGTTCCAGTTGATATAGAAGCTAAAACAAGTGAAAATGAAGCATATGCTGCAAGTTGACCTGTAGTCTGTTAGAGGCGTTTCGATTTTCTAAAATCAGAGGGTGAAAGGGACAGACACAACAACTCTTCGCCCGAAAACCCAACAAGTATCATCAACACTACTAGACTCGTCACTACTAGACTCGTCACCTGCAAGACCTTTTAAGGCAAGATGTCGAGCTTATTCAGTGTGCTGATTGCCATAGGAGGCGGAATGGGTAAGTTTCTTTTGCATTACGATCTTCGGAGAGGGTCTGTTTCTTTTGGCACGAGTTGGAAGAGGAGTCTGATGAAGGAGAGCACACATTATCGATAATCCTCAATCGACCGTCGTATTCCTTGAATGGTATGGAGTCTCTTCTATAGCTCGGTCGTCACTGCCACTGTCACATCAAAACATCAAAAAGAAGCGCTAAACATGTTTCAACGCTGATGCATACTTGCTATCATGTATTGCTATCATGTAAAACTCATCATATCACTCATTTAATTGCTTACATCTACTAGGTGGCTTCCTTTTCGGATATGAAATCGGAATTATCGTATGGCCTCCTGTTTCGCTGTTTCAAACAACATTGTCAATTGTCCCAACTCAATGTGGTATAGGACCAAATCCTCGTCATGGACAGCTTTAAGGCCTACTTCAACACTCCCAGCGACCTATCGGTCATCAACGGCAACATTACAGCCTTGTTTCTGGTTGGTTGTGTTGCTGGAGCTCTCGCCGTCGCTTTCGTCGGGGATGTCCTAGGACGCAAACGTGCTATCTTTGCTGGTGGTTGTGTCTTCTCTGTAAGTTATACATACGTAATGGAAACTCTTAACGATGCCATAAACGACAGTGCTAAACTCGCAACATTGTATAGGTTGGTGCTGTTATTCAAACCGCTGCTCAAAGTCTCGGAATGCTATACGGTGGTAGAGTAATCAGTGGTAAGTAGTTAGAGGTGCAACTGCATGACTCACTGAAAGTCTTAGATTTGAAGATTCTCACTAAGTTTCGTAAATCTAGGTATCTCAGTCGGTGTACTCTCGACGGTCGTACCAGTGTATATCGCCGAATCATCATCTGCAAAACTCCGAGGAACTTTGACTTCAGTTTTCGTAAGCCTCATCAACGTCTTAACATGTGTAAACGAATGGCGAGGTTGAAAAACTAAATCTGTCTCTTTCGACACGACCTAGCAACTCCTGATCACCTTCGGTATTCTGGTCGCATCTTGTGTCAACACTGGAATCATCAAGGGTCTCGATGGACAAGAAGCTGAATGGAGGACCGCTTTCGGGTTGCAATTGGTTCCTGGTGCTCTTCTCTTATTGTCGATCTTGTTCTTGCCCGAAAGTCCTCGTTTCCTCGCCATGAAGGGAAAGATGGCCGAATGTCTAAGCGTCTTGGCCCGTATACTTGGACAAGTATGTTTTCGTGGTTCTTCACGTTGGGTGACTCAACCATTATTGTCGACTCCTAAGCAATTCGCTTCCTTTGATGGGAGTTTTTTCCTTCACCTTAATCCTGACTTGAAGATCCACTTTTCGTGATAGGTTGTAAACGCTCCAGAAGTACAAGCTGAATTCCGAGAAATCGAAATCATCGTGGAACGTGATCGAGTGCTGGGAGAAGCTAAATGGAGTGAAATCTTCCAACGAAGTATTCGTCCCAGAATATTCCTAGTCCTTGTCTTGCAAACGCTTCAGCAATGGACTGGAATCAACGTCATCCTTTGTGAGGGTTCTTCTGGACAGACTTTCACCAATGTGTCTTGACTTCTTTTTTGGCACCTTCCATTTTAGACTATGCTGGGACTCTCTTCCAAGACATGGGTTTCAGTCATGCCGAGTCTTCAACATCCTTTGTTATTGCCAACGCCGGGATCAACTTTTTGGCTACGTAAGCTTGTCCCCCTGCATTTCAGAGAACCACTCAACGACAATGCTTATAAAGTATCCTCTTACAGCTTCCCTGCGTTGTATCTTGTTGAACGAGTTGGACGAAAGACTCTATTGATTGTGGGAGGTGCTGGTATCGCCTTCTCACATACTATGGTCACCATATGTCTTAAAATCAGTCAGAACGGAAATCCTTCTGTAGCTTGGGGTGCAATCATATTCGTTTACTTGTTTATCTTCTTCTTTGCCATCACTTGGGTAAGTTGCGAGACTTTTAGCGCTTGCTTTGTCGCCCATGCAATAAATAAACCTTTTCAGACCTTTTTTGCCTCAGCTCTTCAACCCCATTGCTTGTAGGGCCCTGTAGCGTGGGTTTATCAATCCGAGATATTGCCTTTACGAGTGCGATCCAAAGTACGTACTTTGATTCTTTTAGGTTTGAATGTATACTGTTGTTTACAGATTTTGCAACTTTAGGGAACTGGTCTTGGCACCGTAGCAAACTGGGTGTCTAATGCCATTATTGCGAAGATCTCACCAATCATCGCAACAAGTCTTGGAGCCTACCAGTATCTTATATATGCTGGCATGGGTGTAATGATGACAGTGTTTGCCATCTTCTTCATCCCTGAAACGAAAGGGGTTGAACTGGAAGATATGGCTGCTGTGTTTGGCCATCCTGAAGAAACTTCAGTTGCAGTGATTGATAGAAAGGAGGAGGCTGTATAAAGTAGATGGTCATGTCACGTCGCACTATAGAGCAGTCGTTTTCAAGTGATAGATTTATTGGACAAGTCCCAAGCAATACACTTGAAACAGGCCCACAGATCATTTCTTCCTCCGACTCGTGAGAACCAAAGAAGCAATAATCACACAAGACAATGCGTTGCTTCACATACAAGGCTTTTATTATACAGAGAGCGAGTATATTTACAGGAGCAAGTTGTATTCTAACGACAATGCTTTGGGTGTTCTTTGGTTGTTTGTTTGCTCTGATGGTCTTGACATGCGATTGGGTTGCTGATATAATATAAATCCTTGTTTCATCCAAGACCAAGAGCCTCCTCCATTTTAAATACCTAACCTTGGACGACTACCAAGCTCTCTAAGGCCTGGTAGATGCTGGTTCTCAAACCATTAGAATCTTTTCGTTCAAGCAAGGACTACTGATAGAGTTTCGACGTTTTATTACGCATCTTGTCAAAATCACATCGTTTATTTTCGTCATACAACTGTATTTGCTGCTGCTTTCCCATTTCACCAACAAACAACAGAACCCCTATTCTCAACGTCGAGAGCAATAGGAATGTAAATGCCATACTTGTCACGTACTTATGATGACTAGTATAGCATCGAATATTACCATAAGTAGTGATTCGTGGGACCCGTTGCGTCCAAGTCTACTCCATCCGCTTAATGCCGCAACATTTGACAGGCGTCAAGTGTTGAATGTGTTTCTAACCGTGTCGACTACGAAGAGAGCAACGATACGTGACAGTATACGTGCATCACCTACAATTTTAGGTGGTGGTCTCAAGCATACTGCTACTGGCGCAGATTATCGGTCAGGCCATTTTAGTGTATTTCGACGTGCGTGTTGGAGGTGAATTTCAAGTGATGCAGACACGGTGAATCTCTACCTTTTCCATGAAATGTGCGTGATGTTTTAGCTTTGCACTGTGCAGCTGACGGACTGGTCTTGGATGGCTGGTCTATTGACATTCCGGTTTTTGGTTCTTATGCAGCTTATTACGAACCACATACCAGACTAGTGACACGAGAAGCTTGCTTTGATACTTTTGCTGCATTTGACTGCAACATAGCTTGCTACTGCTGGTATGACACTTCCTGAATGATCATTGCAAACTGGATGCAACCCAACCAAGCCAAGCTTGTGCAAAGTACTCTTACCGCAACAAGTGAGATGCTTCTTAGGCCAAAGATCTCCTGTAATTGTGTTTATGATGGTTTTCATGGTAACATCAGCTAATTGTCACGACGTCACGACATGCGCCGAGTCATATCTCGTCTGGTATACTCCTTTGCTCTCCGCTACCTGGTTTAGAGTTTTGTTGCCCGTGGTTTGAATTGGAAGACAGTTTGGAAATAATGAAGCATGCCAATGAGGCAAGTTTTCTCTATATTTTATTTTGCGAGCACTGTTCAGAGATGGAAACTATCAATTCTGACCAGTCAATCTTTGACAACGCTTTCGTAGGGGAAAAATGCGGCGGCAGAGTCGTGATGAAGTCTGGTATCAGGTTTGCTCCCCTTTCACCCTCCCTCATTCTTCGAAACTCGGATATTTACTCTTAGTGGCAAGCAAATCTGCTTGATTTCTGTACACCGGAAATTCAATTTTACACATTCTTCTGGATATAGAGGCTCTAGCTGCTTGTTTTGGCCTGCACCAAAATCACGACTGTGATTGTCGACTTTGTATCAGTATCGGAAGACTATATGTAGCATTGAGATGGGCTGGTCTCATTGTGGTGTCGGCTTACTGAAACGTATATCCGAATGGTCCTTTCACTGAGTCGTGTATCGCATTGCGACACCTTTACTGTTTCAGGGTGTCTGAACTTTTCAGAATCTCAGCAATAGTGCAGACTGAGTGACAGCCTATAATAGTGCATCTATATCAGCATCAGTCATCGCATCACAAGAACATCAGTAGCAACCACCCCCAGAATTAGAGAATGCTACTGCTCCTATCACTACTCCTATTGGTACGACTAAAGGCGGCATGTAGGCGCCAACACAGTGGATTGAGCGAACGTTGACTGACTGGAGAGCGGAGCGTAATATCCATTCAGGAATTAAATCAAATCAATAGAGCCGTGTTGGGGGACTGAGAATGCGAAAAGTGGTTATGTCCCGGTTCTTGGTAAAAAAACGGATCTGATGGGCGACGGCTTGGTTGTTGCTGAACGGTGCAAATGGATGGGACGAGATATCTGCGTCAATGGTCAATATTGATCTTTGGGATCCCTTTAATACCGGCCTTTACTCTTTTATCACGCACGTCCTGGTCGCCAAGTTTAAGCTCAACCCCCTTGAAACGCGTCCTTTGACTTATAGCCGCGAGTAAAGCACCCTTTAGACGTGAACAGTGTCCAGAGATTCAGAGATCAGACATTGTTACTTGCGTTGAGTCTTAACCGTTCTTCATTCTCGCTCAGAAATCACAACTACGAACCAGTAAGCTCCTGAAGCAAGCAAGTTCAGAGCATGAGAAGGCCACGATCAGCTAGCCAGACATTACAAGAATAACCAAGTATTATTTGAAGTGTGGATAAAGGACTCGTCGCTTCGTAAAGCTGTCGCTACTGAAAGTGACGAAGCCGCTACTACCATTAGCGTCGCTACAAAGGTCGACAAGTCAAGAACGGTAAGCATTATGGCATTTCCGCACTTTATGAAGATACACCTTACTTAATTGTCTCTCTCTTCTAGACTAACAATGCTATCACAACTCTAGCACATCAAACACTATAGCAACATCCCGACTCCATTAGTAAATGTTGAAACCTATACTCTCACTGTCCCGAGAGCTTTGGTATTAATGTCAGAGTATGTGCTGCAACATGGCACGCAAATCAAGGGCGTATACAGGTATGTCACTGCGCCTACATGAGTTTCATTTGCATTTGGCATTCTTGAGTTTCTTACCAAGAACTTGCACTGGTGATGCCTTCAGCGACTGTATAGATAATGTGACTGCACCTCTTGTTGCATGCCAAGCATCACCATCACCAAAGGAAACCCACTCACTCGTCAGCGGGTGGAAGAAACTCGTTAGAAAAGTTAGTGGTCTGTGGGCAGGTGGTAAAAGTGAAACAAACAGCACCACTACCACTGAGCCGCCTGGGTTCAACACTGGAGCTGAAGTGTTTGGAATAAATGCCTCATAGCTAGGAATATTTTACCTCAATCTTTATAAAAACCCTGGAATAATCGCTTAAAAGAAAATACATATTATTTTGAAATCTCAAGAAGCCGACTGTCTTCAAATCTTTAAAGTCACTTTCCCAAGAGTGGTTGTTGGGTATGGACCTTGCGTAGATTCTCTACAGTTACATCCAAAGACACTGGCTGTACAGCCTGCATTGTTGATCTTGCTGCATTGATACAAAAGTTCTCCTTTGTAAACGTAAACCTTGGAGAGACCAATGCTGACTGGAGTCTTGGCAACATTGATCTCGACGATGGCTGTATCAGGAAACAATCGGTTTCAGAGAATTCGACGTGCAAGCAATCTATAACTCAGTAATTTCGATTGGCTTTATAACGCCGTTCAACTGATCCCAGTACTCCCCAACAGTTTCGTATTGAACACGTCTCAATACCAGGTGGGAAACCAATCGCAGCCAACTGTCGTTGCATCTTTTCTCAAGAAGTCATGACATGATCCCACATCCAATGATTTACACCGTAGTGATAGATAGTTTATAGACCAATCATATTTCATCCAAAAAGCCTTCCTTTTCAATACTCTTCTATATATACAGAGCTTCATAACGCAAATACCATTATTACATCTTTGCCTTCTTCAGAATGGGAGACCCTTTCAGCATATCGACCTACGATTTTGCGTAAGTACCAACTTTTGTATTAAACACACACCGAACTTACTTCGCCAGGCAGCGAGCAAGTAATCAGAGCATCAAGAATTGCTCTCCCAGCAGTAATCTCTAACTCATCTACTTGTTCAGGCGTAATAAACTCATTCTCCTTGCGACCAGCGAAGATCATGGTACAGGCTGAGGCCCGAATGCTCTTCCCCGTAGAGCAAGCAGCTAGATGTAGCAATTGATAGCTTTCCATTTCGAGAGTCTCACATTCAGGATGCGATTTGCGAATATCTTCAATTAATGTTTCATTCTCGTCCAAGAAGGATGGATCGTGACGACCTTTGAGAGCAGAAAACAAGCCTGTCAGTGCTTCCATTCTCGTACGAGACAAACGAGAACCAACATCAGTATTTATGTCTTTCAACAAGAAAACTGATAGTAATGAAGCATCCAGACCCACCTTGAGAAGAATAAAACGAGCACGCCGTAGCATTCATACACGGAATAACCGGAGTTCGTAGTTTCGTACTGAGCGATTTGATTAGACACTGCGACAATTCTGGATCAGCCTGTTCGGGCGACGATATAATATACGGTGGGCCTGCATGTTTCAGCCCTTTAGCAAGAGCACTGAAATAATCCACATTCCGTATAATGTTGATGGATCCCTTAGTAGCGACTGCCATATTCCCAACATGCGTTCTGTCCGATATGCCTCCACAGGAGCCGAATCTGGTAGAAAGAAGAGTGTTGAGCACGAGAACAGAGACTATTTGGGTCTGAAGTATACCTGCATATGAGCATTGGTCCATCAACAACAGCCCTACATTCACGAACAAAGAAATCTGTCATAGGGAAGCCCATTCCTGAAAAGATAGCGACCAAGTCAGAGGAAAATACGTCCTGCTAAGTATATCACGTTTTTGGCATACCAGTAGCAACAATGCTTAACGGTTTCCCCTTGTAGTAGCCAGTAAATGTCGTAAATCCTACAAAATAAAATATGTTGCATTGAATCAATCAGTCAACATAGACAGCATAGCGTGTCATTCTTTCAAACCTCGTTTGGTTGCTTTCTCAAACAATGGACCTGGCTTGTCAAATAACGTGGAGAGAGTCTTTGCCCGATTGGGATCTCCAACGCAGAGTATTCTACTGGCGACATCATGACGTTTCGTTCCGACGTGGTATGTCTCGCCATTCTCTACGATTAAAACCCGTCAATGATAATAAATGTGTGGATGTTTCGCTTCATACCCACCTGTCATGGGAAAGTTTGCATTAGTGAACTTGGGCATTTTTTATCGTGATATCAGATTTTTTGGCACTCTCCCCTTTTGGTCAAACTGGCTCGAACTGGTATGCTGATGAAACTCAATCAAAACTTCAAGAAGGTTTGAAAAATCGAGAAGATGAAGACACACTAAATATCGCGTAGAGATAGTTCGCTGAGCAATTATGGCATTCTATGTTCATTGAAGCAATTATGGCATTCTATGTTCATTGAAACATTAATTCGAATACTAAACTTATACGTGATTCTGGCTATAATTTGGATTGCGGCGACCACATTGAAACTTGTCCAACAAAAGTGAGTCCTAAGGGCAGTCCTGAAGTGTCCAATTTGCCGTCTGACTGGTGTAATTATACGTTTTCCATTGGAATGTCTTGGTTGAGACGACGTTGACGAGCACTCCAAGCTCTCTTCACTTTAGCTTTGGTGATGATGTTCATGCAGCTCAACAGGCTATGCAAAGGAACAAGCCGGTACATTCTGGATGCAGAATGTGGAAGAGTTAGTCGTTCGCAAAGGAAATCACATAAAGACGGTTTGCAAATACTTACACAATAAGTGCGATTAGAGAAGGAATGGTCATAGCAGTCAGCTCCAAGATGGTTGTTCCAATACTGGTTGCGGGTGTTGTTACGTCGGCCGCTCCATCAGAGGCACTAGGTGCATCTGCAAAGCCTAAAAGACTACTTCCAGTGCCTCGTATTCCAGCAATGAGACCAGCAGCCCATATTCCAGCGAGTATACCAAACATTCCCATAGCGAGGGTCTCAATGAATGCAAGACCAACACAAAACAGGATTCTGCTCCAAGTAAAGTAGTCCACGTTGGCTCCAGCTTCGTGAACCAGATATGCCGTTGCTTGACTGTTTCCAGAGTACACACTAGCGTACAAGCATATCCCACTGTGCATGTCAACGTCAATATGTCGATCCTCAAAAATCGTCTTGATCACAGGCACACTACCAATTTCGCAAACAGTTCTGACGGCAGGTAATTCAATGCGTTGCCATTCACGATCTGGCATTTCAGGAATGAGGCGAGTCAAGAGTTCTGTAAAGCGTTCTGTATATCCCATTGAAATTCTCCATGTTTGAGCTCGGGCCAGCAGTTCGTGAACCATTCCGGCTGTCGGGAGTGCACCACTCGTGAGAAGTAGCGCCGCCATTTCGTGGTCGTTATTGGTTAATGAGAGTTTCAGGGCGTTTTGTAAGGTTGCGAGTGGAAGTCTCACAGCACGAATCTCGGCTGATGGTGGCGGTGGAGGGGAAATCAAATTTGATGTCTGGGTGAGAGATGAGGTTCGTGATGGTATCGATATGACTGGGAGTGGACGTGGAGCCAGTAAAAGGGAAGCGACCCGAAGGTTTTTCGATTTCACAGCTGTGAGTAAGAGGGTACCACGACCAGATTCAGCTAACGTTCTCCGTCTTGGTCTAGGAGGTGCGATGACGATAAGGGGTTGTGGAGGCGGCGTTTGAATAGCAGCTGGAGGAGCAACATTCTCTTCGACTGGCGTTTGTGGTGGTGGTGTAGTGGCGGCAGGTGTATCATTGAGTGGTGTATTGTTGCCAGGCAGATTTGGTAACCGGAACGAGACTCCAGAATCAACACGAAGAGCTCGACTCAGCTTGCGGAACACTCGGAGTCCGCGATTCTTCATTACTCTGACCTAATCCAATGATCGGCAAAAAAATCGTCAGTGCTAAAATGACAATGCCTGAGGTGTAACAAACGATTTCAGCTTACATCTGGAGTAGCCCCCTTCTCGAGAAGCAAATCAGCCAAATTGAAATGAGAAAACGACACAGCCGCTCTTAAAGCAGCTCCTCCGCCAGCCTGGACATCACATCCTGCATCAATCAACATTTTACAGATTTGCACTTGATAATTCTCCAAGGGGCAGTTTATAACGGCGGGCGATTCCATATCTGTAGAGCTAATTTGTTGCGTACGATGACATATGCATGTAGGTGATTTCATAAATCCCAAAGTCCAGCAGTTTTGCAACGCATTTCTGCCATCCCGATAAATCAAGAATCTTGAGCGGATGAGGAGTGAGCTGGATAGAGCTTTGAATCTTCTCGATGCGAGGGGCAACTGTGTTGAAGATGATTGAATAATGATCTTTTCCAAAATCTCATTCGGAACGTCATTAATTGTTGTCTGCGTCGATATTGTTTGGTTGTCGATCGGAGTGACGCGGGACGTCGACAATCGAGGAAGAGACCTCAACAAAGTACTCGACCGTTTAAACTGCACTCTGCTATGGTCCTCCATCTTGACTTTTAAAACTGTGTTTTGTTTTTAACTGATTCGGATGAAGATTTCTGACTCGGAAATTTCTTGGACTTCAAAACGAAAAATTCGGTCATTCAACAGTTATAAAGTAGATGAGAGAACGGAGTTTTATGAGTAAAGGTTATTGATATACACGCGCAAAGCATAAATACACATTTGTACAGCAGTTTTTATATGGAGGGCTTTTAGAGCTCGTGGAACTCGAAGCGATTTTCGACCTTGAGGTAGCTGTAAGTGTCAGAAAAACGACTCAGACAGCAGGAAGATCACTTCGCGCACTTACTAAAGCTTCCATAAAGTCAATCAGGAGGACTTCTTGCCGAGTCTTCACATAAGAAGTCAAATCCAAGACTTCAATCTTCTTCTTCTCGAGACTGGTACCAAGCCATTCTTCACCACCGGCATTTTCAACCAATTCTGAGAGCTTGTCGACAGCCGAGGCCAAATCCGCTTGTCGATCTTCAAATAATTGGGCTTGGTTTGTTTGGATGGGCTTTTCACGTTTCATGTAGAAGGCAGCCACATATGAATAAGCGAGTGTTCGGCGGCATTTTAAGAGCAGATCAACCTAAATGGAAGACGTAAACATCTGCACGAAAGGAATGCAAATATAAGTGAACGAAACACTTACAGCAGTACGGAGGAATTGGACTTGGATGTATGAGAGACTGGTTTCAATTTGAAGCTGGGTCATTTTGGTTTCAATTTTTTCGTATGCTTGAGCAGTCAAATTCACGGCCTAAAAAAGACAAAGTGTTACAAGGGATACAACATGATTTGCGAAAGACGCCGTTGACGCTCACAGCAATATCATTGGTGTATCGGGTAAAGTAGTGAAGGTAGCGTTGGAGAGAAGCCCGTGATGCATCAGCAACACCTTGCCCTGCTTTATGCTGATCGATATCAAACTTGTTACATTGCTTGTCATAGCCTAGACATGCAAGCGAAAGGATCAGACATGGAAGCGAAACAAGCGGGAAAATCGTAAGCATACCATGCCAGTCCTTGTAACAATTCCAACAAAAGTGTGAACCACATTTCCAACATGACTAAAAAAAGGTGTCGTCAAGATCTGTCTATTGTCCACTCCGTGCACACAACAAAGTGCTTACCATGTGATGACAACCACCATTCTTTTCAATAGCGGTGTGGCATTTCAAGCAGTCCTTGGTGCTAATTTAGATACAACAAGTCAAACCTCAATAACTGGATGAAACAAAAAAAATATTGACAGACTAACATAGATGCAACAAGTCAAACCTCAATAACTGGATGGAAGAAAAAAATATTGACAGCGATTGCTCGTAACTTACTTTCCCGTAATCCACTTCGCAGTCTCTGAATCATCAGCACATCGTTTGATCCATTTTACCAACAGCGTGCAGCAAATCGGCTAGTGATCAGTCTCATGGTCGCAAGCAAAGCAGAATGATTGACCACAGTCACAAACCACGCGTGGCATCTACGTAAGGCGAAAATTTTCAGCAAACAAAAATATCGAGGTGGGAAGAATACTCAAACTTACTTGAAGTACTGGGTCGGAAATCTCAGCAACCATATTCTGGAATTCAATGACATATGTACAGTCGGGGGCAGGACAGCATTTCAATTTCTTCTTGGAATCAACAAAGCTTCGTATTTGCCATTGTTGAAGCTTGTCGAGGCATTCTGGAGCGATTTGTTGAATGGCAGAGTCACAAAGTACGACTTTGCACCCTGGACATCCAAATTGGAGTTCTCGATCGGCGATTTTTCGTGTCACGTATTCTCTAAGTAAATTTAAGTGTGGGAGCCATGTATTTGGTCAAGGAGGGGTTGTAAAAGTACATGAACATACTTGTAACAATCTTGACAGAACTTGTGCCCACACCCAACCAGCGACAAAACACGAGCATTTGGTTTTGGAGGCTCATCGTCACCACAAATACCACACACGAATCCACGCCTCCAATCACCCTCCTGGATCTGAAGGGATGATACTGACAGATCAGGAAGAGATGACAGTCCAGACTTTATGAGCAGTGCATCCCAAGCTTTGCCTTGATCAGCCTACAACACACGATTCAGAATATCAGTTGCAATGTTCTACTCAACGTCAGGATGAAGAAACTGAACTCACGTAGGCATCAAGCACACGTTCAGTCTTCCATCCAGCATTTCGAAAGAGGCAAGCGACAACATCTAGACTCAAGCATAGAGTCTCGACCAATTGATTGATTTCCTTCTTGATCATGTTATTATTGATGCCTGAAGGCGTATGCACCATGTATCGAGATTCGTAAAGCGCCTAATATTGTTTGATGTTGTGATGTTTGCACGTTAGCTCCTTTATTACAGCATGAACGACTATAAAGCGAAAGGGCAATCTACCTTGTTCAATGGCATCTTCTTTTTATGAGCAAGCCCATTCGCTTCTTCCTCCTCGTCAAGAGCTTCAAATGTTTGGTCTTCATCATCAAAATCAAGATCTTCGTCAAAGTCGGCAAACTCTTCTTCTTCGTCAGAGTCTATTCCAATCATCTCTTTAGGTACTTCTACCTTGGCTTTCTTCTTCGCTTGCATTTCTGGAGGATGTACAAACGTTGGTTTTTGCTAAGTCTTCAAACGCGAAATACACGTGATTGGCGTTCTTTCGACTGAACCAAAGTTTGGTCATAGGAAAGGGCACCTATTTTACGTGCCAATAGCAATTTGCGAGCTGCTTGAGTCTTCAAAACGCGTAGAAACTTTGTGTCGTCGTAGGGTAAAGAACCTAAAGAGAAGATCTCAAGTCATCGAACCTAGCCGCGTGCTAACTATGGAGTGCGATGAACGCTGTGCATCGTTTTCAAGTTAGAATGGTGAGCTGTTTGGGATGCTTTAGGGAACGTGATAATTCGTTCGGGAGCTACGTGAAGAAAATGAGCAAAGCGAAGTTCTATGAGTTAACAATCGATATACATGCGGAAAGGATAAATACATATTTGTACAAGCACTCTGCATATCTAGAGCTCATCGAACTCGTAGCGATTCTCGACCTTAAAGAAAACGGGAGTGTTAGCAAAAAACGAGAAGGAGCTGGGAAAACTGAAAGATGGCCTTGAAGCCCCACTCACCAAAGCTTCCATAAAGTCAACCAACAGAATTTCTTGACGGCTCTTCACATAAGAAGTCAAATCCAACACTTCAATTTTCTTCTTTTCTAGATTTGGACCAAGCCATTCATCACCACCAGCGTTTTCAACCAAGTCAGAGAGTTTGTCGACAGCTGAAGCCAAATCAGCTTGTCGATCCTCGAATAATTGTGCTTGGTTGGTTTGGATGGGCTTTTCGCGTTTCATAAAGAAGGCAGCAACATATGTATAAGCAAGGGTACGACGACACTTTAAGAGGAGCTCGGCCTAAATGGATAGATGCCAGAATCAGCTAAATAAACGAGTAAAAGCTTTAGAGATACGTACAGCAGTACGAAGGAATTGGACTTGGATGTATGAGAGGCTAGTTTCGTTTTGAAGTTGGACCATTTTGCTTTCAACCTTTTCGTATGCTTGCTCAGTCAATTTCACGGCCTACAAAAACACTTGTTCAATGGATTCAAATTCTTAAGTCAGCAAAGGTGATTTCGCACTTACAGCCATATCATTGGCGTATCGAGTAAAGTAGTGAACAAAACGTTTCAGAGCAGCCCTGGTTAGATCAGCTGCACTTTGTCCGGCTGCATGCTGATCGAGATCAAACTTGTTGCATTGCTTGTCATAGCCTAAATTAGTGAAGAGATAAGTACGTGTCAGAAGTCGCAGCAAAAAAAGTTCCAGGAATTGCTAGTAGTATAATACCATGCCAGTCCTTGTAACAATTCCAACAGAACTGTGAACGACATTTCCAGCATTGCTAAAGAATACGAGAAAGCAAAAGTTAATCATAGAATAGGGCGAGGAACAAGCAAAACCTACCATACGATGACAACCACCATTCTTTTCAATAGCTGTGTGGCATTTCAAGCAGTTCTTGGTGTTGGCAGTAAGCCATTTGGCAGTCTCTGAATCATCAGCACATCTTTTGATCCATTTTGCCAATAGCGTACAACACAAAGGCTGGTGGTCGGTATCATGGTCACAGCCAAAGCAGAAAGATTTACCACAGTCACAAACGACACGCGGCATCTAAGCAAGGTGAAAATGATTAGCAAGCAAAAAAAGAGGGTTCGAAATAGTCTCAGACTTACTTGAAGTACTGGGTCGGAAATCTCAGCAACCATATTTTGGAATTCAATGACATATGCACAATCAGGTGCAGGACAGCATTTCAGCTTCTTCTTGGAATCGACGAAGCTTCTGATATGCCATTGTTGTAGCTTTTCAGCACATTCAGGTGCGATCTGCTGAATGGCAGAGTCACAAAGAACGATTTTGCACCCTGGACATCCAAATTGTAGCTCTCGTTCAGTGACCTTTCGTGTCACGTATTCCCTAAAATGTAGCCATGTACGAGCGTCAGCGATCTGCAAGAGAGTGTACTTCATTCTGCGAGGATGTTACAGGCACGTACTTGTAACAATCTTCACAGAATTTGTGACCACACCCAACCAACGACAGTACATGAGCATTTGTTTTGGAAGGCTCATCATCACCGCATATACCACACATACATCCAGGCTCCCAATCATCTTTCTGGATTTGAAGCGAAGATGTTGACGACAGGTCACAAAGAGTAGATAATCCCGACTTTTTGAGCAGTGCATCCCAAGCATTTCCTTGATCAGCCTATAGCACATGAATCAGTATCTAGATGATTGGTTTATGCCAAATGCATGGGCTTGCAAATGAGAATACATACATAGGCATCAAGCACACGTTCAGTCTTCCATCCAGCATTTCGAAAGAGGCAAGCGACAACATCTCGACTCAAGCATAAGGTCTCAACCAATGGGGTGATTTCCTTCTTTATCATGTTATTATTGATGCCTGAAGGCGTATGCACCATGTATCGAGATTCGTAAAGCGCCTAATATTGTTTGATGTTGTGATGTTTGCACATTAGCTCCTTTATTACAGCATGAACGACTATAAAGCGAAAGAGCAATCTACCTTGTTCAATGGCATCTTCCCCTTGTGAGAAAGCCCATTCACTTCTTCCTCTTCGTCCAGTGCCTCGAATGCCGTTTCGTCGTCATCATCAGAATCCAGTTGCGATTCATCGAAATCAGCAAACTCTTCATCGGAATCACCCTGTGCGAGCATCTCGGAATCTACCTTTGACTTCTTTCTTGCAGACATGTCCTTTGCTGCATGAGTGAGGTTTTGTCAATGCACGGGATTGCAGAGGGAGACAGCTCAACACGACCATTTTTATTCGCGGTAAGAGAGAGCTCGGAAAGATCAAATTAATCAATTCCAAATTTTAAAAAACTATTCATAACGTGTGGAACATTGTGGGGCAGCAAATCGAATTTTACGTGTATTATGATCCAGTCCAGCTCTTACAACTTTTGACTAGGACTAACCGTCAAAGCATCAACCGCATCACATAGTGCAGCTCTGATTCTTTGAGTACGACGATCTCCTGCCGCGGATGGGTGTGCACCGTTCATGACAAAGCCCATGGAGACGTTGTGGTTTTGATCCCATTGGCAGACAGATCCACCTAATCCCATTGATTATTGGCAAGTGTACAGTTGTTATATCACCAAGAGAACGTAAAATTGACTCGCACCTAATCCCATCCAACCACTCCAGCACCAATTGGCTCTTCTGTTGGATCCTTTGCCATTTGGGAACCATGGTTGAGTCTGCTCAGGCTGTGGTGGAATGTTTTGATGGCCTCGTTAGTGATTCTGCAAAAACTCCAACAAACACACCAAGACACCAGCACATAAAACGCAAACTTCCTGTACTCACCCAGTGTGCATAGCCGGCGTTCGTTAACCGAATTTCAAAGTTGGAGTTAACATCAGTCATTAACTCTTGCTCCACATCAGCCTTCTTCATTGCTTCAACAGAGATCAATCTTTCTCCGTTCAAGGAGCCACCACCGGCCATAATCGCAGCGATGGTAGCTAATCCGTTCGCATTGGTGACGCAATTGAAAGATGGAGCTTGTCCTTTTCTTCCAACTCGAGTATTCACCACTGGAATCATTTCTGTAACTCCCACGGTGACGCGGCCCACATTTGCCGATATCGCAACTGTTGATGCCGGGAGCTCCTGTATCAGATTGTGAGTTCCATGTATTGCTTGGATTCCAAATCTATAACAGTACCTTTGCTGCTGGTTGCGGCTTTAATCCTTCCCTTCCGTAAGGCCAGGGCACGATATCACATATCTACAGGTTTTATTAATTGTGAGATCTAGCGAGGAAAGCGTTGTAAGCTTGCATACCCTTTTAGATGACTCGACCGAGTCTGGAGTTCCACAATAAAACTCAACCCCATAAGGTGTAAAAAGTTCGTTGACCAGAACTCCAAAAGACTTGTTGCCAGATACGCGTCGAAAGATTTCATTTAACACCCAGCCTCGGGTTGCAGCGTGATAACTGTACGTGGTGATTCCAGCAAAGTTGTGAGGTTGTTCGGCAATTAAATGAGCCATCAGTTCCAAGTCTTGCCAGTCTTCTCTAATCAACATAAACCAACCGTCAAGATATATGCGTGAAGACGACTCATGCACTCAAACAGGCTCACACTCTGGGACGATGTCTGGCATCAAACCAACTTAGGCCGCCTCGATGACCTAAAACATCCTTAACCTTGACGTTCTCCTTGTCGTATCGGCCAAACTCGGGCCAGTAAGCGGAGACCAACGCTTCATAGTCGAGTTTTCCTGTAGATACTAGATATGCTGCGACGATCGACTCGACGGTCTTGCCACTTGAGAAAACAACGTTGAGTGTTGACTCGTCGTACTAATTGTGAAGATTCACGTGAGCTGGCAGGTTGCAATCATCAACAGAAACTGTTCAAGTACGTGCATTCTGCGTGTAGGTGACATCAGTATAGCCTCCGTAAAGCTCGACCACCTTTCGACCTAGCGAATTCAAGAGTCAGACCAGATCATAATTCCAAATTATAAGCTCCAAGACCCTTCGGCCTAGTGAATTCTAGTGTCCGACCAAATCACAATTCCAAATGTTTACGCAAACGACGATTTCAATGGCAAGAATTCGAAACTAGCTACCAACGATTCGCATTTTCAGTGTCCATACCTTGATAATATATGACTAGGGAGCTTCCGATTTCGTCTCCATCATCAAAGTTGGCCTTGAAGGCCGCTGCTACTTTTGCAAATCCAGGTTCACACCTCACTACCTTGATGGGGAAGCTCTTTGGAGTAGCCATCATTTAGTCTTGACGTTGGAAAGCAAAAAAGTCACGCAAGGCCAGGGAAGCACCGTTCCAATTCAGCAAGGAGGTATGATCGTGGATTTTCAGAGTGTTGCACTGCACACAAATCAATGAAACAGAGAATGAAACCAGACGGCGAGAGTACCATTTCAATGTCTTGATCGTGTTATTTAACCCACCTGCCGTGATCAACGCGTTCCGCAGCATCTCTTAGGCAGCTCTGGCGATTTTCAGAAACTTGATTTCTTGATTTCAGAATTCATTATCTCAATACTCAACGCTGCAATACCTGGGTCTAGCCACCACGAACTAGCTTGAATTGAGAATTAATTTGGTCACACATCTTCGCTCTTCAAACCTTCACACGTTTGATCTTTTCGTTCAAAACTTCAGCTTTTGCCAGCCAACAAGGAAACTTACAATCACTATACAGATCTGATCATTTCGCTAACGATCTAAACATATACCGCTTCATTCAACTGTATTTTGAGCTTGCAGACAATGGATTCCAAACGAAAGCCAGAATCCCTTCCTGGCAGTCCCATAGTGAAGAAGGCAAAATCAGATTCAATGTTTCCTCCTGCAGCCGATGAAGATTCAGGTACATATTCACGCTTTCGACGATGAGCTTTGTCGAGACAGAGATCAGCGACATCAAAAAATCTAAACTTTTTTGTATTTTACGTAGGCGGAGGAGGCGAGTCAACAGTCCCAGAAGCTTCAATAGTAGATGGTGAAGCTGAGAACGAGGTAAACAAATTAGCTTACGCCCTGTTGCCCGCACATGTTAGTCTTAAACTTACTCTTTCAACAATCTAGGAGGAGGAAGCAAAAAAACCACCTTCCAGAGCAATACAAGAAGAACAAGCTGGATCTATCCAATTTCGAGTTGTCGTTAATGACGGAACTGCAGAATCCATGATATTACTGACGGGGCTTAAGAATATCTTTCAAAAGCAATTGCCCAAAATGCCAAAAGAGTATATTGCTCGACTAGTGTATGATCGAACACACGTATCCATGGCCGTAGTAAGAGATCAGCTTATAGTAGTCGGTGGCATCACGTATCGGCCATTCGAAGCTCGTCGCTTTGGTGAAATTGTGTTTTGTGCTATTGCTTCGAATGAACAAGTCAAGGTACACACTCATCGTGGTGAATTGACCAACAATTAGAGCCTTTTTTGGATTCGATTCTTAAGAGGAAATCTGTACATCTCATTACATCAATATCAACAATAGGGTTATGGTTCACGTCTAATGAGCCATTTGAAGGACTATGTCGCAGAAAATAGCAATATTCAGCACTTCTTGACATATGCAGACAATTACGCTATCGGCTACTTTAAAAAACAAGGATTTACGACCGATATTACTTTGGATAAGTCGATATGGGTTGGTTATATCAAGGACTATGAAGGAGGAACCATCATGCAGGTGTGTATCTTACGACAGAGTGTTGTATTGTACGTCATCATATGTTCAAATTTTTTTCGCATGTACTGAATCGACCTCTCTACATCGTTCTGTAGTGCACGATGCTACCAAAGGTCCGGTATCTTGCTGCACATGACATACTGTCAACCCAACGACGAGCAGTTTTGCAAAAGATTCAACAGATTGCCAAAGGCTCGTACACCATCCATCCTGGTCTGAATATATTCAAGAAGGGTGTAAAGCAAGTTGCACCAGAGTCAATACCAGGATTGTGTGAGTTTGGTTCTTCAATATAATGGTGGTTTGTGACTTTGTAGATAATATGTTCACAGGGATTTCTCTCTGTTAATTTAGTGGAAGCAGGGTGGGTGCCAGAAATGGCACAAATGCCTTCAAAACCTCCTGCTAGAACACGAGGTCCATTGTACCCCCTCATGAGAAAGCTAGTAGCAGAGATGGTTGATAATTCACAGTCTTGGCCATTCCATGAGCCCGTTACTGTGAGTTATCAATCCACCTTGTTGATCATTTAACTTATTTATTTAGCATGCATTGAAGTCTTTTTTTCTCCCCTCTTTAGGGTGTTCCTGATTATTACAAAATCATTACTGAACCTATGGGTACGTTGCCTACTCAATGAACACTTTTCAAGCATCTGCATGCTTAACATTTGGAACATTGGTAGACTTGAGAACATTGGGCGAGAATGTCGAAGACGATACATATCAGACCTTTGATGCTTTTTCAAACGATGTGCAAAGAATCTTTGATAATTGCAGAAAGTACAACGAAGAAGGGTCAAATTATGTGAAATGTGCTACAAAGTAAGGGCTTGGATCAACAAAAAACTTGGGTATGCGGAGTCTAGAAGATGTCGTTTAACCGATTTGTCTCGGTAGGTTGGAAAAGTTCTTCAAAGAACGATCAAAACAGTTGAGAGCAGAGAACCGTGATATACCGTAATGGCTTGTTGTGGTTGAGCTTTGCTTGGAGTTGTGTTGTAAATAATTACAGAAGCGTTGTTAGCTGTAACTGTGATCGTGAGTTTTCATCATCGCGATCTGAGTCAGTTCCAGTAAGGTCCGAGAAAGGCCTATGTTGGAAAGGCCTATGTTGGCACGCGACGCCAGCGCGGCGCAAGACTGCCATTGGTGATTTTACCAGCAACTCATAATCTCGCTTGGCGTTTTGTAAATGACTTGAAGAAAAGCTTGCGGAGAAGAAGCTTCCATTATATAGTGAGTTCCTTGATAGATCATTTTGATCGTGTTCTATAATGTTATTTGCCAGAGTGCTGACGCGAAATAATCCATTGTAGAATTCAATATGGAACCGATGCCAGCAGCGCAACACGTCCAGATTCATCTAGGCAATACATTGCATGTTTTGTTTGCTCTTCTCCACCTTTGCTAATGCGACGTCACGTCTCATCAAACGTGATTCTCAATTCACAATTTTTTTTTTCAATTCGTGCTCTTTCGCCTTTCGTTGGGGGGTATCTCGAATTGGACGAGGATTCAAGACTTTGGAGGGCAAAATTGACGTATTTAAACATGCTTTTATGCCACTCAGCTGACGTTACCATCAGTCTAGAACGTTGCACGGCCTGACATGAGAAATTTTGAAAAGGTTTAACTGACATCACTGACATCAGCTAACTTCGCACTACGCGTCCATCTAGAATGCTCAAAGGCGATGCTATCAATCAGAAATGGATGCACGAAGCATCTGGATTGATAAAGGCTAATTCGATTGATGCACGATTTTTTTTCTGGTGAGTGATTGTCGCAAGAAAGATGTTTGGAAACCACAAGACGGCAGAGATGCACGATGATGAGAAACGTTTACAGTCAATGCATGGCTTATCTGAACCCAATTTATGTGGTAACGTTTATATCTGAGTGCACTCTGCGCCATACCTTCTGAACTCGTCGTCTGAACAAGTTTCATCAAGTTGTTTTATCCGCAGCACCGTCTGACTCCTGTATCAGTCTCTATAGGTCAAGACATCATACCGCCATGAGATTTGCTCCATAATGGAGGCATTCGAGGTTTGTGAGGCTAATGGCCTCCTGTTTCTCGAGGTATCTTTTGTTGTTTCTTTTTGTTTGGTTGGTTTTAGCTGAATAGAGGTTCTTTGAATACATACCGTTGAGATGAAGGTTTGTCCTTCCTGCAGTTCATCGGCAAACGTCGTAAGTCGGACTTCATATGTCCTGACCGACACGTGGCAGGAAAACGTAACTTGTGTGTAGCTCGTCTTGTTGGCGATACTCCGGGCGTCGTTCTTAACTCATAACCTTCTCATCGCGTATGAACCTTGTCGCCATCAGCTGGTGTTGTTTCTCACAAAATCGTCATTCCTGTCTCCGCTTCTGCAACCGAAAAAAACACACGGAAGTTCAACATTCGTTCATCAGGACAGAACTTTGCGGCAAAAAGGCCATTTTGCTGCATTGTAGGAAAGCTTAGTTAGCTCGCAGGACATTAGTTCTTTAGCAGGTAAAGCTCAAGAGTTGATTAAAATGGAGTTACAAGTTTTTCGATGTGCAAGGTGGCCATGCAAGAGTCTTTCACTATAACTTGACCCTGTAGAACGATTTTAGTCGATTCTATAGTGTATACTTCCAACTGGATCCGTTTTTTTGCCTCCATCAGCTCCATAAAATAGTTTTCTCATCATCAAATCTCAACGTCGAACATGTCTCTCCCAAGGGACAGTACTGGTCGTTATTCGACCTCGGCATCAAGCTCATCGTCGCCACTAGTGCCAGTACCCATCCGAGTGCCATCGAGCTCAAATATCAACATTAGTGGGTCCAACTCTGAAAAGGGAGCAATCGCCATACCACGATCTCGTATCGACGGAAGCTTGCTATCCCACTATAGAACACAGCAACGAACCTTCGATAGTCTACCGCCATCATTCCAGTCCCAAACTTCCTTCTCATCGGAAAACTTGGATGATGATCAGGATGTGTCGTATGCTCCTTCATACTCGAGCGATGTCGCTCCACCACCGTCATATCGATCTGTTGGTCTGGCTCCAATGCAAATGGCTGCTGCCATCGCATTGAATAATAAACGGTTGGTATTGTCTACTGAAGTCAGGAAGGAACTCAGGTTTTATCTCAACGGGACATTGACTATACAACCCAATCCAAATCCTGATGAAAAGCTGATCGAGTACGTCAGACGCATGGGATTTACTGGAACCAAGTTGGGCTGTGCTGAAGGTGTGTGTTTTTGTTAGTGATCGATTCCACTGTGCTGTCTTGAGTAAGCACGTGCTGAGACATCATCAATTCAACTAGGTGGCTGCGGCTCATGTACAGTAGTCGTATCTGCATTCGATCATGCGACACGTTCAGTCAAGTACGTGTTTACTGGTCAGCACGGCATTGTTCTCCGCAAAACATAGTGTGTGTACCTGAGATGTTTGTGCTAACCAATAACATCGCTTGATTAGTACTTATGCAGTAAATTCCTGCTTGACTCCCGCAGTAGCTATGGAAGGAAAGCATGTTGTGACTGTAGAAGGACTTGGAACTTCAAAACAACCACATCCAGTACAAGAACGCATTGCCACCTCACATGGGTCACAATGTGGTTTCTGTACTCCAGGATTCGTCATGTCTTTATATTCAACACTTCAAAACAACCCAAATCCATCAGACGAGGACATAGAACATAGCTTCGATGGTAACTTGTGCCGATGCACAGGTTATCGTCCTATATTAGATGCCGCTAAAACCTTCTCCACTCGTAAATCGTGCTCCAGCTCGTGTGCTGTAGACGGTCAATGTCCACGAGGTGATGATGCTGAATGCCCAGATCATGACCATGAACCTGCAGACATTGAAGATCATATGACTTCATCGTCTGCATCATCACTTGCATCTGTCTCCTCTGGAGAAATCCCATTCCCACCATTATTAGCACAAACATATGCAGCAGATCCTCATCCACAATCATTCATGTTTGATAACGGCAAACTACAGTGGTACCATCCATCTAGCTTGAACGAAATGCTGGCCGTAATGGACGAATTCCCAAACGCCAAAATCGTAAATGGTAATACTGAAATAGGAATTGAGACTCGCTTCAAGAACTTGCAATATCCAGTCATGGTGTATCCTGCTGATATCTCGGAATTGAAGCAAGTAACAGAAACGGATAGGGGTGTAGCATTCGGAGGATGCATGACCTTGGCTACTCTCAACAAGCACCTGAAATCGTTAATATCACGTTTGCCAGCTGAAAAGTCAAAAGCCTTCAAGGCTATGTATGATAACTTGAAATTTTTTGCTGGTACTCAGATTCGTAATGTTGCTGCTTTAGCTGGAAATATCGTCACCGCATCACCAATATCTGATCTCAACCCTGTATTGGTGGCTGTTGGTGCTGTATTGCGTGTAAAGAGTTTGAAGGAAGGGTTACGAGAAATTCCAATGACGGAATTCTTCCTTAGCTACCGTAAAACTGCCATGAAACCTGGTGAAGTCGTCGTAGCAGTATTCGTACCATTTAGCACCGCCACGGATTATATTCGAGCATATAAACAAGCCAAACGAAAGGATGATGATATTGCAATCGTTACGGCTTGTTTACGTGCTACTGTGTCCCGCACCTCACGAGACTCCCGATATATAATATCAAAACCTCTCTTCGTATATGGTGGTGTGGGCCCAATAACCTCAGTTGCAGCAAACACAGCCGCTTTTGCGAATGGAGCAGAGTGGTCTGAAGCAACCATAAAAGAACTAGTAAAACGCGCTGAAGCGGAATTCAATCTTCCTGATAATGCACCTGGTGGTATGGTTGACTACCGAAAGTCATTATGTGCTGGCTTCATGAAGAAGTGGTGCCTTCACATAAATCGAGAGCTTGAAAAGACTGCTGGTCTGCATATATTGGATGCTCGTGAAGCAAGTGCCATTGAAGATACCCATCGTCCAGCTTCTACCGGCAAACAAGTAAGTATGCGTGATGAGAATGTGTAGGATGATGCCTATTGAAGAGAGCAATTGAAAGTTTACAACCGCTTATTAATAACCGAATCAATCATAAGCCGATGCCTTATTTTTCGCTGAGCTGTCCCCGTTTCTTGGATGAGACTTTGATTTTACTTGTTGTTAAATTAAATGCTAACTCCCAATTCCCGTTTCCAACTTTCAGGAATATGAGGAACCTCCAGAAAACGAAATTATTGGGGCCTCCACTATGCATTTATCTGCTCTCAAACAAGTTGTTGGTGAAGCAGTATATATTGACGATATGCCATTCTTTGCCAACGAGTGCTATGGTGCTGTAGTTTGCTCGACACAAGCACATGCCACCATAGAACACGTCGATGTAGCAGCAGCACTCGAATGCGAGGGCGTTCGTGGATACATCGATGCCAATGATATACCAGGCTATTCCGACGAGATGTATGACTCCCATCCTCCAGACTCGACCAAATTCCATTCACACAATCCAAATGTTATTGGTCCTGTCTTCAAAGGTTTGTTTCTCAAACATCGCATTAGAATGGTTTGAACTCAGTGTTTTTTTTGTTTGCGCTCGTCTAGATGAGGAACTATTCGCTACTCGCAAAGTATTGCATGTTGGACAATTGATTGGTCTGATTTGTGCCGACACAGAATCACAAGCTCGTCAAGCAGCTCGTCTTGTAAAGATAACATATAGGCCTTTACCAGCAATCATCACCATCGAGCAAGCCATGGAAGCCAAATCCTTCTTCCCACATCCAAAAGGTCTGAAATTAGGTGCTTATGCTAGTGAAAACGATGTGATAATCCCACTATCAGCAGCCACTCGTCATGTTGAAGGAACAGTCCGTATTGCAGCACAAGAGCACTTTTATCTTGAAACACAAGCTTCACTTGTCGTTCCTGGACGGGAAGACGGTGAAATGGAAGTGTTTGCATCTACTCAAAATCCATCTGAAACCCAACATATCGTAGCTCATGTGATGGGTGTTCAATCCAACAAGGTCATTGTACGAGTGAAACGAATGGGTGGAGGATTTGGTGGAAAGGAGTCTCGATCAGTATTCCTCTCTGCTGCTCTGGCTGTAGCTGCTCGTAAACTTCGTAGGCCTGTAAGGTGTATGTTGACTCGAGAAGAAGACATGTCTCTCTCTGGTATGCGACATCCCTTCTTGGGCAAGTATAAAGTAGGCTTTACAGAGACTGGTAAATTGGTATCTCTTGAATTGGACATGTACTCTAATGGAGGTTACTCGTTGGACTTGTCGTTGGCCATATTGGAACGAGCTATCACCCACTCAGATTCTACATATAAGCTTCCGAACGTAAACATTAAAGGATTGGTATGCAAAACCAACTTGCCAACAAATACTGCCTTCCGAGGATTTGGTGGTCCACAAGGGCTGATGATGGCCGAAACGTATATTACTCATGTGGCACATGCGCTCAACAAACCTCCTGAAGAAATCAGGGTAAGAAGATATCGCTATTCCTTGTTTTTTGCATTTATGCAATGACAATCAGAATTTTGACATCATTTTTTTCTTTCTGTATTAGCAAATCAACTTCTACCACAACTTGGAATTGACTCACTTCCGACAACAACTCGAAGACTTCTTCATTGATCGAGTCTGGTATGAGTTGATTGCCACATCCAACTTTTACCACCGATATGCTCTCGTCCAATCCTTCAACGCAGCCAACAAGTACAAAAAACGTGGCATAATCCTGTTGCCAACCAAGTTTGGTATATCCTTTACAGCTCGACATCTCAACCAAGCAGGTGCACTCGTACACATCTATAATGACGGCTCTGTATTGGCTACACATGGTGGTACCGAGATGGGTCAAGGTCTACACACCAAGATGGTACAAATTGTCTGCTCTGCCTTTGGTGTCGGCGTTGACAAGGTCCATCTACGAGAAACCAGCACTGAAACCGTACCAAACACTTCGGCAACCGCAGCGTCTGTATCTTCAGATATGAATGGTGCAGCGTTGTTGGATGCATGTAATCAGATAAATGCTCGTCTTAAACCACTTCAAGAAGCTAGTCCTGACTTGTCATGGGAGGCTCTAATTAAGAAGGCTTACTTTGATCGTGTGGATTTGTCGGCTCGTGGATTCTTCAAGACTCCAGATCTTACATATGACTTTGCCACAAACACTGGACGTATGTTCTCCTACTTTACATATGGTGCTGCCTGTTGTGAAGTAGAAGTCGATACTCTTACAGGTGATCACGTAGTCCTACGAGCTGACGTCGTAATGGATATTGGCCGATCTATGAATCCAGCTATAGATATAGGTCAAATCGAAGGTGCTTTTGCTCAAGGACAGGGCTGGAGCACACTCGAAGAACCACTCGTAAACCCCTCTACAGGTGTATTATTGACTCGAGGTCCAGGAGCTTATAAGATCCCATCTTTACGTGATATTCCAGCAGACTTCCGTATCCGTATAGTCAAAGGATCTCGAAACGTCCGTGCAGTACACTCTTCCAAGGCTGTGGGTGAACCACCTCTATTCTTGGGTTCTAGTGTCTACTTTGCTATACGTGAAGCCATCAAAGCTGCACGCAAGGAGAATGGTCTTTCCGATGACTGGTTCCATCTTCCTGTTCCTGCAACTGCGGAACGTATATGTAATGCTATTGGTGGTGTAGACGAATCTCGCATCGACACCAAAGTAAAGTGGGGAGTTGTTGCCTAAGCAGTGAGAGTAGTAGTTGTGGTTGCTTTGATTAAATGGATATTGGTAGAGTTGTGGTTTGCATCATATAATGTCGTGTGGTAAAGAAGGAAGTGGATTTAAGGAAAAGTAGACATACACAAATCAAAAAACTTTGTATAACAAATAAGGAATCTCTCTTCTCATTTTATAAATGATTCATATTGAATTGATGTGATCGTGTTCAAGTTTGGGCTGGTTGTGATTTGAAACTTCTCGAAATACGAAGTTTTCAGATCTTCAAATTCACATCGATACCATGAAGCTTACAATATTTGTCGTTGGACCGACGCAAAGCGGCAAGACGGCCATCGCGAATATACTCGCAGATTTACTCGAATCGACATCGGCTCAGTACTATCCGACACAAGGAGTGAGGTAGATTGAAGTGACAACATTTGTTTACATCACAGAGGAAGTACTAAATTTGCTTTCGATCTCTACTCTAGAATACTGGAAATCGAGAAATCCATAACCGTTCTTGATGGCAAGAAGGGAAGGGCGAGAGAAGAAAACATTCAAGGTATTTTGTTGATTGTTGGACATCTCGAAGAAACGACAAGGACCTGATTGTTGATTCTCCTTTCTGAATTATTAGTTGAATTGTGGGATACGAGCAGTGATGAAAAGTTAGTACCGTCTAGATCTAGTTGCATCATCCTTGTGAACCTGTGACGATTTTCAATTTTTGTAAAGATCCATTGTCGGAGAGGACGGCCTTCACTACTAAAGTACTGGATCCTAAACTTACAAGTGCATTTATTTTGATTGGCAGGTTCTTGAAACACTGGGCGGCTCTCTCATCATCAGCTCACGGAGCTATATTCGTATATTCTTCAGAGTCGAGGAATGAAAGGGAATTAGAAAAATGGTAATCATCTGGAACCAAGAAATTTGAATTCAATTTGATCGAAAGTGCTACATCATCTTTAAAACAGGTCGAAGATGCTTGGACTTAAGGAAACTCAAATGCTGGTAATGGGACACCGAAATTCAGGGGTTGCGGCCGCCACCAAACCAAGACTAAGTAAACAATGTTGGCTTTACATACAAGAGCTATATTAATTCATCTCTGAACTAGATAAACCATTGTCAAAGGCACCATTTGTTGCAACATCACTTGAGGACCCAAACGTCATAAGGAATGCATTCGATACATTGCTTCAAAGCTGCGTTTCTGTCGTTAGCTCGGAGGAACGTTCGCTTCTTGGCGAAGCTAGTCTGTAAATTTGTAGACATTCATAGTGACGACACGTGTTAAATATCGACATTTTCAAAACAGACGGTTTGAGTAGTTTGAGTTCCTCGAACGCGTTAATTAAGCCGAGACACACGTAAGATTCGTATCGCTCTATCATCCGGATGCGATGAATCATGTCTTGTTTGTCAACGGTTTGTCAAAAATAGCCATGCTCGGATTCACGTCCAAAAATAACTTGAATCATAGCAACAAACACTCTTTCTCAAACGCATTTGACACATCGAGAGAACGAAGAAGATAAAGTACAGAGACATTGTAAGAGAATGCCCATTGTCAGGACTGTATCAAACAAAGCTGAAAGCATGATCATGCCAGCAAAGTCATCGTTGATTTCAGACGCAATTCAATCTCAGCTTCCAGATGGGTACTCGATCAGAAAATTACAGCTCGAGGATTACGATAAAGGACTCTTGAGTAATTTGGCTCAACTCTCTACTGTCGGTGATGCGTCAAAAGCTGCCTTTGAAGGTACGAGTATCAGACATTTCCATCTTCGAATTTGATGGTTTCTGGCTGTGTTTTCTTAAGTGGTCGGCCATATCTAACACTGAATTCGTAGAAATGTTTAACTACATGCAAGCACACAGTGATACCTACTATCCTATGGTGGTTGAAGAACTTGCTACAGGAAATATCGTTGGGTGTGTGAAACTTGTTGCTCAGTTTGGATGTATCCCCTTTTACTGATCAATTTGATTCCTAGATCTGGAACTGTATTCATTGAACGAAAGTTTCTTCATGGATGTGGCAAAGCTGCTCACATTGAAGGTGCGTGTGAAATGATCATCATGACAGGTCATCATGAGATCATACATTCATTCTAAGAAATTTGAAGAAGCGGAATACTCATTCATACCATCACAATCATCATCTATAGACGTCGTAGTCAGCTCAAGCATGCGTGGGAAATCACTCGGAAAGCATATCATCGAGACTCTCAAAAATATCTCAAAAGAATCAGGGTGCTACAAAGTCATTCTGGATTGCGCTGAACACAATGTTGCCTTTTATGAGAAATGTGGGTTTTCTATGAAGGGATCTCAAATGGCCTGTTACTTTGATCACTGAAATGATGCAGCAAACAGGTTGAAGGGTGTAATAATGGTGGCTATTTTATTATTATTTTTACCAAATATAAGGCAGACAATTCAAAGATCTCCCCTCCTGGACGTCAGTTTCAAGAGGGATTCTCTCGTTTCCTCCGTACACCTTCGATGGACTTCAGTTATTTTGTTTCAATAACACGGCAGCCTTTTGTACGAAGTCACACTCAAGCTCAAACCGCAAGACTGGGTACACTATACGATTGGCAGAACCAAATCGAAATTGCATGTTGGACGGCCAACAAGTGTGCACTTGCAGTAGTATTTTCCAAGCCTCTTATGCCTACCAGAGACCCGGAACTGGTAGAAATCCAATTTTTGCTGGTATTTGATTCGAGAGAGTCATAAAGCTGGCGGCACTTTGGCGGCAGTTTGAAATTTTTTGCACAGAAATACCTTTTACAAGCTGAAATCGCACAAAAATATGATCCTTACTTCCAAATTGATTTCAAAAGGCTTGCTTCTCTTCTTTGCACAACATGCTATGGTATTGGCTTTTGAAATGATTCACAAACGTAGATCAGATGAACGGGTTGCAAAGCATTGCGCCAAAACAGACTGTGAGAAAGTACCAACTTTGTTGCTGACTTGCAAGACCCGAGACTGCCCTTCAGTACACGTTGAATGGCGAATTGATTCAAGTTGTATATATTCCGATGAGAATATACATCCTCTCTCGATATTTTGAAGGTTAACAATTCGAGCAAACAAAGACCTTCCACTGGACGACAAAGTCATAATATACATCTCCTGCTTTATTTGAAAGATTATAGGCCCTTCTATGGATGTGATGCAAACCCTTTTCATTCAGTCAAGAAGACACGTTCCTTGACAAACCTCTCAACTGCCTCTACTATTGCTGTTTCGCCCTTAAGTTCTTTGCGGACATCTTCACTGACGGCGGCCTGTAGACAAAGAAGGTTTCAGATTTAACATCCGAAACAAGCCACATTCATGGAGCATTGCATACCTGATACGAAAGCCTAATACGATTCTTGACAGTATCAATACACCTTCCCAAATCAGTGAAGATCAGAGACTGGGTGTGTCGTTTCAAATCAGGTGGGTAATCAGGACTATACATGAAGAGGGCAAGCTGTGTAGCAATCAAGGCCAGACCTTGAGTCAAGACACCAGCCCGTTGACATTCACCTCCAAGGTTGCCTTCATTTACTTTATATTCCATCAATACTGCTAAGATTTCCATGAAGGTTCCTATTCCTACACCGTTGCTACCATCAATCAAGTCTGGAGGGATTACTTGCTTTGAGTAGTCCCATTCAGCTTGCGAGTCAATACTATACAGGACGGATGTGGTGTCTGTTGAGGCTGCTAGAGCAGATATGGCATAGTAGGATATTAGGACATATTCGTTATAGACGTCGTTTACAAGTTGCCGGATCGGGAGATTTGGTATGGCAGCATCTTGAGCATCCTTCTCAGATTCTTCTACTGAGATGGCAACTGTATGTGAGGCTACTAGTTTACGATGATTGAATCGCCATAATACTGTTGGTAGTAGCTCTAAAACCGCTTGCTGATATTGGTCTACTATAGTTTTTACCATAGCAAGCGATTGAGCATCACGAGACCTGGCTTGCATGGCTTCAGTGGCAACTCGACGTAAATCTACAGAGTATACAGTCAAAGCCCAAAAGAAGCGCACTACATGTCGTGTTTCTTGGACATTAGCCAACGTGATCTGATCATTTGGCCCGCCAGGAGCCAAAGCATGAGCAAATTGAGCCCTATAGTGATTGGCAAAGACTGCCACACTTTGTACAAAGTCCAGACTTTCAGACAAATGCATAACACATTCAGCCATTATAGTCAACATCGACAACCAAGTTTGATGCCACAAGTTGAGTCGAGCACCTGTATACGGACGCACTGACCCTTCCTCCAAACGAGGAGTGAAGGCATTATTGGTGAAAGCCGCCAAAACACCATGTCCTGCTAATCTTTCAGCTGCTGGTGGGCATTGGGACAATGTCGATAGACAGCATAATATGGTTTCTATACCCACTGGTTGCTGGTCTGCCGGACATGACAATATCACAACCAGAGCTTGCAACAATTTAGGTATGACTTGGCATCGTTCTAATATAGTAACCATTACGGTTGGATTATTTTGCAGGTGTCGTACTAATTCCGAGACTAGAGATAGCGTCAGATTTAATTCCTTTGTATGAGATGCGTCGAGATCTTTCCCAGTATCTAATAAATCTGGGATTAGTCCTGGAAAGCTTTACATCCATAAAAAGAGGGTCCTGATTACATCAACGCAATCATCGGCATACCTTTTTCAGCCACCAGACCTGCAAGCAAGGCACTCGAATTATTACAAGCCATCGTCATCAATCCATTCAGAATGACTTCAGCACGACTAGCATGTCGAGCATCCAATTTTATAAGTCTCGTCACATCAGTCAAAGCTTGGACGGCTCGCAATATAGAAGATAGTAAGATGGTTTGCAATCTCAACCCATATCCATCCTCGACATCTAGTACACTGCCAGCACCATTCTCAACACTGGCCCATACTTGACTTAACTGATCGAGAATTTCAACCATTTGCTGATGCATTGATCTAATGAGTTTGGCATCGGCGCCTGGCAGTGGTGACTTCATGGAAGAGAGTTTCGTATACGTAAGCTCAGACCATGAATCGACCAAGGCCAGCATCGTTTGTGACATGATGGTTCTATATATAACGTACGGGTACTCGGATCCAGAATACTCGAGTGTTTTGCGTGACATGTCATATACACTGCGACTCAAGACCTGCATACGCGACTCGTCTGTTTCACCAAACAGAGCTGGTAAACGAATGGTGGCCAGCTTTATAAGATTAGACCATGACTTCAACAATGTCAGCTGAGCATCCGTTACAGACCAATTATGATTCGCTACACATAATCGACCTAAAAAGTCATTTTTGGCTTCAGATGCTGTCAATTTTGCATCTAGTAGATCTAAATCAAACATATACGAGTCTCCTGGTTGCCATTGTGCATCCAGTTCGGGATGCCACGTCAAGAATCGAACGGCGGTTAGGTTTATAGAATGATTTGGGTAATGGTTTGCTTCGTGTAGTAGCTGTGACTGTAGTTCTGGATCAAATGCAAACGTCTCGAATGGCAGCGGTATGGTTAAATTTACAGGTGCAGCAGGTGGTTGAAGTATTGGTGGTCGTTCTTCCTTATCGGAACCTCTATTTATAGGGTGATGTGGAGTAACTAAAGGACGAGCTCCATAGGTGCTTATCAATATAGCCGAGACTTGTTGTGGGATGTTTAAGGGAGTTAACTGCAAGTCTCGAGATAGTGTCCTAACTATGTAGCTCTTCACCAATATACTGGCAGCATGACGTTTTACAGATGCATCTTCAGCTGATACCCATCGACTACCGACTCGTTGCAAAGTGGCTATTTGAACGCCTTCCACCATTGGAGTTGGTCGATGCTTGAGCAATTCCGTCAGTGGATGCCAGAATTCATCAAATTGTCTCTGTCGTAGCTTGTTGAGAAGTCCTTTATATTTGGCTCCGTCTTGCCACAAGCTTTCCATGAATGCCGACGCTGCCACAACAACTAGAGGACGTCTCTTCAAAAACGACTTCCAGTTCTGAAGCACAAACAGCAAGGCAAATATTGCTGTGTTTTCCTTGACGGTAAACTCATCTGTAGTTGGTTCGGCCCTTCTACTACTTCCAAAGACTGACGAAGTCCCATCTAAAACTTGATTTGGGGACGGTTCGAATTTACTGGCTTCAGCTTTTAGCAATAAGGAGCTTAAGGCTGGCTGAGATTGTACCACAGCTGTTATAAAGTCCCATATTGGAACTTGTATTTCTGGTCCATAAAAATCGTCTCCTAGAAACTGTACCAGCGCAGCTGATATATGTGGAGCATCCATTCCGAAATATCCCAAAAATGACGACTGCCCTGATTCTATAGACTTTGTTGCCACGCAAAGCAGCGTCAGGGCCTGGATAGCCAGGCTGGGTAATTCAGAGTCAATAAAGTATCGAGAATATAGACCAAGTTGGCGTACAGTGTCGGTAGACGTTCCACGACCTGTTTTATCAAGTAAATATAGTTCGAGAGGTGACAATGCGGTCACTTGTCGTTGCTGAGAGACATTGACTCGAAGTCTCAATAATGTTACTAGGAGGTTCAGCGACTCTCGAATCAAGATTCGGACGGCGTTTCCCTCCCGCAGACGCATACGATGATATATGTTGAATACAAGCTGATGGCCTCCCTGTATAATATTTAGCAATGGGCGTGTCACTCGGCCCTCACCGTCATTCAAAAACGTATCTGCAAGCTGTTGATAGATGCGAGACAAGTCACAATTGCCATTATTACTGGTCTTGGTAGCATAACCTCGTACATACGTCACATCTCTCAGGATGAGTGAGAAGATAGACACTACCCGTGCTCCGATCTCATACTTGTGGAGTGCCTTGGCATACCTCCAACTCGCATAAGTCGAATATATATCGGTACGTATAAAGTGGACACATGCAGTGACCAACTCTACTTGTCGAGTCGTCATTCCGTTGAGTTTACGAGAATGTGATGTTAATTCCGACACTAAATCCAAGAAGGCAATGGTTGTAGAGTATTTGCCTTCCTGCTTTTCTTGCGGTAGTACTACAGCTTGTACAAAGCCGCTAGAGGGCATGGATCCAACACTTGAATACCGTGGCATGAAAGGATCCTGTCGTAAGTGATTCCATACTGCGTCTGGATAATGAGGCAAGAGTTGTACTATACATTTTAGTGATGATGTGATGAGATCTGGTGATGGTTTGTTTGAAACGCATGATCGTGATAATATTCGGCATACAAAAGTGACTAGATCGTTTGGTGTCAATGATGGTCCTTGAGCTGGAAACTGGCAGAGATGTTCCATAAGCTTATCACTCAAGGATCCGCCATTTCCTGCAGCAAACATGGCAGACATCAAATCTATAATACTACGCACTAGTTCAATCGTTTCACTATCTAAGTCACGATCCGGTGTGTGGAGATATGAGTCTATCACCGAGATACACCAATGCCATCCAGATAATTCATACTGGAATTGCACCTGTAAATCTGAAGTGACCGATAAACGATAACCCATCGTGCCAGCTGGTATTACTATATTGAGAGCGGAGGAAGCAAAAGGTGTTGTTGGTAATGGTTGACCAAGTTTGACTTGATTGAAACCTCGTTGATTGGTCATGAATGGATCATATACAAGCACCCGATCATCAACAGATGCAGTGAATGTAGGAAGTGTTCTAAAATATCGGTATACATATGTAGCGGTGAGATTAGATGAAGCTAATGCCGTCAAGAATTTGATAACAGGCGAAGCTGTAAACGGGAAGCGTGATCGAGGCCAATCAATCATATCACGACGATCCTCGAATCGGTAGTCTTCTTCCCAGAATTGTTTACACAGGTCTGGTATACCAGCGACAATCGCAGACATCGCTTCCAGCATGATTTCAAGATGAGGCCTAATCGAATCTGGGACCGCTACCAGCAATAACATCAGCATACCCTTAATGACACATCTATATTCCAACCCTTCATCTTGACACAAAGGACCTTTCAGTAAATCAACCAGATATTGAAGAGCATTGGCGTGTGTGGCGATATTGAAGAATATACTGGGTACAAGAGTGGTGTCTTCATTGGGTCCATTGGGTCGTTTGGCAGTCATGACATCTACAAGAGTTTGATACGATGCCGATGCTTTTATAGGTTCTGCTATATGGAAGCCGTACGCTGCCCAAGCTAGTAAGACTGGTGCAGCATCATTAGCAAACATTTTCGATTGAGATTCTCGAGCCAATGGATTAGCTGCATTTTGTAGCAGCCTGGTGATTTGTACAAGCGCTGCTGGTGTTGATATAAGTGTATCGTTTTGTGGTGCGGCAAATACGTCTTCTCCAGTGACTCCCAAATTCAAGACTTCTTCCAGGTCCATGACCTCTATAGATATTACGACACATAACTCGCATACTTGATGGAGCAGCTTACTTCCTGCATCATCGAATAGTTGGCTACAGGCCTGTTTACGACCAAAATGAAGGTCTGTAAAGACTTCAATGGTTTTGACAGCATCTTGCGGTTCTGGTGGGTTATAAAACAAGTATACGAGTATATGTAACAACCCTTTTTGCTCTTTGAGGGCCTGTCTAGTCCACATGGCCGTTCGTTTCGGTATTGATTCTACTTGTTCAGATAGTTTGGCTTCGGTACTCATCTTGAATTGAGTCAAGACTCGACCTAAGATTTTATCATCGACGAGTCGTTCAACTGTTTCCAGAGCAGTTGCATGGTGCACGTGTGAATCGTTTTGACTAGCCTTAACCAAACCAGCTACGACGGCCAACACTTCGAGACGTTCGTCAAAGTAGAGTTCAGCTACTTTTTCCATCAGCTCGTCGTTATACTTTACGGTGCTCGTTTTTACACCAGGCCGTATACTGCCATGTGCACCATCTATTTCAGAGCGGACGTAGGACCTGACCATGGCCAAGGCTGATATTTCGTCTAATTTGAGGAGGGCAGACACACCAAATGCGAATTGAGCCTCTTCTTGTATGACTTTGGCTGTGGCTCCATCTAGTATAATGGGAGTCGCATCGGAAGCTACAGCAGCTAGTATCTGTGCTTTGGAGGCTGGGTTTGGTGGTGTAAACATATCGAGCAATAGTTTGTAGTGTTCGTATTCTGCATCCAAGAAATTCGCCATCTCCTGTTGACTGGCTAAATCTATTGATTCCAGTGCAGCATGCAGATCTCTCCATGTTCTAAAAGAGCAGTCGTTAAATTCAAGCCAAGAATCCCTTCTGACCGACAATCACTTTCTGTTAGAGCTGTTGCAAGCACTACCTTGCAAAGCGTGGTTTGGCATGCTGATGCACATTATGAATAGCAGTTGCCTTTCCTTTGGCAGCAGCACTTGGAGTTGCGAATGGATTCAACATCTATGAAATGTTGATGACTTCTGAGTTGACTGATTCAAGGGGAAAGAGACGTGACCTGATATTCAAATGTATCAGATGTACTTTGAATTTATATATAGAAGACTGATGCGGGGCCTGTTATAGCCAAACGTGCAAAGAAGATGCAAATGAAAGCTACAGTGATATTGGAAATGGAGAAGGAGTCAGTTCTACAACACTAAGCAACAACGATGCATTATTTTCTTACGTTTACAAAAGGCTCTGACTTCATAACCGAATCATATTTCAGGCTTTTCTGTAAATCTTCCCTCAACCTGTTTTGTGTTTCTGGGTGTGGAGCAGTTTTTGAACCGTTTCAGAGATAGACGAGCACCGATCCGACGAACAAAACGAATCCGCTTTCTTAGAATACGCGTTCCCATTGTCGCTGAAACGGCGTACGCGCAAGGCTCATACTTTCGAACTAGCAAGCTTTTATAGGAAAGAATGTGATTTATATGATACAAACTATATTCAGACAAGGATAGAAGCCGAGGAAGAGAGGATGGCAGCTTCCATGCGTCTGATGCGGACGTACTCTCCATTTGCCCGAAGCAATACAAAGAAGCCTACGACAATCAATATATACGATAAGAATTCATTTTGGCGAGCGATTTCTTCCTCATCCATGTCGTCAAGAGAGGAGGGATCGTAGAAATCAGATTCATCCTGCATAGCCTTATTCTTCAACAAGAATCCATATCGGATCAGCGTTATTCCAAGACCACTGCGAGATCCGCACTTTGCGGCGTGTGAAGTAGACATCAGCGAGGTCAAGAGGAATCCAATAAAGTCAAAGCTCATTGAGACCATCTGTACATTGAGAAAATTGAGTTATGGCTTTGAACGTTGCCACGGAAACATGTATGTGTGTGGGCTTTAAAGCGAATATAATGCATTCGGAATCTTCCAAAGTTGTGCACGTTCGGCATTGCATGCCAACGAATAACGAATACTTACAAGGTTGATGAAGAAGGCAAAGAAGTTGCCGACAGGCATTCCTGTTCAGCAAGAGTTCATGTAAGCAAAGGAAACTTGCATAATGATGAGATTCTGCAAAGCTTACCTTCGACCATGATACCATCGTCACCATATTCATGGCTCATGACAGTAGTGTCGAGATATGCTGGAGCAGGATCGAATGTAGCTTCGGCGTAGCTTGGAGGTTCGAATTCTTGGAATGCTTTCGATGGTGCATCTGGCTTTGCAGCGAGATTTGCTATGAAGAGTTTGTTGGGTTGTGTGAGAAGAAATTGACTTTTGAAGGCTTATGACAACAACAACAGTGCGGAGGATCTGTCAGGATACGGGATATACTTGTGGTACCCCTAAAATCTGCTCTTTATGTAATCTGAAACATACCAAAAACACCATCGTTTTCTGTTATTCGTTGATGTGGGGCTGATGAAGTGGAGGCTTCTTCAGTAGAGGTGCGAAATAAGACGGTAGTTTCATCGTTGGATTCGTTCTCAAGAGACTGCTCTGTGGAAGCAACCTAGTTTGAATATTAGGCATTAGCTATCTTTGCATATTTCAACCATATGAACCAGAGCACCCACTGCGGTATATTGTTGGCTCATTGCTATAGGACGGGTGGAAGACAGTGCTATGATGGTTGCCTAGGGAGCTACACTAATTACCGAGGTCTCCTTCTGTTTCAGAATATGCTGTGTGAGTAGTGACTTCAACGACACGTCGCTTGGCAAGCGAGGATTAGGGTTATTAGTAAGAAGAACCTTCGAGCCTTCGAGCGGTTCAATCGCGTCGAAGAAGAGTGATTTTTGTAATGCAGATGCAATCTGTTCTCGTCGCTCAAACGATGCCCTCGCCAAAGTGCCGCACGTTGATTGCAAAATTACAGATGTATGTTGTGAAGCGACGATGATCTACAAATGACTAAGGGTTACTATATGAACTATGCCGATATTTCTTTCTGTATTTCTAATAAATCGAGCTTCGTGCCTGCCAACTATGATCAAGCAACAAAAGAGCAGTCAGCAACGTTTTTGAATTCCTGCTTCAAACAGCACCCCTTTCTCACCATATCTAGCAGTACATTGACCTTGAACTTGAGTAGCTGATTCTCGGCCTCCAAGACACGATTCCTTTCCGCAAGTTGATCTACCATCTTGGCTGACTTTTCAGATGATCCGTCACCTAACAAAGTTTAAATAGCATGAGTACAAGTCGATCTATCATCTGTCACTAGGATATTGTAATGACGAGTATCGATTTTTTAATTGTTCCGGTAACATCGTCAGAACAAAGATCCCTCAAAACCCTTCATGGTCATGCGATTTGTTTGAACAACAAATGTGGAGGGAGTGGTCCACTTGCCATCATCAAACTTGCTTGATGCAGCCCCGTATTTACCTCGTTTCCATTGATGATCTTCATAGACAAGAACCGTCTCGCCCAATTTCAGTTTGACTGGTGGAGCGACATTCTCTGGTTCAAATTGGCGCAATCTTGGTGATTGATTACCCAGATTGAAGGAGTCAGACAGTCTTCTAGCGTGTTTCTTGACGTTCTCCCACGCCATTTCCCGTTTCCTTCTCGGCTCTTGTATGGATTTATATGGATTTGAGTGTTTGCGTCCGTATTGAAAAAGTTCAGACGTTTTTGAGAGTCGGTACGTCGAAGAGTCAGACAAAAGAGAGAGACACAGTTACATAAAATTCGAAATAGTTCCAAGTTTACACGGCGTGTGATTTGCCTGTGGTTTGGAATTTGGAAATCTATATTCCACCTCATATGTTCTCGCTCAGTTGGGTATGTTGCGAGGGTCATTAAGGGCGATCGTTTCGATGGTCGATAGTGTGACGCTTCAATAGCCGAGTATTCAGCCGCCGACTCTCAACGCACAGCTTCGGCTTGTGTTCAGCCAAGAAGTACGTGAGGTTCTGAAGTACTGAAGTACTAGAGTAAAAGTCTGGCGGCTAGTAAGCAGACATGTTTTATAAAAGACAACTAACGTCCAGTACAGTATAAAATCAGCAATCTGGTCTAGTAGTATTAGAGCACGTCTCCCATCTTCATACGAATGATAAGCTGGATCTAACAGTGATATACGGCCGGTGTCGATGTGTCGCTTGAGTTGCAACTTAAGCAAAGTATACGGGATTGCAAACTTTGGCCAATCATTCGAGCACAAGGCTGCTCAAATTGCGTGTGCATCTCTCGCTTCATCTTGTGACTCACACTATGGCTCGCGAAGTATTCGTTTACTTAGTCTGTTCGCAACATAAATAAGCTCCACAAACAACCAGCCAAAAGCACAACCAGCCAAAAGCGCTCCCGACTTGATATATCTAAGTTTCCGAGCAATGTGGGCCTATGCACTGAAAGAACTTGGTGCTCCAGAAGTCCTGAAAAAGATTGAAGTTGCTCAACCAAGCTTACGGGACGAAAATGATATTATCGTCAAAGTTCTCGCTGTTTCGTAAGTGGTTCCTTCTTTAAGCAGCTTAAATCATGCAATTTGCATCGCGGTTCGCTTTGGAACAAGTTTGGCCATCAACATCAACACTTTTACTGACCTTTTTTGTCATTCCGAACCACCAGAGTCAACCCAGTGGATACCAAGAGACGAAAGAGTCATCCTGGTGTTCCTACTGCCATCCCTGATGCTCCACGTGTATTAGGATATGACGCTTCCGGGGTGGTCACTGCAGTTGGTGCAAATGGTGAAAACTCGGGATTGTGCTTCACCCTTAAAATGTAGTCTTTCGCTAAACACACTCTTCAATATAGTGACTCGTTTCAAAGTTGGTGATGAAGTCTACTATGCTGGTGACGTCACTCGAGCTGGAAGGTAAGACTTCTTGTCGAGCTGCCAAAACTCAATACTGGGTTTAACGACAAACGCACAATATTTAGCAACTCTGAATTCCATGCCGTCGATTCACGAATTGTTGGATTCAAGCCAAAAAGCATAACACATGCTCAAGCTGCTGCATACCCATTGGTTGCTTTAACAGGTAAAAACACAACAATAATAAGTTGCTCATTTACACTGTTTCAATTGTCTCTGTCTTATCAGCCTGGGAAGGAATATTCGAATCTCTTCGAATTCCAAAGTCGAGCTCGCCTTCTGCAAAGAGTCTATTGGTCATTGGTGGTGCCGGTACGCTAACAAAAATATTACACCTGTCCTTTTGTAACAAACCACTCAAACTGCTCGCATCTTTTCAAAAGGCGGAGTTGGATCACTCGTAATCCAACTAGCTAAAAAGGTCGCCGGATTGACAGTAGTAGCCACTGCTTCACGTCCCGAATCAGTTTCATGGTGTAAATCTCTGGGAGCGGATCATGTCATTTCTCATTCAGAAAAATTGATGCCACAATTGAAGGCAGCTGGATTCCCAGGTGGTGTGGATTATGTATACAATACTCAGGGAACTCCCGACTACTGGGATCAGTTGGCTGATATTTTGAAGCCACTTGGAGGTATTTTCAGCTTTCATCGATCGTAGATACCGCTTGTTTTGGATTGACTGACCTGCGCTACAATAGGTGTCGTGCTGATTAACGAGACTACCACCCCCGTGAACATTGCTTCCCTAATGGTATGCTCGTCGAGACAACTCAATACTTGACTTGTGTTGGTAGTAGACTCTCTCTCAAACCCATCCATGTCCTAATTTGAGCCTTTCGCTTCATAGGTCAAAAGAATCACAGTCAGTTATGAACTCATGTTCACCAGACCAATGTTCCATGCTGACGCACAGATGCAAGGAGACATTTTGGATGCGTGCAGCAAGCTGATTGATAACGGAACACTCAAAGCTGTGCAACAAGTGTCTTTTGATCTGAATGAAGAGAATCTACGAAAGGCTCACTCGCAAGTAGAGTCTGGTAGGACGATCGGAAAGGTTACTTTAAAGCTGTAAGACAATTGAAACAACATAAAGTATATCGTACTGATTGTACGAGGTTGGTGATATAGTACCTCCTAGTATAGCATTGTTGGGCTTGTTCTCAGTCTTTCAGCGCATTGGGGAAAGTGGACGCAATCAAGGTTTCTTCTTTTTTCGTATGTCGAGGGTCTTACAATGAAAGCGGGCATCATCTGACTTAGAGCGATTGAAAATATTGTAACGTGTTGATAGACGTGTCTCCATACAGCTGCCCTGCGTCAAACATTTTTTGAATCAACCTCATTTTGGACTATCATCCACCGCTCAAGCACATCCAGATTCCAAGACATATAAGTCACTTCGTAAAAGCATTCTCAGCAATGTGGGCTTACGCAATCAATGTAAACGGTGGTCCAGAAGTCATCAAGAAAGTACAAGTTCCAAAACCAACTCTACGAGACGAGAATGATATCATTGTCAAGGTCCTTGCAGTCTCGTAAGTCTGCAAATGCTTTGGAATGCTCATATAGAAGATTTTAGCTCCTTGTAATGATGTGAATATGTACTTTAACGGCTGAACATTAACTGACATCGAACTCATTTTCCAATTCTTAGAGTCAACCCAGTTGATACCAAGGTCCGAAAGAATCCCGGCGGTGTTCCTGATGGCGGCTCCAAGATCTTGGGATATGATGCCTCTGGTATCGTAGAAACTGTTGGCTCAAATGGTGAGCTCCGAAAACCGACACCATCGTAACTTTCTTTCTGTGAGACTTTGTTCGCTGATCGCATTGCAATTCTTGTAGTGAATCGTTTCAAAGTCGGCGACGAAGTTTACTATTCTGGTGATATCACTCGAGCTGGAAGGTATTTGCTCAACAAACGTCAGTTTGGAAACATTCAACCATGTTTTGACAGTTCATGTGTTGCGTAGCAATGCCGAATTCCAAGCTGTTGATTCTCGTATCGTCGGAATCAAGCCCAAAAGCATTTCCCATGCTCAAGCTGCCGCATACCCGTTATGCGCAATTACAGGTGAGAGGCTACGCTGAGATTTTAAAAGGCTACCAGTGCAATCTGACCCCCTTTTTCAGCTTGGGAAGGTCTATTCGAATCTTTGAATATTCCAAAATCAGACAAACCTACTGGAAAGGCTGTATTGGTGATTGGAGGTGCAGGTAAGCTACAACAAAAGAGGAAACCATGTATACAGTATCATGATCATAAGGGAGATCATTAGGAAGACGTGTTTCCACATGATGTTCAGACCTCTTTCAGTATCAGCTCTCTAACGACGTCCCACTCGTAACTACAATAAGGTGGTGTCGGCTCAGTCGCAATCCAACTTGCCAAAAAGATTGCAGGCTTGACTGTCATTGCCACCGCATCACGTCCCGAATCTGTCGCATGGTGTAAATCATTGGGTGCGGATCATGTTATTACTCACACTGCGAAGATGCAACCACAGTTGGCTGCGATTGGTTTCCCGGCTGGTGTTGAGTATGTGTTCAACACTCAAAGTGTAGAGCAATACTGGGATGAATTGAACGATGTTATGAAACCACTTGGAGGTATCTGTTGTGATGGTTTTGGGCTGCTGATACCTGAAGTTTCTGAGTTTGGTTGTTTTCTTCATAGCCATCGTCTTGATCAATGATGCCAAAACTCCAGTCAACATTGCACTGTACATGGTATATCAAGTGAACTCAAAGAGGAACGAAATTGCAGGATTAATTTAATCTTCTTGTTAGGTGAAACGTCTGACCGTCAGTCACGGCATGATGTTCACTAGGCCCATGTTTCAGGCCGAACAGCAAATGCAAGGCGACCTTTTGGATGAGTGCAGTAGACTGATTGACGATGGAACTCTCCAGGCTGTCGAGCAAGTGTCTCTGGATTTGACTGAAGAGAATCTCCGAAAGGCCCATGCCCAAATCGATACAACCACAACCATTGGCAAAGTGACTTTGAAGCTTTAAAGCCTTCAACTCAAAACGAGCAAGCCAACATTTATAAGATCTCAAAAAGATATAGTTTTGTGCGGATGGGTTCAAGTTATTTATAACCAATGTTATAACCCATATAACCCACGCAAAGCCCATATAAAGATAACGTATCGGTGAGTGCGGCCGTTACCTCAGCACCCCTGTTTCTACATAATGTTTTACATACAATGTTCTAATTGCAGTTTTGCATAATCCGGAACTTTTACCAACCTGACAAAAACCAAGATATACAAAAGAGGCAGGACCTCTTACCTGACGAGCGAGGGAGTCGCCTTTCCATGTTCGACTGTATAGTCAGTCATTGCGGCAGCTTCACTCTTAGACCACAGTAGTCAGTGAATGGGTCTACAAACAAATCACTTCTGACACTGTCCTGTTCGTTCTGGTATGGTTTTTGGTGCTGGACAGAGGAGCGCCTGCAAAAGGTCGCTCACTATCAGGGAAATATTTAGGGAGAAATCATGGCAGTCGGATGAGAGGAGACCACTTTCAGCACCAAAAGATTTCAATAGACTGGTTCAATCTAAACCGTGCTTCTTTTGTCATTACGCTTCACGTTCCACCGTCACATCCAAGCATCATTGAGTCTGACAACCAACGAACCCAGCACTCTCAGAGCAAAAGCTGTTAGACAATTCAAGCAGCACGAAGTATATCGTATTGCCTGCACAGGATTGGTGGCAAAGCAGGTTGTAGTGAAGTGTTGTTGTGCCTGTTGTCAGACTTTGCAGCATATTGAGAAATGTGGGCACTCGAGGCTTCCTCCCTTTTCAAATGTTAAATCTCTTATAACGAGAACGGGTTTCACCTTGTTTAGAGCGATTGTACACATTGTATGGTGTTGGAACAACATATGTCTCAGACAGCTGCTGTACTGTGTTAAACAAGGATATTGGGTATCTTGACCACCTCAATGTAACAGTTTAACTAGCCAGCTCAAATGTCATAATATCGTCGTGACCATCTCAGCGTAAAGGAGCTAGGCAGCTCGATTGTTGATAAGAAGATTATGCTTTTTTTAGACATGTGCAACCGTGATTTGAAAGCCTTGTTCAAAACGTCCCTCCGACACTCACGCACATACAGATTCCAACACATACAAGTCACTGCATACAGCAATGTCAACAATGTGGGCATATGCAATCAATGTAAACGGTGGTCCAGAAGTCATCAAGAAATTAGAAGTTCCAAAACCAACTTTACGAGACGAGAATGATATCATTGTCAAGGTCTTTGCCGTCGCGTAAGTCATCGAATGCTTTGGTATGCTCATATAGAAGACTTTAGGTACTTATTATGACGAGAATATGTATTTGAACGGCTGAACATTAACTGACATCAAACACATTGTTCAAACCTTAGGATCAACCCAGTCGATACCAAGGTCCGGAAGAGTCCTGGCCCACCCGGCGGTGTTCCTGATGCCGGATACAGGATTTTGGGATATGATGCATCCGGTGTTGTCGAAACTATCGGCTCAAATGGTGAGCTCAACAAAAAACAAACCACTCGTTCTCTACCTTTTCTAAGACCATCTTTTTTGTTTGCTCAACGCATTGCAATTTTCGTAGTCACCCGCTTCAAAGTCGGCGACGAAGTTTTTTATGCTGGTGACAGAAACCGAAATGGAAGGTACTTGATCTACAAATGTCAGTTTCGAAACCTTGAAGCATATTTTGACACGTCTCACGCTGCATAGCAATGCCGAATTCCAAGCCGTTGATTCTCGTATCGTTGGATTCAAGCCAAAGAGCATTTCTCATGCTCAAGCTGCTGCATACCCATTATGTGCAATTACAGGTGAGAGACTCCGTTGTGTTTTTGAGAGGCTACCACTGCAAGCTGAAAACAATTTGGTAAGCTTGGGAAGGCCTATTCGAATCTTTGAATATTCCGAAGTCAGATAAACCTACTGGAAAAGCTGTATTGGTCATCGGAGGTGCAGGTAAGCTACAGCGAAAAGGGAAAAGTGTATGAAGTATCATTAGGAAGACATGTTGCTGTGTCATGAGCAACCCGCTATCATGATCACTTTTCAGCTCACTCTCACTCATAACTCAAACAAGGTGGTGTCGGCTCACTCGTAATTCAGCTAGCCAAAAAGATTGCTGGCTTGACCGTTATCGCTACTGCATCACGTCCTGAATCTGCCGCATGGTGTAAAACATTGGGTGCGGATCATGTCATTACTCATTCTGAGAAGATGCAAACACAGTTGGCTGCAATTGGTTTCTCAGCTGGTGTTGAGTATGTGTTCAACACTCAGAGCGTCGAAGAGTATTGGGATCAACTGAACGATCTCATGAAGCCACTTGGAGGTATCTGCTGTGATTGTTTTGGGCTGTTGAGAACTAGGAGCTTCTGAACCTGACTGTGTTTTCAATAGTCATTGTCTTGATTAATGTTGCCAAAACTCCAGTTAATATTGCACTCTACATGGTATATGAAGCGACGTCAAATAAGAGCGAAAACTTAGTACTAATGCCTTCATCCTGTTAGGCGAAACGACTGACTGTCAGTTACGGCATGATGTTCACTAGGCCAATCTTCCAGGTTGAACAGCAGAAGCAAGGAGATATCTTGGATGAATTCAGTAAACTGATTGATGATGGAGTTTTCGAGCCTGTCCAGCAAGTGTCTTTGGACTTGACTGCAGAGAACTTGCGAAAGGCACATGTCCAAATGGAAACAAGCGCCACCATTGGTAAAGTGACGTTGAAGGTGGTGTAAATGTTGTCAACTCGAAACGAAAGAACTTGAACAGGTCGCAAAGACGTGACTTTTGTGTTGCGGGGTTGTTCAAGTTATTTATTAAGATGATGGTGTGATATACCTACTCACGTGGCATTTATTCCAACGCTTTCGGTTTTGAAATATACTTAATATGGCATTCATGGTTGGTATTTCTGGCTGGTTTGGCCAGCTGGTGTTGTAATTGTTGATAATTCGAATATCAAGCGCTAAGAGCACTATGCGGGCAATTTCGATTTGGTAAATCACTGGTGCCCTCTTTGCGATCGATAGGACAAATCAGCCCCGTGCTGAAGGCAAGCTACTGTGAAGTTCAGGTATTGTAAACTTTTAGTTCCCTGACAGATCTCTACATAGTAATACGTCGTGCTTTGTCGTGCTATGAATCGAGCAGTAGCTCTCTGTCGTTCGCGCTCGCTTCATGCGCGAATGTCGAATTGCGTGAAGCTCCTCACACTTTTGCAAAAAAAATAAAAAACCAAGCAATCTTGCAAATATGAAGCCTAGCCAACGTAAACCGGCTGTCGAGTACGACAGTCCCCTTCCAGTCATTCAAGATCCTCGATTTGCTCGAGTACATAATGATCCTCGCTTCTCTCGTCCACGGAAGCAAGATGCTAAAATTGTGGTAGACGACAGATTCAAGTCCATGCTGGAAAGTGATGAATTTATACATGCTCGTAAGTAATTCTGCTTTCTGTTGAATCTATTAACGCATCGGATCTATATCAATTCTGCTCTTTTATTGACCCTAGCTCGAGTCGATCAATATGGTCGGAGAAGAAAAACATCAAATCGAGTCGACGAGCTCAAACGATACTATCGCCTGGACAAGGATCACGATGAAGAGGATCAGGAAGATCATGATGCCAAAGATCCAAAAGCTGCTGATGAAGCGGACGACAAAGATCAAGCTAGTGACGATGGAAGTAGCAAAACCAGTGAAAAAGCTCTTCCAGACTCTGACGACGAAGAGTCTGACAAGGACGACGAGGAAACTGATGAAATTCGGTTAAAAGCTAAATCTGAAATGGTTGACCGTGCTCGTGGCATTGGGATACTTGACGACTCTGAATCATCTTCGTCGTCGTCTGATTCCGAAGATGAACCTGAAGCAGACATTGAAGTTGATGCTTCTTCTATGGCAATAGGACCATATGCACTTGTAAGGCTCTCTACCGCACGCAACTGCTGTAGAGCTTGCTCTCAACTCACCACACTGTCCTGCTAGGAAAACGTCCCGACTGGTGACGAAAGCAGACGGTTCGCAGCCGTGAATCTAGATTGGGATCATGTCAAAGCTGCTGATTTGTATAAAGTATTTGATGGATTCGTACCCAAAGAAGGCCGACTCTTGTCTGTCAAGATCTATCCTTCAGATTTTGGATTGGAGCGACTAGCTAAGGAGTATACAGAAGGTCCACCCTCAGATATCTTTAAGAAGGGACAAACGATGGTTGATGATGAAGAGGAAGAGGAGCTGTCAAAGCCTCTGATACAGGGTGACGAAGGCCAAGAGTTTGAGAATGAGAATCTACGAAAGTATCAAATGGAACGTATGAGGTACGACATCTTACCGTTGGCTCGTGATAGTCTCTAGGCATCTGATATGTTTCTGTCCCTTATTCAGGTACTATTATGCGGTGGTGGAAGCCGATTCAGCCGAAACAGCCAAATCAATCTATGTCTCATGTGATGGTGTCGAGTATGAAAAGACGGCCAATTATTTCGATTTGCGATACATACCGGATGATATGGATTTTACGGATCGGGAAATACGAGATGAAGCTCTTGAGGTGCCTCGCCTTCATCGACCGGCTACATTCACCACCTCTGTAAGCTACGACGACGCCTGTTGCAATTATCACCTATCAACCCGCATATGAAGCACTTGCAGCACTCCTTTCTGACCTCGACACTATTTCAATAGGCTCTTCAAAACTCCAAAGTCAAGTTAACATGGGATGAAGATGACCCAGATCGGTCAAGAGTCACCCGCAAAAAGTTTAGCAAACAGGATCTAATGGAAATGGACTTCAAAACCTACATTGCGTCTGAATCTTCTGATGGAGAAGGACCGGATGACAATGAAGACGATAGTGATGTTGAAGAACGAAGGAATCGATATAAAGCCTTGTTGGAAGGTGGTGATGAAGAAAGTAATCCATTTGGACGTAGTCGTAAGAGTGGAATGAAGGCAGATGCTGATGGTATGGGCGATATGGAAATCACATTCACGCCTGGTTTGACATCGTCCAAGGGAGATGAACCTCAGGTAGCTTGTGATATTGCCTTGTGGTTGTTGCCGCAAGTTACTAATTTTTGTTTGGTTAGGACAACGAGAGTCCATTCGAGCAATATCTCCGAAAGCAAAAAGAGAAACGAAAGGCGAAGAAGGATGCTCGTAAAGCCGCTACTTCTCAAAAAGAAGAGCAGTCCGAAGAAGACGAAGTCCCATCCTCATGTAGGTCCTTCGCCGCTAGTTCTTGAGATGTCCTGATCACTCATCAGACTTCACCTGCAGTGCAACCACAAAGTGCAAATTCTCTGCAGCTGCTATTGGATGATGACTTTTCAACACCTGGATTAGTCTCGAACTCATCACCTTCGGAAACGTCCCAACAACCGCCTGTGAAGTCGTCCCGACACTTTGATATGAAGGAAATTATCAAGGCAGAGAAGCTCAAGACTATAAAGCTCAAGGGGAAAGCTAAGAAGAAGCTTGAGGGGCGCCAGTTTGAGGCTCTTCAAGATGACTTTGAACTGAATCTTGAAGATCCTCGATTCAGTGCTGTTACAAGTAGTCATCACTTTGCTATTGATCCTTCGAATCCACAGTAAGATGTCGCTGTGGTACTGCTTGTGTCCTGCCTTGCTGATTTATTTTTTGCCTCTAGTTTCAAAAAGACGCCCGCAATGAAAAAGCTGTTGCAATCACGACGTGAAGAGAAGCCGGTAATAGAGGAACCTGCTATAAAAGGGCCTGAGTCTATCAGTGGTGGCATGGACGTTGACTTGAAATCTCTTGTTGCTTCAGTCAAGCGCAAGAGCAATGAACCAAAGCAACCTCGAGTTGGTAAGAGAATGAAACCAACGCCAAAGTAAAACATTGCATGTATATCATTATTTAGACTGTTGACTTTGAACAATACACAATTCTACGAGATGGGTTTTATGGGCAAAAGTGATATAATACAGATGCTCACTCACGAGCGAGACTCAAAGTAACATGGATTACATCGATTTATCTTTGTACTTCATTGGTTCTACGAGTATATAGGAAGAACTCGTATTCTATGCCATTTTCAGTGGTTCTGCCTTCCGGCACATCCTCCAAATGCCCTACTAGATCCCGCAGTTCATGATTACTGGCTAATTCCCACATCTGCGGGCTTGGATTTTCAAAGAATGCATCGCATTCAATATTGTCCAGATATACGCGAGTCAAGAAGATGCGATATGAAGTTCGGTGTCTCATAGCCTCCGAGTAGAGAGCAGTTCCACCTATAATCCATAATGAAGAATGCGGAGTAGCAGTCGTGTCTGAACCAAAGAAGTCCACACAATCGTCCAGTGATGGGAAGCAGTATACGTTTGATGTTGGATTGTGCGTGAATCTAGCATGTAAACGTAGTTGTAATGAGCATTTTAAATGGAGTTTTAACAGACTCAGAGACTCGAAACGATTCATCAACAAGTGTTTGAGATGTTACCTTCTGAACTCCTCATTATGAGACAAGATGACAGATATACGATTTTTAAATGGTTTATATTTAAGAGGAACTGAATCCCAAGTCTTTCGTCCCATGATTACTACGTTGGGAGCGTCATCGACAGAGTCACATTCCAAGTGTGTTGTAAGCAGCTCAAAATGGGCCATATCTGTTGGCAGCTTCCAGGGCAGTTTGCCATTGATTCCTATACCTCCTGCTGGAGTGGCAGCAGCGATCAAGCTTAGCTGTACTGGTGGCCTGGTCTCTTCCTTATTGCCCATCATTGTGCTTGACGTTTTTCGAATGAGGTTAGTGAAGGCTTGTGGCGAAAGGCCAGCGAAAGAAAGACGGCGATGTTGTAGATATTTGATAAACAGTTGTGCATACCACGCGCTCAAAGCTTGACTTGGCGTATCCGCGTCATCAGTCACGTTCCAAGTTTCTTGTTTTTGAGTGTTCATGATCCTGGACGTGTTTTTCATACTGGGAATAGCATTGAACCTCGGAATAAAGACATTTGACGCGTCAAAACTTATGACATATTGTCTTCAGCTTGTAGATCTTAGAGCGTCACCGATCCGCATCGATTGCCGTTTGATAATAGACTATTCAAGTCGACAAGCACATAATCCAGGTAGATCAGAACGAAAGAGGAAGATCCTCTTGTAGAAAGATATGTTTTACAGGTATGATAAGGCCTATAAATCAATTCTGCCTTCTTGCATCGCAACTACAGTGAACTAAATTCCCAACTTTTGTAGATTTGATGGAGACGCCCTAGCTCTACTATGCGAAACAGCACATTCGGTTGCAAATTCTCCGGAATTAACTGCTGAAATTATTACAGAATGGGTCTACTTGTGCTGTCCACCAATCGCAGACAAATTTGAGACATCAATCAAAACCCCTACGACAACATCAGTCGCAAAATCACCTCCCCTTGTCGTCGATTTCTACAGAGTAAGGGAGACCGACTGTCTCGGCATACTTTCATTTGAATCTTGTGTCTTTTCGAACGCTAAAACCATGCATCTTTAGGACCACTTGCATCAGATCGGCATACTTGGAATACTCGAGTTTATAAAGCTTGAGGGCAAAGGCTTGTATCGCACGGAGCTCCTTTCCCTGTGTCTGGAAGCTACAAGGCCATCTCACGATCTTGTGAACGTGCCTCATGCGTCAACTGAAGGTATTTGAAGCTCCTGTTCGTTGCAGAGGACCTAGATAGTCACACACCTTTCCAACTATGTTCAGTCAACTGTGCTCTCTTGGAAGACTTCTTTTACGAATTCACCTTCAGGCTACTTGCTATCGCAAACAAATATGAGAATGTCAGAGAACAAGCACTGACTGCTGTATGGGACTGGATTGAAACTTGTCGAGCAGTGTTTGAATCACCATCTGGTTTGTAAAGACACATCTCTCGCACTCAAATGTCACGATGCTGATTCTCTTATGACGCTAGAAAAACAAACTCTGTATGTAGCGATGGCCGCAATGGGTGGGACATTATGTGGAGCAGCAGATTCATCAGCAATGCTCCACCTTCCGTTTATAAGCACGTTATCATCAGCGTTCCAATCTATAGTGTCATCCAAAAATATCCTCAAAGTCTATCAAACACTCTCTACTCCCGATCCGGTCGTTCCTGCCACGAATGGCAACGACAACGATAACAACGACGTCAATATATCTATACACCTAACTACACTCGACCCATCTTATAATCCCATAACTCTTGTTAGCAATATGTTTATGTTCGCCCATGAGCTCTTGTCTGGTTGGGCTGTCTTCCGACCAGAGGTATTGGGAGGAGCTGGTAAAGTATGGGAGGCCCTCCTGGAACAAAAGCCCGCAGAGGTTTTGACGGCTGGTGATACTCGAGGACAAGATGTTGTTAAGAGTATATATGCTTCATGTTGGGATCCCGAATGGAGATTATGTATACAGAATGCTCCTGGAGCTGACGTGGAAGGTGTAGAGACTGTATTGCCAACAACCATTGTAAGCTATTCCCTTGTAATGTCTGCTTTTTTGCATTCGAGAATCCCACATATTTTCTCGCTTGATTGTTAGCAAACGGGAGTCTTGTGTGCTGTCCACGTAGAATCTTTAGCAGAAGACTGTATTCGTAATGTGCACCACGTCATGGAAGATGCTGAAGCTTTGTCACCAGGTCAAATTCGTACAGAAATCTATTTGGAGTGTCTCGAAGGATTAGGAGTTATTGGACGACAGTAAGTGCACACAAGAGTGCTCTGACTCACGCTAACTTCGTCTAACAACATCGCATCCAGGTATCCACACTTTCATCCAGAAATTGTGAAGATTCTGACCGACTTTTTGCTGGAACCTTCCAATGTCTTTGTCAATGGAACTGATGATTTTACTGCCGCTGCCTTACGACAATGTGCTGGTGCTATGTTGGCTTTGGTCCTGAAGGTAAATCCTGCTAGCAAGAAACTAAAACGCCCATAGGATAACCAAAATATCTTCACCCTAGATCGCACACAACCCACCTCTGACTAAGACAACTCTCTTCTCTTTCATCAACATGGCTCAATCGACACACGCCAACTTACCTGATCCTGGAGTCATCTCCCTTCAAAATCGAGCTTTTTTGAATGCTTTGACAGTCCTTTCCAGTTTGTCTTCGGTTTTGCCTCCAGATGAAGTAACGTTGAAGAGAAATTGGATTGGTTGATATCATATACTAACCTGGAATGCTTCAGGCAATACGATTCTCGATACCGGCGTTGACTCGACGCTTGGAAGATTGTGAACCATATCAAGATTTGATATGGGAGAATCTAGCCAATATTGGATTGACTTGTAATCTGGGTGTATTCAAAGAGGTGGTGTCGCTTTTGCTGGAGGATAGTAGAAAGACTGTCAGCAAGGTAAGCTATCGTTGCTTGACTTCTTTTTTGCCTTCGTTTGCTTATTGACTTCACCGGTGTTAGATATCTCGAGTCAGCCACACCCTCGCTAGAGTGACGGGGCGACCGCCAGAGTTTGCTGAAATGTATTTGAATTGCATTCTGACTGTTTTCAATGACAAGGCTGCTGCTCTACAATCTAAGCCTGTAAGCACTCTGCGCTGATTTCTTTCGGTGTCGCGACTCTATGGAAGGCTTCATCGGCTGAATTCTGTCTCCAAATAGGTCCAAGATACCGGTTTAGTCCAAGAATTACGAGATTTAGTCTCCATTTTGCGCATCATTTGTGATCAAGTCGATCTCAAATCTGAAGCAATCAACACTGAAGAGGTCTCAGAACTGTTTAGAAACTTTTGGTTCTATCTCGTCGTATTCGTGCTCAATTCTAATGGTAGCTGGCCAAGAGATTGGTTTGCGTCACTTCTGGTGGTCGCTACAAAGACACCACCTTTGCTCATGAGACCTCGTGAGAGCAATTTATTAGCTGACTTGGGATCTAATTCTATACTGAGAGCCAAGTTACCTGAATGGGTAAGTTCGTTTAGTAATAAATCTTGGTGTTTTTGCTTCCCTTTTGGATTTGTTTTACTGTCGCATTCTCAAACACTCATGTGTATTCTTAGGCCATTTCAAAAGCACGAACTGCCTTAGCTACACTATTGCCATCTCGTATATCAGAAATACGAGTGGCTAATCCATCACATGTCGTCTATCTCTTGGCTGTACATCAACTAGAGTGCATGAGGATACGCAAAACGTCATTTGAATACATACTGATGTATCTAGTGGATGATCGATTATATGATTCTGAAGTGTTTCCCATTTTGGAAGTGCTGGCTGATGATGTGAGTGCTGATCTTTCGAATCAGGTCAGGGTGGCGACCGCTCATCTTTGTATTGTCAATGCATAGGTGACTCGTTCTTATGTGAACGAAAGAACGAAACGTCCGCAGAAACCAACATCGGCTCATGCCCGAGACTTGATTATCAATGCTGCTCATAGACTTGGCAAAGTTAGAAAGTTTAGCTCACAGACCATTGATAAAGTCATTTCTCTTCAACCCGGTCTCTTATGGAATCGAGAGCTGGTGTTTTTAATGTTGGATATCTTGCAAGCTTTGGACTTTGATGCTACTGGGTCTTACGACAAGAAGGTATGTTCTCGTCAGTCTTAGGTCTCTTTTGCATCTCAGCCTTTTTGCCCTTCCTGCGATTTTTTAGATGGAAGTAGCCAGCAAGCTGGGCTTTGAGCTTAGTTTTGTAGATCGTGCAGATCGAGATGCAGCATTCAAACACTTTATGGAGCTATGTGCAACTTGGATGCAAGATTCTGTCAAGAGATGTAGTAGTCAAAGTATTGGGTTGATTCAAGGGTATGTTGTAAGTCTGAATCAAGACTTTCCTGGGTTTACTCTTGGTGAAGGATCTGCTCTGGAGACTCTGTTGAGTCGATTCATGTCTCATGAAGGTAAGGTGCAAAGAAATGGAATAAAAAATGAACAAAGTTGCTAATCAACTAACTGGTTCGTATGTTAGAAATCTCATATGCCATTATTCGATCGATGGGCAAACAAGCTCACTATATTGGGATCATGAAGGGCATGATTTCTCAATTAGAAGAGAATGGTAAGATGTTTCGCTTCTGCGCTCCGTGAAACGCGAACTAACGGTCATTTTTTCGCTATAGGATTGACAAGAGATGCTGCAGAAAAGCATGCGTCCAAGAACATTTTAGGTGATCTAGCTACGCTTACGCGATCAAAAGACGCCGCGCCATTGAAGGAATTACATGCCAAACTGTTCATGGCTGGAGCATTGTTAGTCATGTCTAATACGGTCAGAACCACAGATTGCGTCAAATTGTCTTTTTTGTCTTGAGCTGAATTTGTTACTTTCCGTTAGGTCGACGAGGGTTTATTATACGGAATCAGTTGGTATCCGATCCTTGTATTCAGTCCGCCAGTATTAGAGCTAGCTGTATCAGTTTGGAGGTGGATTATGTCATGGAGGCCAGATTTGAGTGGACCTCTCCTGTCTCTGCTAGTTATTGGATGGGAGACTTCCATTTTGAACAAGAAGGGTCTCTACTTGGTTGATGAAAAGTACGTCTGGAGTGCAGTTGCTGTCTGACCAAGGAAACAAGCAAACGCTGACACGATGATCTTCGCGAACAATAGGCCTCTGAATCCATTCTATGACAAGATGACATATACGCCATCCGTCAAAGTAGCTGATGTGCAAGATGACGCCGTAGCACATTTGTATTGGTTCCGCTTCTTGACTGAAAGGTTTCGTGTGGCTTCGTTGCAAGATGAAGTTCATGTGAGACTTTATGTCAAGTTGTTGCAAATTGCTAATCTGCATCTTGATACCATTCGGTGAGTGAGCAGCGACAGCATTCAGTAAATTTGCGCTCGCTCATTAATATATACTGTCACCACAGGGCTCATCCACGGATACGAGAAGTTCGACTTCAACTCATGATTTTAGCTGCCAAAGTATTAGAAGTCTTGGAAGCAACAGAGGATCAAAGTGCACCCTTTGTACGTAATTTCCTGTTTGAAGACTTATTCTCGTGGTTTTCAGTGCAACCGATGTAAGAAACCTGTGCAATGAGGTTTTGTGATATGTTGGACATCTTTGAACTTGCTAAACCATTAGGTGGGGTGGAGTCTCATCAGCTGAACTGGATCTACTCAAAGACTTGCATGCTCTCGTGAAGGGCAGCAGTCCATCAAAGTCGGACGTGATTGTCCTGACGTCTCCTCGTTCCGTAAAGACTGCATTCAATACTTCGTACCGTGCGTGCAAGGGTATGTCTCTTTACAGAAACAGGGGTATTGTTGTTGCGAATCTCACCTCTTTCGCTTTCTTAGTCTCCTCTTTGGATGCACAATTACTGGCAGTTCTTCTGCTTGAAAATGAGATCAGTCGACTATTGGCATGGTGGGATCCTCTTGATTCACGGCCAGCGTCTTTGGCACCAATTTCAGCTATGGGAGCAGACAGAACAGTATGCTACAAACTACATGAATTCCCTGCTACAATCAAAGGAGCTAATGCATCTTCGATTATAGATCAAGTGGAACCATCAAGTCAGGATTGCCTGGAGCATCAGTCCACATGTTGCTCTTCAGCTCCCAGCACGATTTGCAGCAGCAGCCGAGTCAATCGAAGCTGAACTAATGGTATTGGTGTCGTCTGCCGCCATCACTATCATGGATGCACCGGCAGCTCTGAGCTGGATACTAACTCCAGCGTCTCTTGCACCAAAAAACGATGATGGCAACTTGAGAGTACGTCATTATCAAAAAATGTGGATTTGTTGTCCTATGTCTAATTGTTCTATCACATTTTGATAGGCGTTGCTATACTGGGCATCAGTGGCTCCTATTACAGCTGTATCAATGTTGGTCGACTTTCAACATCATCCATGGGTGCTTCAATATGCCGTTCGTGTGCTGGAGAGCTTTCCAGTCGAGGAGGTGTTTTTCTATATACCTCAAATGGTTCAGGGATTACGGAATGACCATTCAGGTATCATGGACGTCTCGAGCTTCTACCCTTTCTGAATCTCCTCTGAAACTCTGTTGGTCTTGTAAAAACAGGATACATTGAGCATTTCGTGCTCTTAGCCGCCAAATCTTCCCAACTGTTTGCCCATCAGATTATATGGAACATGCAGGCAAACATGAAGAAAGAGTTGAAGGATAAGGAACACTCTTTAGTGGTGAGTGTTAGTACAGCGGGTGAAAACTATCATTTTGGTTAACATGAAGGGTTTAGGACGATGTCGTTATCAAACCAATCCTGGATCGAATCATCGCCAAGATCGTAACGAGCTTGTCTGGTACCGACAAGGAGTTCTATGAGCGTGAATTTACTTTCTTCAAGGCTGTCACCGATATATCTGGCAAGTTGAAGCCATTCATTAAAAAGACAAAACAAGAGAAGAAGGTGGGTGGTATTGAGGGTATGGTTGACCTTCCGCTGTCTCTGAACGATTTTTTTGTTCAATTCGTAGAAAAAAATTGACGAAGAAATGAGGCTAATCAAAGTCGATCCTGGTGTATACTTACCAAGTAATCCAGAAAGCATTGTGGTCAACTTGGATTACGACTCTGGACGACCGTTGCAGTCACATGCCAAGGTAAAACAGGAGCGTGAAAGAATTGATTCTCCAAAACTCACAAAGCACTCGTTTATAGGCGCCTTTCATGGCAACATTCTTGATCAAGCCTGCTGTTTCGAATTCTGTATCCGGCAGTGAAGAAGCACTTAATAAGGACGGTCCAAGCAAGTGGCAGTCCTGTATGTTCAAAGTTGGAGATGACTGGTACGATACGAGTAATTAGAAAGGGCTCTTTTTTTCTATCAAATGTCTCACTTTGTAAACTCTTCGTGACTAGTCGCCAGGATGTCTTGGCGCTTCAGCTGATGAGCATATTCAAGGGAATATTTACTTCTGTCGGCTTGGACCTGTACCTCTTCCCTTATAGAGTCGTTGCAACAGAACCTGGCGTATGTTGACGATGTCGGTAACTAGTAATTGCACTGAGCTTATCTCCTTTCTTCGTTGCTAGTGTGGTGTCATCGAGATAATTCCGAACTCGATTTCACGAGACATGATGGGAAGAGAGAAAGTCAATAGCACCTTTGAGTAAGTTTTCTTCCCACAGTTGAGTGCGAAACTAGGAATTTTTTGACACTTTTCTTGAACTTTTCAGTTATTTCATAGCCAGGTTTGGAACTGTCGATGCTGTCAGATTTCAAAAGGTAGGTAGTGTCCTCTCCATCACTGGTGGAATTCTCTGACATTTTTTCTTGTTTCTCCATTCAGGCTCGGGACGCTTTTGTCAGAAGCCTGGCAGCTTCATCCTTGATCTTGTATATCTTGCAAATTAAGGATAGGCACAACGGCAATATCATGTTTGACGAGGAGGGGCATATTCTTCATATTGGTTGGTTTGCTATGTCGAGCAAAAAAATCAAAGCCTAAAGTTTAAGCAATCCATTTCTTTGATAGACTTTGGGTTCATTCTTGAGATAGCTCCCGGTGGAATCAAGTTTGAATCTGCTCCTTTCAAGCTCACACAAGAAATGATTGCTGTATTGGGTGGTGATAACACACCCTCATATCGATTGTTTTCAGAACTGGTAGTGAAGGCATACCTTGCCTCGAGGTATTATCTTTATTGAGTTTACATTGGTTTGTTGTTTAGACTCGAGATCTGAAACCTTTGGTTCTCTCTAATTGTAGGCCATATGCCGAAGAAATTATTCAGATGGTGACGCTCATGCTCGAATCGAGCCTGCCTTGTTTCAAAGGTACTCGTCGACGTTAAGAGCTACATGTTTTTACCTGTTCACGATACTAACACTCTTTCTCTTAGGTCCTAGCACAATCAAAAATCTTCGAGAGCGCTTTCAGTTGAATAAGACTGAAAGACAAGCTGCTGAATTCATGATTGCTCGGATAAGGGAATCACACGGAAACAGTCGAACTATACTATACGACCAGTTCCAAAATTTGCAGAACGGAATCCCATACAACTATTAAACTACATACGTAAACCTTCATTTTTAATATAGCAACTTGCATGATAAATGAGGTTTGAAATATGTCAAAATATGTCGAAATATGTCTGCACTTGTGACTCTGCAAATGCTCTGAAGAAACCATGGGCGACCGACAAGAACTCCTCTCAATGAATAGAATGAAACGGCCACCCATACACGTCGTTTGCAACCAGTGAGCAGAAACACAAACCAATACGGCAACCGACAGAGGTACATCCACCGCACGCATCATATCTCATTACAGGTAGATTTCCAGGAATGAAAGTAGTAGCAATATCAGTGTATAGCTCCGTCATTGCGTTAAATGGTTCCGGGCATGAACATGAGGTCTCCTCGGCAACCTCCGTAACCAGCTTACAATCATTCCAAAAATTAGAGGTCTCGTACAGAGCCGCTATAGAGAGTTGGGTTCCATACAAGTTCCATAGCTTCACCCAAAACCGTGTGTCCCATTCCCAGAAACAAGCATGGGTGTCAAGTCCTCGAGTCCCACTGCAGTATTAGTACTGGTAGCGTTGGTATTGAATTTCCTGTCCCCGTGCGATGCCTTCTATGTGTCATTTTCGCATCATGCCTATCACGATTCCGAGGCAAGTTGGAGTTTGATCGTTGAATAGTGTAGACGATGATTGCCAGATGCTAAAATTGTTGTTTCATTCCTTGCTGTAGCCTATTCCGCTCTATGTCAACAAGATCTTCTCGGAAAAGACTCAGCTGGTATGGACATTTCATTAGCGCAAAACATCCCTGCAAAATGGACAGTTTTAAAGGAAACACCTTCTTATCGTTATTAAACATTCAAACATAGCCGCAAGCGTATTCAGAGCTTCCATTTGTTTGCACTCCTTCATCTGGGTGGAAGCACAAACTTCTGAATCTGGTTGGTCAACATATTGAAGTTTTGAGGATTGACGAGTAGACTGATACCATGCTTAATCTAGGGTGAAGTGCTACGCGGAGATCGAATCATGAACTCGGACTTTATTGTAAACCAGCCGCTCATCATCTTTCTTTGCCAACGTCCCATTTGAATCCCTCAAACCTTTGATGTTGCCAATGTTAGATCGAATCCAACGTACCAAGTCCGTGCAAAGTGCTCTGCACTCAATCAGTCAACAAGGAAGCCGCTGATCAGGCTAAAGATCTGGTTACAAACTTTTACAATGTCGAATGGTACGATTCACCACGCGTTTGCATCTGGGATTCTGAAACTAAGCCAGTTTCCTTGTGACATTAGGATTTTGGATGATTTGCCAGGTGCAACCAAAGTGATAGATTCGACGAGTCGAAAGACCTATGATATTGGCTTCCCCCTTGGCTTCTTCGATGACAAGGTTCTCAGGAAGGTGTTGTCAGTCAATTTCGTAAACCATTCTGACTAGCTCCTTTTAATGACTAGTCTGGCAAAGCCGAATTGAACACCCATTTCGACTTTAAAATCTTGTACGAGCGAAAGAAGAAGTCGGACGACAAGCTGATTGTGGGATTTGAAGTCTCACCCAGAAGGTAGCTCTCAAATCGCAATCAAAGGAATCGAAATTACGCATTCGCCTGTCTCTGAAGCAACATATCTTGATTCATAGTGTTAAGTTGAGTGACAAAAAATGCCCTCAAGATATCAGAACCGTGTCAGAAACAGTAGATCTGAATGATTCATTGACTGAAATCACATATACCTACTCAGTCACTTGGGAAGAGGTGAAATTGAGGTTGGCAGAGAGTTGGGAGCCGAAAACCTTACACACGTGTCACATGTAGGAAACTGAAGTCAAATGGGGCGATAGATGGAGTCTGTACATGTCTACCAATGATCCGCAGATTCATTGGTATTCCATCATCAGTGAGTTTGTCCTGCTTTCCGCCTAGGGCATCCTGTGAATTGCTGTGTTTGACAATCTGTGACTCAAACTTTGTTGAAATGCAGATTCCATTATTATCTTGCTATTCCTGACTGCTATGGTAGCCATTATTCTGTTGCGAACGCTGAATCGAGACATTGCCATTTACAATGAAGAAGATTTGAAGGTGATTTGAACGGAAATGAAACTTTGGCTAAGACACGGGCTCAAACAAACGCATCAATAGGAAGAGCCTGAAGATACCACTGGATGGAAGCTGCTTCACGGAGATGTATTCAGACCTCCCAGACTTGGTATGAGTTCGTCTTAAATGAACTCGCGCCGGTTAGCCAACACATTTCAAAAATAGCTGGTCTTCTGGCTCCTTTGCTTGGGACGGGAATGCAGCTTCTGTTGGCGATGGCTGCTGTAGTGGGACTGTCGATGCTCGGTATCCTGAATCCAGCATTCCGTGGAGGACTGGTGTCGTTTGCACTCTTCTTCTTCACCTTCATGGGGTCAGTGATCAATCTTCTATTCAGAAGTCTTGGGCGTAACATCAATCATCAATGCTGATGATTTGACACTTGACTTTAGCACCTTTGCTGGATACTTTTCGGCTCGGATGTTCAAAGCGTTCAAGGGTACTTCTTGGCAGAAAAACGCTATGTTGGTGAGTCAATGCACCAACGCTTTTAACCCAACCTGGAAGCCTCTCATTACTTTTTGGTCTTTTAGACGGCTTTGCTGTGCCCTGGAATTGTGTTTGTCGTAGTGTTCTTGATGAATCTACTCATATGGTCACGACATGCCTCAACAGCTATTCCCTTCGGGACATTCTTTGCTCTTACTGCTATGTGGTTTGGAATTTCTTTGCCCCTAGTCTACATCGGAGCCTACTTTGGAAACAGGAAGCAAGCCATTGAGGTGAGGTTCTGCCAAAAAGAGAACTCAAGTCACATTTAACGCTCCAATACATTGTATTGTTTAGCATCCTGTTCGAACAAATCAAATACCAAGACAAATTCCAGATCAAGTGTGGTATTTGCAGCCATTCATTAGGCAAGTGTGGTTTTGCACTCGTCGATCCTCCCCTCACGTCTAAACTCTAATTTGGGCTGGTAGTGTCATGATTGCTGGACTGATACCATTTGCTGTAATCTTTTTGGAGCTCTTCTTCATTCTAAAATCTGTTTGGCAAGCCGAACAGTTCTACTATATGTTTGGATTCCTTGGTGTGGTACGTTTGTTGGTGTTATTATCACGTCGCTTTTGAGCTCTGTCTAAGTTGCAAATCCTGATACCGCGTTTCCCCCTGGATATAGGTGTTTTTGCTGCTCGTGATAACTTGCATAGAAATCACCATTGTGATTGTGTACTTCCAATTATCATCGGAAGACTATACGTGGCATTGGAGAGCCTGGCTGGTATCAAGTGCCAGCGCAGTCTACATCTTCATGTACTCTGTGTATTATTACTATACTCGATTAGTGAGTTTGCTGCTGAATGTCCGTTTGCCACAGAACAACACAGACTCTTTACTGAATCTCCATCTTACACCTGTAAATAGGAAATAACGGACTTTGTATCGTCAATGGTGTACTTTACGTACTGTGCTCTATGTGGTTTCGCTTTCTGGTAAGACCCAGTGTCATTTATTTTCACTCTGCTTGCCTTGTTGACTAATTTACACTGCTCGTATTAAATTAATTGTCTAGGCTGGCGACAGGAACCATAGGCTTTATTACTACATATCTCTTTGTTCGCAAGATGTATGCCAGTATCAAGATCGATTAGGACCCAAAAATACGATGTTTAGATGTATATCACCTGATCAGTAGGATATGTAGAGAGCAGGCGACTTTTTGTATACGCAGCAAGCGAAAATGCCACGCCTTCGACTTTCAAAGCAATATCGCGTAGGGCAAAGTTGGAGGTGATAGAACGATCAAGGAACATTCACTTTCCGAGTTTCCGCTCCAAAAACGTCTGGGAGCCGGTCCAGTAAGTACAAAAGGGCGAAATATGAGCAAAAGAAGCGCTGGTCCTATTTTTGTTTCATGATGTACAAGCTTTCTCTTTCCTCTCCAAATCTTTGCTCTCTGTTCCAAACGCTGTGTATTCATTCTCTTCAACAAGAGCGAATTGGCGATGAAGCTGCCAACTTGCCCAAAAAGGTAATAACAATCTCTGTGATTCAGACACATCTTGGTTGTTATTACGTCCAATCCAAGGGCCGGCTAATTTGTTTTCGAATATTCACGGTCGTGGTGGTTCCTCAAGCCAAAGTCACCAAGTACGATACCTTCACCTACACGCGTGTGCAGGCGAATCGATGGACTCGAATCGATGGAATTGAGATACTGTCCAAACTTCGAATCCCTGCGAATCCTTCGTATTGCTCAACGTCGATATCTCCTACTATCACAAAGCTGAAGGGCTTCGTAATGTGTCCACACCGTAGAGTCATGTCAGCCAATATTATTGAAGAAGGAGCGAAACTTCGAGATCGAAACTCTCGTCACTTGAAATATCTCGCCAGTACTTGAGACATTAGAGGTTGGTGGTGATCTTGTAGGATTGTTGCGAGGGCAGGACGACGGTGCAAAGCGGAGGGCTTTCTGGGGCAACTTGAATCAGTTGCTGGATCAGTACAACGTGGCGGTTGATTGTGACTTGTACACAGGTCACAAAACAGAGGCACACAGCTTGGGTACTTCATCGTCCAGCGTCCAATAAAGAGAAAATGACAACCATTCAAGCTTACAAACTTAACTGTTGACTACTCTTTATATGATAACTGTTCGGAGACATGATAATAACTACAAAAGGTTTGAAAAATGTGCGAAAAGGAGAAGCAAATCTACAATCTTTTTTGTTTTGTTTCATGATATACAAGTCCCCTCTCTCCTTCATCTCTCTCCCCCGTCTCTAACTTCAAAACACAATATGTTCATCCTCATCAACATGCGTATCCAAAGCCGCCATCTTTCCCAACAATGTAATAACATTTTCAGGTGCAGCAACATGCCAATCAGCAGCAGTCAATTTACTTCCATGACCAATAGTAACCGTAAACAAGCCTTCATTTTCTATTGCTGCTGTAGCTCCAATCCATGCTGGTGTTGGTGCAGAATTCAGTGATGTTGGTGACGAGTCTTCATTGATGTTGAAGCCTGGGTTGCTGATACTATGTGTATATGGTGGTGATGACATTGTTGGTACAGCAGGTGATGGCTGGTATACAGGTCCTGTTGGTGGCGAATCTGCTGGTAGAGTTACTGGTGATTGAGTCATGTTCATGTCACTATTATTTTGGTCTGCTGCTGTCATTGTCGGACTTATTTTAGGGTTTGTTACACCCAATCCAGTAGTTGGTGATATTGTTGTTGAATAGGAACTACTGGTTGATGGTCGTGGTGGTTGAAGGATGTTGGCTGTTGATTGACGACGCAAGACTTTAAACATGTCTTCGTCTGTCTTGTCATCTCCAACACATAAGATAAAGTCTACATTTGGGTTGGCCAAGACTAGACGTTTGACTATTTCACCCTTGTTGATTGAGATAGGACGGACCTTTGAGAATGAAAAATATGCAATAGGTGAGAAAGCTGCGGAAAAAGGCAAGATATATTGATGATCTATGCTCACTTCCAGAGTCTTCTTTCCCACTAAGATTTCGACAGGGAGTTTTGACAATATAGCATTCTCCAGGTGATTGCGACATTCGTTACATTGGAACGTACTAATGGGAAAACAAGTGGGATGAGAACACCGAACAAAAAACGCCGAAATTTACAGCTTTTTAGTGACTTACCCAAACTCAGGATCGGCCATACGATAATGCCACGTAATAGCAGCTCGTTTACGTTCAACAAATGATGCAGGAGTACGTTCGGTATAATATTCAAAGATATCTTGAACATCAGTCATCCATCCCATATCAATGTCAGCCGCAACATTGATCCAATTAGTGGATTCAGTACTGGTGGCTGGATGCTTGATGAAACAACCATGCTCGGCACTATACAGCATGTTTAATGATTTAGATCATTGAAAACAAAGTCATAAAGATTGCAAAAACAGGAGAAAGATCTCACCTCAAACCCAGTCCTGGTATATGTCCCAACCACTGATCCATAGTAGCTTGATCACGTCCTGAAATAATGTAGACCACATTATTGGGATCTCGTGCCAAAGTTTCCAAAGATTGCAACATTTCAGGAGGTGGGAAGGCCGCAGTTGGTAATTTGACGATAGGAGTCAAAGTACCCTACATCGTGACCATATCAGCAACTGCTTTTTTAGGAGCCAACAGCAACTGATTTCAAAATAAAATAAAACTCACATCATAATCAAACATAAGCAATCGCTGAGTAGCTGCTTGACATTTGCTGAGCAATTTGGCTTCATCCAATATGGGAGTCGATTTGCTTTGCATAGGGATCCTAGTGACTTCTCGTAACTGAGAAACAAAAGACGCTGCCCAGAATAATGCTGTATGATTGACGACATGATCGTATAGTTGCTATCGTTATACGAAGGGGATATTAGAAAAAATTATTCTCCCAGAAGGAAAAAATCTGGCGGTAACAACCTGCATACCTGCTGTTTGTTGAACTTCTCCTCCTGCGACATGGTCAGCGCCTCATGGATAGCATTTGCAACACCAACGTAATCCCATGGGTTCACCAACATGGCAGCACTCAAACTTCCAGCGGTACCAGTAAACTCACTGAGAATCAATGGTCCCAGATTCTCTTGTTGGCAAGCAACAAATTCGTGACTGGTGGTGTTCATACCATCACGTACAGATGTGATGAGAGCAGTATCAGCTACAGACAAGAGAGCAAAGTATTCATCTTGGTCGAGATGCTGGTGGAAGTGATGTACAGGTGAGAATTCTAGGGATCCAAAAGTTCCGTTTATGCGAGACACTAGTTCAGACACTTTGGCTTCCAGTTTTGGTTGTTCGCGTTGTGGTGGTGTAGTCACTTGAATCAAGACAACCTATTTGACGACGAGAGCGAGATATTTGAGCAAACGAGGGAAAAAAGGAAAACATGATTAAAAGCCATATCAGAACTGACCTTTCCAAGGAATTCAGGATACATAATCATAAACCTCTCAAAAGCATTCAACTTGTGCTGAATACCCTTGATATGATCCAACTTGTCACGACCAATGATAATCTTTTTGCCAGCATACATATCTCGAATAATAGCCATCTTGTCTTGAACAGAAGCCATCTTACGACGAGCTTCGACACGATGGATATCAATACCGATTGGGAATGTAGCGACAGTTACAAGCATTCCCTTATATTCAACACCTTTTGGAGATGACTCTAATCCAAGCACTCGAGTGCAAGTACTTATAAAGTGACGAGCGTATGAGTATGTTTGAAAGCCAATTAGATTGGCACCTAATACGCCTTGTAACATTTCCTTGCGACCTAGTTTGAGTACGTTGCAAAAGTTGGAACAAATACAAGTAGACAGAGAAGGATGTGCACTTACGAGGTAAACACCTGAAGATCTCTGAACTGGGGAATGGCGTATGTAGGAAGAAGCCGATGGTAGCTTGTGGTAGTGCCTTTCGAAGCATGGCGGGTACCAATAGCAAGTGATAATCGTGAACCCAAACTGGAAGAAACAGGCAAAGATTTAAAGACTCAATCCCATTTAGGTCATTTAGCTGAATCAATGATCATTTTTACTTGTAGGAACTTACTGATATCATTTGGCTCATATGCAGCAATGACAGCATCAGCAAACTTCTGGTTTACAATGACATAGTCAGCCCAATGTTTTGATTCTTGAGTAGCGTTTCCATTCACTACAGTTTCCCATAATATATAGTGAAATAGAGGCCATAGTTCTAAACAGGTTGGTGGAAACATAAAGTTAGTTTTGAGTGTGCAAAAAAAATCCTAGATTACACAGGATTGCAACCACATCCATTTCTCTTACCAGTCTTGCAATATCCTTCATAATGATTTGTAGCAGCCTTATCATCCAGAAACACTGGTAAGCACTTTTTCGAATCCCATAATATATCACTCAACTGAGCTTGTTGCTCACTAGTGACTTTACTCGACGGCAATTCATTACCTCGAGCATCAGTCATGACACCAACCCATCCAATATGCACAACCTCATCACCACGATCAGTCAGAGATCGAATACCAGAGTACAGAGCCGAATGCCCACGACGTGATTTCAGGTTCCATTGCACATCACTGGTAGTGTTGCTACTATTGTTACTAGCACCATTACTATTGTTGCTGGTACGGTTTGGGCTTGGAAGCATCATTGATGGTGGTAGCGATGTAGATATTAGTGCAGGCATCGTTTTGGGCGATTGGACTAGAGGTGATGAAGGTGGTGACGGGTTTGGCGATGGCTGTCCATAAGCTACTGAAGCCGGGTTTTGGATGGATCGAGTTGTAGTGCTAGAGTATGATGCAGCTGTAGTGGTACGTGGTGATGCAGTTGCAGACAACATGCTTCGAGATACAGCTCCTCTACCGTCATCATCGCTGTCAATATCTGCGTCATCATCGTCGACGAGGAGACCACCTTCATCCGAGTCTGAGCTATCAGCGTTATACGTGACGGCGGAAGCATTGACGTTTGGAGCACTGCTAGAGTATGATCTATTCATATTTGCGTATTGTTGTGCCAGGACTTGTTTATATATGTTTGCGGAAGAAGCTGATGGCGATGCAGATCCGTTTCGAGAGGGAGTTGGGCTGCTCCCACTTACGATGATATTAAGTGGATGAGGTCGTGGTGGACCAACTCCCGTAACAGCAGCAGAAGTCTGTGACGGCAGAGTAGCGACAGTAGCGATTGGAGCATAGGGCACCATCCTGTGCAGAGAAGACGATGAGACGGTTCTGTTGAGCAAAGACAGTTGAGCGATAGACTGGCTAGAAGGCACAGTATTTGGATTTACAAGCACATGGCTGCCATTTGAGCTCGATGTGCGGGATTGATTGGTTCCTGATGTTGATTCTGGAGCAACATGGCATGTATATGGCAGATGATGAGTGACACATACGATACGACCAGCTCGTAATTGCAGGAAATTATAGTCAGAAAGCAGCATTGTACTTGGACGACGATAATTTTTGACGTCTTCTCGGAACGAGGCAGCATCTTGTCTGATTTGTGCCTGTTCAGCCGCCGTTGTAGTGCCTTGTGTAGCTCCCCATGATGCTGATGAATTAGTGGAGCCCACCATCATGATTATTGCTTGATCTTTACCCCTCTACGGTCTGTCTACAATACTTTGAATGGAGAAATGCGGTGTGAGTAAGGTTTTTGAGCTTATCTGACAAGGTTCGGACAAAGCATGCGCTTTTCGTAGGGGCCTCTCAAACGGCCATCACGAGGCGGAACAATTGTATTCTGGGATGCATTCTTCGCGTCGTCCGGCCTGATTATGCAAACCAGTCACAATCACGTTTTGGACTTTTTAAAATAACGGCAAAAAATACCAACTGACACGACACTTCAACAACTAGACTGTTCAGCTTTGATTTTTGATCTGTCTATCTGTCTAGTGAAACTAATTATATTTATGTACCTTTTTATATGCAACAACAACTCGCAGTTTTTCAGATCATTATGATGTTAATTTAATTGGCGGCTCCGGGAGACCTTAGTACGACGAAGCGCGTTAGAAGTCACACAATAGCAGAGAAGAGTCAAATCCTTGACACTTTACATACCAAACTCGTCAACTTTACTATTACTAGACGGCAGCTTGGTGGATCCAACATTTGGTAGTTCTGGTTCTGCAGTGGCTTCTTGTAAATAACTAGGTTCTCCCTCTTCTTCTACAGCCAGCTCATCTCCCAATGCATCCAATTCTAGTGTTTGGCATGTCAGTGTACACGTTGAAAACCGTGTCTGATCAACTTATTTCTCACCTGCTTCTAAATCAGCCTCATCGAGATCATCAGGTAGACCATATGTCCTTCCTAGAGCTTCTTGCACTTCGTTGGCTTGATCCAACAAGTCTTCCATATCGTCTTGTATTCGCTGTGTGAGTTGATGAAGTGTCAGTCCGATCACTTTGTCAAGTGCTCCTTGATACAGGTACACTTTTGAATACTGCTTTACCTCGACTTTGTCAATATTTATCTTCTTGTATTGATTCTTCAATTCCTTGTTTGCGACCTTCATGGCGTCCACTGTCACCAGTGTATTCTTGAGATTCTCCGTGGCCATATTCGCTATGAGAGTTGTCATATCAGCGTGTATAGTAGGAAGCAATCAATGTACGTTCTCTCCTTCTGCAATAGCCTATCTCTTCCTTCTCCCATACAATCAACCAAGCACTTGCCGCCACACAATGATTACCTTGTTCCATATTGAAAGATTGATTCATGAGCTGATCACGTTGGCCTTCATACATTTTCTTTTGTTTTAGTATCCTCAATGCTTTCTGTTTGACGGCATTCTTTGCAGGTCCCTCTCTCATTTTGGACATTTGTTCCTTGTACTTGATCAATTCAGCATCCAATTTCCTCATCTTGACCTCCACCGAGTCAACACGGCCATCAGTCTTATGCGTAGAATATGTTAAATTATGAAAATAACATCACAACACCACATCGAATTCACATAATTTAACATACCGAGGAGATAGCATCGTTCAAAGTTACTTTTGGTTTGGGCTTGCTAGTGCCAAAGAACCTATTCATGGCCATTCAATGAAGTATTTTGCTTTGTTGAGCTGCTGGTAACTCTCTGTTCTAATCTACTTTTGCCGAACAGAACGATTGTTTTGGAGTGTTTGGTCAGGAATCACGTCCCGTAGCATAGCAAAAGGAGGAGAGAACAAGGATCAATATCGTTATTGGAGCTTTATTTGCGTAACACACGTACTTTTAAGATTTGAAACTAGTAAGAAACTCGAGAAACGAGCAAGGCGCTTATGAACGATGCTTTGACTTACTTGGACACGCTGCCGACTCATGATATAATGGCGTAGATATAAATTGTAACGCGTAATAAATTCAAATCTCGACCTTTTCACCAACCAAATCATGTTTTGTCTAGTCTCTGCCCTCTTTTTTTTCAGCCCAACTTTTTGCGCTTGAGAGTTGAGAATCAAATAAGGAAGGATAACAAACAGAGACAACTCTATCAAAAAGTATATATTATTATAGTATGAGCGGTTGGGATGACAATACTTCTAATGACCTTGTAGCTAAAACTGGGTCATTGAGTCTGGGCGATGCCAAACAACAACAAGCAGCAGTCAATGGAAGCAACGGGCATATCAATGGAGCACAACAATATCCTCCATCTAATGCCAATATAGACAGGTCCAGTGCTGGTGGCGGTACTCCAACTAGAGGCAGATATGTCCCTCCTGGAATGAGGTCGGCATCACAATCTTCCCTCAATTCAAATGCTGCTCCCTTTGTCGATCAACGAGGTCCTCCTCCTCAGGGTCGCTACTCTGAAACAAGGTATTTGATTGTCTATTATACATCTTGCAATCTGGTCTGTACTGCCTCTGCCACAATGACAAGCGAGTGTGTGGAGAAACGCTGTAAAGGAGTAAATTTTTTTCGGCATGTTTTGATGATGGTATCAGAATGGGTATTGAATGAATTAGTAGTTATCTATCGCTCGTTCATGATGTCGATATGATCAATACCTCTTTGATCGCCTTTCAATGTTTGAACAACCACTCCCAAGGAGAGTGTTTAGTCACGGCCAAGCAGCAGAAAAACATTGCTCGATTGAAGACATACATCAATCGCTGTGAGCTAACCCATCATCATATATTGTAGACCTCAGGAACACGGCCGAGAATGGTCTGGAAATGGCATGCAAAACGCTCGTTCTCAATCTATGGAATCATTCAATAGTGGTGGACGACCAGGTGGTTGGACTCCAAGATCTTCTACTGGATCATATGGTGCTCCCAATCGTGGTGGTGGAGGCGACTATGGCAGTACTCCAAACTTGAGTGCTCGTCCTCCCATGACTTATAAAAAAGATCCAAGTGACGAATTCTACGACTTCCCTGAAATAAAACCTAGAGATGCCCGTATCGAGCAACAATTATATGGTGCCCAAATGTCGTCTGGTATCAACTTTGAAAAGTATGATGACATTCCTGTAGAAGCGTCAGGCTCACAAGTGCCAAACCCCATCACAAACTTCATCGAATCGGAAATGCATCCACTATGTAAATCCAATGTATCTCTAGCCGGGTATAATCATCCTACACCCGTCCAACGTCACGCCGTATCAATCGTCACTGCAGGTCGAGACTTGATGGCTTGTGCTCAAACTGGATCGGGAAAGACAGCTGCCTTCTTGCTCCCAATCTTGTCTCAAAACTTTAAGGACGGTCCACCTCCTCGTCCCAGCAACACTCGTCAAGTGTTTCCCGTATCACTTGTATTGGCTCCTACTCGTGAATTGGCTCTTCAAATCTATGAAGAAGCCAAGAAATTCTCGTATCGATCTTGGGTCCGCCCTTGTGTCGTATATGGTGGTGTCCCTATAGTAGAACAGTTACGAGATATTGAACGAGGCTGCGAATTGCTTGTTGCTACTCCAGGCCGATTATTGGACTTGTTTGAACGTGGCAAACTCTCTCTACGTTGTGTCAAGTACCTGGTGCTTGACGAAGCTGATCGGTAAGTACTAGGTTGCTGTGATCTTTGAGTTTATGGTTGCAGTGTAGATATGGTTGGGGTGAAAACGCTTCGTGGAGTAGTTTTTCCAAACCTTTTTTTGCCTACAGTTTTTCTTACACTCTTGTCAATCCCAATTTAGAATGTTGGATATGGGTTTTGAACCTCAAATCCGTCGTATTGTAGAAAAGGAAGACATGCCACAACAGCGTCAAACTCTAATGTTCTCAGCAACATTCCCTCGCAACATCCAAATCTTGGCTCGTGATTTCCTTCACGACTATATATTCTTGACTGTAGGTCGTGTAGGATCAACATCAGAAAACATCACTCAAAGAATCGAATATGTAGAAGATCCAGATAAACGATCCGTGTTGCTCGACATCTTGCATACCGATGCCCAACTCGCATCCCAAAACACCGCTACACTCAACCTCACATTGGTGTTTGTAGAAACGAAACGAGCAGCCGATATATTGTGTAATTACCTACAATCCAATAATTTCCCAGCCACATCCATTCACGGTGATCGCACACAAGGTGAACGTGAAGCAGCACTGAAATCTTTCCGAACAGGTTATACCCCAGTATTGGTAGCAACAGCTGTAGCTGCTAGAGGTCTTGATATCCCCAACGTGACTCACGTAGTCAACTACGACTTGCCATCCGATATCGATGATTATGTTCATCGAATTGGACGTACAGGTCGTGCCGGAAATACTGGAAGGGCCACTGCCTTCTTCGATCCTTCTCGCGATAAAGGTATCATCAAGGATTTGATGGATATCTTGCGTGAAGCAAACCAGGACGTGCCTGACTGGCTTGAACAATGTCGACGACGATTGGAAGGAGATTTCTTCAATCGTGCATACTCTTCTGGACGTGGCGGTGGAGGACGTGGTCGTGGACGTGGTGGCGGATCTCGATTCGGAGCTACTGATGCTCGAAAGTGAGTATGGCTGAACCCTCCAGTGTTTTTGTTTTTGTTTAGCACGTTTCTCGAAAACAACATCTAACTCCACTCTGCGTGATTAGGGAACCTGGATATCGCCCCAATTCAGGTGGCGGTGGATATGGCGGTGGACGAGGTGGTGGAGGTCAAGGTGGCCAACAAGACATGTGGTCAGGCTCCTCAGGTGGAAATGGAGGAGGTTCTTGGTTTTAAGCAAAATAGGAACCTATTTAGGATGAACTGCCAAAGCCAAACCACCAAGCCCCTTTTATTATCAACAACATTGATACAGCCAATTAGCTAAATCAACAAAACCACACAGCACACGAAAACAACAAATCCCCCCTTTTCTTCATATGAAGGGAAGGTATTATTGCTAGAATATATGTGAAAAATTCGCTCAGGAAACTTTTATAGATGGGTGCGGCTTACATTAACTTACATATGGAAGCCCGACATTTTTTCCCACCCAAACACCACAACACCAAACAAACTCGTATTGTTACTGTATATACGCCCTCATCTATAAGAATAAAAAACCTTTTAAGTAGAATAATGGGTGTCTTGTCCGAGTCGTGTTTAATTCCTCGTAGTCTTTTTAGAAGCGATGTTCTACTCGACTCTAGGAGCTCATCTTGCTCGTGAATCTTCATTCAAATGCGGAATATTGAATAATGTCTTGTTGCGAATCTTGGGGTCTATGATGGTGGGGGTCACTGCACAGATTGTCAAAGTGTCCTGAGTATGAAATCGTGTGCGATGTAGTTGGGCATCGATTGTAACAGTCCTTAGTTTGAATTTCAGAGAGCCAGCTTTCAGAAGAATATCTCTATTTTAATACTACGCGTAATGTACACCACACTGACCATTACACGATGCAGTTTGAGCGCAACCAAAGCCACATCACGCAAGGAAATCGTCATTATCTACGTCCTTGATTTCCATGTGGTCCTCCCAATCAGAAGACACCCCGTTCAGAGTCATTCGCTTCTCAAATGCGCCCACAAAGATTTCCCACTGTTGACCTTCTGGACTATCACTCAGAAACTCGACGAGTTCACCACTTGCTTCACGAATCGTGTTATTGCCAAAGGATAGCTTGAGCTTTGAAGCAGGTTGGTTTCGATTCTTTGCTGCTTCAGCGACAGTATTGAGCGAGACGGTTCTGCTTCTGGGATCTATACTCAAACTGCTCAAGTTTGGCATTTCGGATATCAGGGCAATCATTATATTATGGGGAATCTCAAAATTATCCAAAGTCAGGTCTGTGACATTACTTCCATGTTCAATAATAAGGATGAGGTCAAACTCATCCTCTGTATACTGAGATAGTCGTAGCTTGTTAAGTTGACTACCCCTCGTAGTCAAGTATCTTATAAACTGGCCACGGTTGGCATCTGCTACCGACATAATTACAGTGTTTAGATGAGGGAATTCGAGTTGGAATACTGGTCGATTGATTGTGGTGATGAGATCGTGTGGAATGTGCAGGCCATCACTGTTTATATCTTCGTCTTCCTCGGCCATTGAGCGACGATTCGTCAGGGCAATCTCCTGCATGGTACAGTGATTCGCTTCAATTATACTACAAATGTCAGTTGGGTTTGCATGCTTCACACTAGACATGACAAGCGATTTAAGCTTGCCTTTCGTCCCGTCATACTCGGTCAAATGATGATTGGGATAAAGGATTACATTGACTAGTGATAACGTCTTCAGGTTGACGTATGTTACTAAACGGATATCAGCTGCTTGGTACAGGTCGACATTATCTAGTTTCAGCTCTGTGATACTATCTGAGCTACTATACTTCAATGCCTCTAAAAGTGGATGAGCTCGTTCGATTCTGTAACCATAATATGGAATCCCAAATGTCAGACTCTGGAGACGCTGAGACCGTGTGAAGCTTATAGCAGCTTCGATTTGAGAATCTTTCCCAGCTAGAATGACTAGATCTTTTATGACTGCTGACTTTGCGGCAAATTCCTCGAATTCTCGCATCCAAAGGTGTCGGCTTCTAGTTCGAGCCTAGTCACGGTACTAGGCAGCCAGCGCACAAGAGGTTGTAAGAGGGAATCCTTCAACGGGATATCTGCAGCCAGGCTACATGCTCTAACCAATTGGGTAGCCACATTAACAACATATTCATTGGCCATTTCCCTTAATCGCATTCCCTCATCTGCAGTCAGCGACCACTCGTCTCGGCCTTTAAGGAATTCTTTCTTGAATAGAGAGCGCCACCAGTGTGACAGAGATGCAAAGCGGTAGGACTTTACGTTTAGGAAGACGGCTTGAGTGTACATATTGTTTGTTGGCCGTTTTCTATTTCTCAGCATTAATAGAAGACACTCTGCTTCAGAGGGCTTCAGAGATGTAGGCGGAAGGTATGCATCGTATTCAGCTCCCTACGAAGAGTCTGTCAGTCCAAAGAACAACTTTCATTCATTTTCACAATTAAGGACGGCGAAGACATACACGACCGAGAGTGTGATATAAACATTTGACTGCAATGGAATTCATATCCTTGCAAGTCCTTGCCAGCGTTCCAAGAGATCGGTCACAGGCCAAATTTGAGACAATTAAGTGCCATAATTCAATGGGAAGATTTGGCTCTATTTGAAGGAGTGAAGGACGGGCGAGACGGTGAATTTCCACTAGTATCTTCAGCATAGCATTGAAAACTATTAGGCAAAATTCTAGGTACCTTCACCGATTCCTGCTTTGTCATCAGATGAACGTTTTGATGAAGTTGATGGCAGACTAGCAACGAAGGAGCAAGTTAGAGAAGGAACTAGTCCAAATGAAAACATCATTGGAATAGTTACTTGGATGCATCTAAACCACTCTCAATGCTAGATAGCATGATCTCCAAGGTTCCAACAAATGTTGCGTCGAGGTTTGGCGGAGAGGAGATCTCAGAACAAGTCAGACTATAAATTACCCTGCAGCTCTTTTATAACCAGCTGTGTGCCCTGACCGTAGGGCTCCCTTTGCTTTGCTCGAAGCGCCCCTTGCGTTACGTGTTTCCTGGTGATTGCAAACTTTGCAGGCGTCAATCACTATTGTTAGATACAAAGGAATTTGGCGCACTAGATGCGGAACGATCGCGAAACAGCTAAAAAGAGTAAGACTGCTCGTTGGTAACCCACTTCTTGGTGAGCTTTCAAGAAGCAGACAACCGCTTCGCAACACTTCATTAAAGGTACTGTGTAAACTGTGGGGTATATATATGAATAAGCCAACTAAATACTACAAGTGGGTACATTTGGGTATCTGGGTATCTGAACCAGCACTTGGAAAACGAATACGAAAATAACAAACTTTAAAATCCCCAAACATTAAAAACTCTTTTGGCCAGTCCCGTCATATAGAAGACAGGGTTCAGCATTTTTTTAAATCCTCAGCATTTGTTTGTACTGCTCGTCAGAGAGGATTCCAGCATTCTTCAACACGTTTGGTACTGCTGGTGATGGAGCTGGTGCTGGAGCTACAGTCGGCTTGATGTATACCGGGTAGCTCACTACATCCATCTTAGATTCCTTCATTGGTACTCCGAATGTGTTGATGGATGTTTCGTTAGCATTGAAAGCACTACAAGAGATTTTGGTTAGCAACTTTGTGTCAGTGGTGATTTGGTGATGGGCCATTTCACACAGCACCATTGAGATAAGACATACCTGATTTGCTTCGATTGTCCTCTCGTTTGCCTTCGGATAACCAATCCAATAATAGCCAACAGACACAATAGACCAGCAACTACAATTCCAGCCAAGGCAGGAGGAGACAGATGTTGAGTTGGGATTGTTGATGATGAGTAGACCACCGAGCCACCAGCAGCCGCGGCAGATGAGGTAGAGTTTATTTCGGCAAGCTTGCCGCCACAAGATGTGTATGAGATGGCGACAATGCCAGCATTCAAGTCACCATTGTTAATTTTCTTGAACATGGCTGGAGTAAGATCAAGCCCGCCTAATATGTGAAGATATGTGTTAGATTTGTGGAGAAAAGGCGTCGATGACAAACGACATAAAACCAGCGAGTAGTCAGACCAGATCAACTTGCCTGATGGACATCCTGGACATTCATCCTTGACGACACAGTTGGCAGAGCCGTGAGGTCCTTTGACGGTCAGACATCGTCCACAAGAGCTGGATTTGTAGTCTGCTTCTGACTAACCAAGAAAACGAGGAGTGCGCTGTGAGTTTCGACATCGCGTGCGTGTGCATTCCACAAGGGAAACAACCGCTGGCATTAAAAAGAAAGCACAAAGTCTGGAAGGATTCTACTCACCATAGCACAGACCATGTCATTTGCAGAGATCCAGACACCATTGCAAGAACCAACTTGGTCGCCAACATACCTACAAGGCGAGGAACGAAATGATTAAAATTTCATTGCAATGACAGTGATGTAACACAGGTCAAAGCATCAAAAGCACTATTGAAACACGTACCAAGAAGCGCGTCCGCGTTTGTTCAGTCGCCCTTCAGCAGGCACGACTCGAAGAGAAGCAGTTCCGTAAGTAACAGCGTCCATTGCGACTTAATACGTGATTGCGTGAGGGATTTAAGAGTTGCAGAGATTGTCTCAGATTTTTGGTGGTAGTGAAATGCGTGTTGGATATAGGTTTGAAATTCTTGTTCGAGCAGGAAGTTTAGAGCACTGGACACTCAATCCGAGCGTGCCCATTTAGGCTTTCAAAAACCTGGAAATCCGAGCATTCCGAGCGAGGCTTAAACACATCCGCATCTTTCGAACACCCTTTTACAGACAATGACACCATCTTCAGACTAGGGTAGCAAGGAGCGACACATCTTGCATCTCATACCACTCAACAACAATTCGATCCACCTGATCAATTGATTCAGAGAAGCCCCATCATCCATCATCTCTATGCAAAAAAGCATTTTTCGCAATACACAATTTCAAAAATTTGAGAGCTATAACACATCAAACTTGTGTGCACGACGTTCGTTTGACGTGTCAAATTGCTGTACGAACATTGCAGTTACCACAGTTTAGTTGCTGGGCGTCCTCTTTGATGCAACAAAATGTCATTTGAGTTCAAACACGGTCGCTGTGTGGCGAAAGGTCATAGTGAATAGCCTGACTTATGTCTCTTCGGAGCAAGTAATTTGCTGTGAGAAGCTTCCTGTTCTTGTTGGGGCTTGGTACTGCAGAATATTGAGCAAATAATGTTGCAAACATCGTTTCATAGATCGGTGTTTGCTGGATTTCGGAAGTGAAAAATCCGTAAATCTGTGTCGGTATTTCACTACTTACTGCGGACTCGCTGACGGATGGATTTGCCTAAGAACAAGGCAAAAGTTCTAGTCTGTCATCAACATCTGGTGTTGAAGTATCCAGCCGTCCAAGAATCCGACGCTTTTAAGGAAAGTACCAATTGTGCGTCTCATACTAGTTATTGCATTGAAGATCTCGAATATTCACTCGTTGCCTTTATCGAATTAGAGCGTCATTTGCTTGTGACGAATAATTTCGAATGTCCTTTTTCCATGTCGAATTCAACACCCAGCCCAACATTCCACGAGATCTCGTTGTGCATATCAGTCTACCCGTATGTGGACTCGAACCACCGCACCTAAATTACTTAACTACGACTGCAGCTGCGCCTGGAGTGGTCACATTATACGATTCTTGACAGGAAGGGGCTCTCAGTTCAAAGTGCTGGGCCTGCTCAAATATACAGAGGCCGAGTTTGATATTGGACTCATTGTTCAGCAATCTGGTTATCTGGAAGACTTGACTGTGGATAACTTTGACCAGGGCAAGCATATCGTGATTCATCTGATATCCAGGATGGTGAAGCTGGAATTTCTACTTAAATTCCCAACGAGTGGAGGGATTTCGCTCAATCTTGTAGAAGAGCCAGCAAGGAATCCAAGTCGACAGTCCTCAAAATTTCTGACTTGACTTCGGTCACTTTGGACCACATACACACTCTGTGAGCTAATGGAAGATAGAAGTGATTGATCACGCGGTCTACAATTTTAAAAGTTTACGGGTGTGGTCCAGAAGCGGTTGGAGACCATTAATGTCATGGGGTGGTTGGATGAAAGTACACTGCTCAAGGACGTCGACAATGATGTTTACATCATCCGCCTTCTGTATCTGCAGTCGTGCGTAATGAAATGCAGTATGCTTATATGTTGGTTTTTGATTATGTGCAGCATCCGTGAATAGATTCTCTCTGATGCATACACTCGCCTCCATGGTTTTTTTCGGAACACAAAAACTTTCACAAGTCTTTATTGAAGATACTGCTTCATGATGGGAATTGTTCACGAGGGATAAGAAAAGGTCGCAGCTACAATGCACACCTTCGCAATCATCCAAACATTTCGCTACACTTCAACACTCAAAAGGTTACTGTGTTGACTGTTGGGGTATATATATGAAAAAGTAAAGCGACTCTATACAAATGTGCATCATTTGGAAATGTGCATCATTTGGGTATCTACTTGGGTATCTACTTGGGTATCTAAGGTGTTTCTATACCAAAACTTGGCAAAACCGAATATAATGAAAAAAACAAAACTAATCCCCATAAATTAATGACTCTTTTAAGACCAGTATCCCTGTCGATTTATAAGACTGGTGGGTGGCAATTTTTTTGATCAGATCCTTAGCATCTGTTTGTACTGCTCGTCTGAGAGAATGCCAGCATTCTTCAAGACGTTTGGTACAGCGGGTGATGGTGCTGGAGCTGGAGCTACAGCGGGTGCCGTGTATACTGGGTAGCTCTCTACATCCATCTTGGCTTCCTTCATTGGCAGGCCGAACGTGTTTACGGATGTTTCTTTGGCATTGAATTCACTACAAGTGATAATGATTGTTAGCAACTTGGGCGTTAAGATACGTAGCTTTTTCAAGGACTCACTTTATTTTCCTAGAAGCCCCTCTCGTCTGCCTTCGAATAATCAATCCAACAACAGCCAACAGACACAACAGCCCAGCGACGACAATTCCAGCCAAAGCAGGAGGAGACAGCTGTTGAGCAGGGATTGTTGACGACGAGTAGACCACCGAGCCACCAGCTGCAGCGGCAGATGAGGTAGAGTTTATTTCGGCAAGCTTGCCGCCACAAGATGTGTATGAGATGCTGACGATGCCGGCGTTCAAGTCACCATTGTTGATTTTTTTGAACATGGCAGGGGTAAGATCAAGCCCGCCTAAGATATGATGGTGAGTGTTAGATTAGTGGACAAGAAGGCAACGAAGCCCAAGCGACAAAAAAACTAGGAATCGAACTTGCCTGATGGACATCCTGGACACTCGTCCTTGACGACGCAGTTGGCAGAGCCGTGAGGTCCAGTAACGGTTAGGCATCTTCCACAAGAGCTTGATTTGTAGTCTGCTTCTGACTAAGCAAAAGAAACTGGTGTAAGTTCGATATGCTATGTGTACGAGCTCTCCAAAGCGGATGCAGGAGTTCGCACTGAAAGGGCACCCAAAGTCTTGAAGTATATAGCTCACCATAGCACAGACCATATCATTCGCAGAGATCCATACACCATTGCACGAACCAACTTGGTCGCCAACATACCTGAACAAAAGTGAAGCAAATCGTTAAAAATCCATGATCAAATACTTGGATCCACCACGAATCAGTGCATGAAAAGCAAATAACCAAAACACATACCAAGAAGCGCGTCCACGTTTGCTCAATCGTCCTTCAGGCACTTCAGACATGACTCGAAGAGAAGCAGTTCCATAAGTGATGGCGTCCATTGTGATACTTTGATACGTGATGCTGTGAGGTATGGTAGTGTTGAAGAAATTTTTCTAGTTTTTGGTAGAGAAATGAATGGTTTTTCTAGCTGAGAGATTCTTGGACGAATTGTGTCAACCTTTTTTTTGTTTGAGACAACCGGACACCATTACACCATTGTCCATGGCTCACCCGAAGAGCAGTCTGAAACACGGCCAAGCTTCCATTCCATTCCGACCGCTTGAAAAATTTCCCCCCTTGTTTAGATTAGTCTGTTTCAGCATATCGGACGACTGCATACATTTTTGCTAGTATGACTCCCATTGTAGAGTCCTCCACTTATGCAGTGGCATTATGTTGTCAATTCCTGCCTAAAGCATCGCGCTCTATCATAAGGAAGCGATCGATTTCTCGCCATCTGCAAAAAATACATTTTTCAAAATAGACACTTTTTCAAGACAAACGACCGCCAAGCTTTTGAGTGCCAGCATTCATTTTTACGTGTTGGCTGTCGAGATCCGCATTCTAATCTATGGCAACTAGCTACTAGACGCGCCCTTGACCAATGACGAAAAACTTGTTTTCAAGAGAAGAAAATGTATTGTGCTGTACAGAGTTTATATGAGTTAGTGCCGAGAGTGGACTATGGAAGATATGAAAATGACTAGAATCTAATAGGAAATAGACGCGGTTAGATATGGTCCGGCACATTTGCTACTGTGACATGAAGACAGGTACAAAACATACCTTGCAATGGAAAAAGTTTTCTAATGTGTTTTCAATGGGAGGCAGAAGCATTGGATCGTTTCTAAATATCGAGATTTACCATGTCAGAATTATTATCATCCCAATAGAATGCTTCATCAGCATCAACTTGGCAAACTTTATACCGATTTGGATTGAGTTATTCCAGTTTCGACATGAACCCCAAACTTGTTCAACTCTTCCACAATCCTTTTGTTGCTCATCTTGAGTTGATTGAGCTCGAATTGTAGCGAGCTAGACTGATCCAGAGCAACGTCATCAAAGATATTCGTATTTGAAACCATCATTCCCCACGATGGTCGTTCATCAACAGACGAGTATCCCGAAATACGACAGAATATAAATGCTGGATCATCTGTTATACAAGCTGGATATAGCCCTATAGACACGGCTACAGCTTCGGTGACTTTTATGGCGGAAGATATTTCGCATGGGATTATGTGTGCTGTGAATTCACAACCTACTGATTGTGTTGATGTTGATTCGAGGTATTCAGACACCATATCCCGTTCAGTTGGATCTACTAGATCTACGAGGCGTGTACCGTATAGTTGACTTGGTGTAGCACCCTTGAGGATTTGCGAATCGGATGTAGATGAAATATACAGGAAGAAGCCTTCTACAGACATTTTGGCCCATATATCGGATTTTATTGGTAAACTACCACGGTCGGATAGAGGCAAGTCACCTGTTAGTACTGATGATGGAGTCCAGTCTAGAGCTAGTTCCCGTTGTGACAGCTCACCCGTTGTTCTTTGACGGCCAGACAAGACAAAGCATTTAGTCTTTTTACGATTCTTCATCTCATACTTGTGGCCAGTGATTTCGACCCATACATATCCACCAATACGTTTTCGGAATCGATATATAGCAGATATGTTTCCATTCAATGTAGAAAACTTGAGTTCTCTCATTAGAGAAATCAAGTCTCCCGGATGACAGAATTTATCAATATTCCTGCCGATAAGCTCACCAGCTTCGAAATCAAACATGTCTTTACATGATGCTGGCGAAGCAAACAAGATGATGCCTCGTGACGACAAGATATGTATAAAGTCGGGCCCATTCTGTACCAAGTTATAGTGGCTCAGAGTTTCTGGATCTATGGTACCCTCTGGATATGCAGATGGCTCATGCTCTGCAATAGACTCTACATCAAAGTCAAAGTCTGGTGGTTGTTGTTGTTCATCCTCTTCTTGTTGCCCCATTCCTGACGATGCAGCAGCAATTGTAGCCCCAGAAGTCATATTCTCATCGACGCTAGGCGTTCGTCCTGATGTAGTAGATCCACCTATGAACGACGGCGATGATTGTCCAAAGAGATCGGGTATATCATCAGGACTTGTCGGTATTTGGAATGGGTTGCTTGAATACGGGCGCATACCGGTTGATTTGCCAAGATCTGGCATAGTTTGTAGTGGAGCCTGCTGTTGCACATTCCTCATCATTTGTGGCGGTTGTGGTATTGATGGCATCGGTGCTGTTGTTGATGAGGCAGATGGTATCGGATGTGCGGACTCGTGTTGTTCTTTGCTGTTGAAGTCTATAACATACGAGCCGTCTAAATAAGAGATCGATGTTTTTGTTAACGACATGTGTTACGGAATGAAACTCTCATAATCGACATCTGCGGTACGATTCGATAATGACACACATCACTGAATGATGAAAATTTTCACAATCGATAGGTCACAACTAACCTTCAAGCCTCCTAAGAATGGCTCGTGACTGCTGCATCATGTCAACTTGAAAGCCAACAAAATACGAGGTTTCACCCGATCCAAGATCAATCGGCACGACTGTTATGAGATTGACGAATGGCTCTCCAGACTTTTTATAATTGATGTTGATATATTGACATTCCTGTCTGTTTTCAATTGATGATTTGAGTTGCTGGACGACAGAGTTATCGACGAATCGACGTATGCTGCCCTTCTCAACGAGACCATCGGGAGCTAGATACATGATTATGAAGAGTTAATTTGTTTTAAGGTTTAAAAAAACTATGATTTAAATCTAAAAGATGTGCTTACATTGCAAAAATCTGCAGTTCTTGCCCATAATTTCTTGCCCAGAGTAGCCCGTCAGTCGCTCGAATGATTCAGAAGCGTATACAATCGGCATATCGGCCTTTTTGGCGTCCACAACGAGAAAAGACGACGATAAATCAACTGGCCCTAGATCAATCACTGGATTCGGGCGATGAGCAACTCGAGAGAGTATTCCGATCATGTCGATTCCCGACGAAGAATACAATCCAGAAGTCGGAAATGCCATTGGCTGTTGTCCTGGAGGTCTCAAGACTGTTTGAAAAAGGAAACGTGTTAAGTGCCATGCGACGAGAGCTTCATCCAATGCTGGATTTTTCAATGACGGAGAAACTAGATACGACTAGTATTGAGTTCGTACAGTAAGATTCCATCGGGTTTGTAGCCGTCATTTGCATAGCAGGAAAAGCTGAGCTCCTCATATCGGCAGGAGTTGATGACATTGTCTTTTGGCGTTTTGGTGGTCTACAGACAGATCGCGGATGAGAACCGGGATAATCAAAGTCATTTATCAGCGTGCTGTACATACGGTGGTAGTGGCCGATCCTGCAACATGGATGGTTGTTGTCGAGTTTCAACAACGTTGCGTTCCATGTGAGAGAGTTTTGAATCCACCCATTGCTTGAGGAAGACTTCTTGCCCTTGATTATGGGCCTTAATTATGGGCGATGAAACTGCAGTGGCGAACGGGGAAGGTTCAAGGAGCGAGGTTAGATTCGATGACATCCGTTCCTGCTGTTTTCTGTTGTCCAAGTAAGAATCAGTGCAGCGACACTATGTAAAGATGATGTAGTAGCTGTTCCTGCGATAACAAGAACTATATCTAGGGCGTATAAGTGTGAAATGAAATTGGTGATAATCTGCAACTTTTTTGTACCCCCAAGTAAATCCTTTGTTTCTCCTCCTTCATTGAAGATCATGGGGAGAGATCGAATCGGAGAGTTAAACACAAAGGGCATGCAGAAAATATTGATCTATGATCACATGAACATCATATTTGAAGCTTTTTTCTTTCATTGAATACTTGAAGTTTGTCCCTTGTCGCGTCTCCACATTGTGTGTGAATTGCTGATTGCCGCAAACGGATACCCCAAGGAACCCACGCTTTGCCATGCTCTGGAAGTGGCCGTAAGAGCTTTAATGGACCACTTCAATGGCCCTTCTTTAGCCATACTTCGCTTAGCTTCCATTCATGTAATCGAAATTGCGGCACAAGTGGTTGGCTTATATTATAAGTTTCAAGAAACACAACATTGCAATAATTAAAACGTTTATAACGATTGTATATTATCATATTACTCGCTTTGAAACCAATTAACAATTCTCTTCCATCAAGCCAAACTATCTAAGCTGGTACTACTATCCCAATTCACACTGCCAAGTCCTGCTCTCGACCCAGACCTAGACATGGGCTCATAAGCCTTGTTTTCAATTTCGTTTGCTGTTCCTTGATAGATTGGATTGTTGACAATGGAACTGCTAGTTCCAGCAGCTGCTGCACCACGACCAAATCCTCCATTCATCATCTTTCGGCGTAGTAAGAGGCCTGCTCCAACTAGTGCTACGGCACCTGCACACACCCCTACAAGCAAAGATGAGAGTCTCAGTTTTAGCAACTGTGTGTAATTTCAAAAATTCCTGATATCCAATGACTCGGATGATGCTCTTACCACCAATGAGAAGAGGATTAGCTGCTAAAGAGTCCGATGTAGGTGACGAAGAGGATCCGGATGATAATAGGCCTGATGATGATGAAGCTCCCAACTATTATAATACAGGATTGACCGTCAGTCTCCAAAGTTCGGTACCTTATTAAATTAGTCTTACAGTTGGATATACTTCAAAAACAGGCGTAGCTGTCGCAGTGGGTGTTGGAGTCGTCTCAGCAACATAATAGTAAATGTTGGGAGTTACGGTAGGTGTTGGTGTAGCGGTACCAGCCGCAGCATAATATGTCATAGATAGCGGAGGGCTGTACGTGACGGTCGACATCGTAAGAAGTCTATAACAGAGTCAGTCTGTGTGTTTGGTTGTGAGAGCAAGTTTTGTTTGTTATTGAGTAGGAATAGGTTTGGGTTCTCGAGCGACAAGAGTCGTTGCTTTCGGCAAGGAGCTCTTAAGAGGTGATTTGACGCTTATATAGCGCAATACATGGATATCGGTGCTATTGCATCTCCCTTATACCTCTAATTATATATCGATATATCGCATTGCGGCAACTACATTTCACAACAACACCAAAGTTTTTCTCAAACATAGTCTTCCAATTACAGACTTGGGAATCCTTTAAATATATTTCAGAGCTGAAATGATGACAGTAAAAATCTACTTGGGTATGTGATGGACACAAAAAAATCCACCACGTCTTAAACATAAACACTAAACTTAAGCTAAAGAAAGATGACTTTCACCAAACGATCCCAACCAATTACCATTACCCTCCGAAGCCTGAGGCTCATACAATGGATTTTCATTCTGACGAGCACCAGCCTCGTACATTGGGTTCGACGACAAGTTAACACTTGAAAACAAGTCAGCTTCAGATGGTGAAACCGTGTTTTCATTAATCCTTCTCTTGCGCATAAACATTCCAGCTGCGACGGCGGCTGCACCGGCACCGGTAGCACCAATGGAGGCGTAGATTACAGTGTTGGATGTACCGGCAGGGGCATCAGATGGGGATGGAGAAGGAGCTGCTGATGGAGTGGTGGTTGAGGGGGTTGATTCACCGGCGATGGCGCCAGATGTTGATTGTGGGGCACTGGAAACTTGGGCTGATGCGACGATGGTTGATGGAGCAGCTGAGGGTGCAGCTGATGCAACTGGTGAAGCGATGGTGGATGGTTTAATCGAGGCCACCTATATTCCCAAATGAACATGTTAGATGGCTTTTTAAGATGGACGTCCTTCCTGTCAATTACTTACAGGTGAGGCAACGACGGTACTTGGGGCGGCAGATGGAGCAGCTGATGGGTTAGGGCTTGCAGCGACAGAAGTCAGAGTTGAAGCGACTGGGCTTGGAGCGGCAGAAGTTAAAGTAGAAGCGACGGGACTAGGAGCAGCTGATGTCAATGCAGAAGCAACTGGGCTTGGAGCCTGTTAAAAATGCATCATGATCAGCTTTAATTACGAGTTTCGAGCGAATGAGGTACTTTCAGACTTACGGCAGAGGCACGGATGGTTGAAGCAACCGGACTTGGAGCAGCGGAAGTTACGGTCGAGGCGATGGGGCTTGGAGCCTACGGAAAACGGTGAACTGTTAGTTTCTGTTGATCGTTCAAAAACGAAATCGTATGTTCGGACTTACAGCAGAAGCACGGACGGTAGAGGCGACTGGGCTTGGAACGACAGAAGTCAAGGTTGAAGCAACTGGGCTTGGAGCGGCAGAAGTCAAGGTTGAAGCAACTGGGCTTGGAGCAGCTGAAGTTAGGGTTGAGGCGACGGGGCTTGGAGCCTACGGAAAACGGTGAACTGTTAGTTTCTGTCAACCGTTCGAAATCGTATGTTCAGACTTACAGCAGAAGCACGGATGGTAGAGGCGACTGGGCTTGGAGCGGCAGAAGTCAAGGTTGAAGCAACTGGGCTTGGAGCAGCTGAAGTTACGGTTGAGGCAACGGGGCTTGGTGCCTATTGAAAAATTGTGATGTCAGATATTGTGTGGGGTGAAGTTTTCACAGAATCAAATAAAATTACAGCAGAGGCACGGATCGTGGAAGCTACTGGGCTTGCGGCCTAAATCCAGTAAAAAGCACGTTAGCAAAACACGTTTCAGGATCTCCTCACAAAACCCCCCCAATCACTCCGCAACAAATACTTACAGGACTAGCAGTTGGTGCAATAGCGAAATTAGTCTGCGTAACGTCCGGCGTAATAACAACCCTAAAGTACACCCTTTTGTTGATATTACTGTTACAATCACCAGGCCATTGCATGCTAGTCGTATACTGGGACCCAGCCAAATTCTGTAGCGTAACTGGTATGTTTCCCCAAGTAGGTAAATCGGCATAACAGGTTTGGACTGATGCCATGTTCTGCCCGTTGGTCCATGATGCGTCGTTATAGTTGACTTGGGTCATCATTTGCCAGTAGTCGGTGACGTTGGCGTCCGGGGTGATCCAGCTCGTCCAGGGAGACTGGGCATTGTTGGATGTTTGGTTGGGTTTGAGGTTAACGGTGTGGGTTGTGGAGGGGGCGATTTGAAGCTTCCATGGTGATCTGTTGGTAAAATGAAAGGAAGATGTTAGTTGGGATTGGTTTGTTGTTATGCTGTGGATAGATTTGCAAAGAGTTCATATGCAAGAACGGAAAATGCATGAGTACGTACCCCATGGAGCCAGTGGCAGCATACACTTTTCCGTCAATCCATATAATAGCATCAACACCAGCAATTGTACCGGTATCCAAAGCATCAATGGCGACCAACCTACAAGATCAAAATATTACATGTTATTTCGACTGCCTTTGCTGAATCCGAAACTCAAACGTTGATGACTTACCATGGTCCATCACCAGATATATTAAACGTCAAAGTCTTAATGTTTTGCCACGCGTATTGGAATCCATTATCACCATCTGATGGTCCTGCGTATATAGACTTTTGAAAAAGTGTAATGTTAAGTTAGTGAAAAAGTTCAGCAAGTTGAGTGCAAAACACAGTTCTGTACAGCTACACTATACACCAAACTCAAACAAACTACAAGCATACATACACACATACCTGATTATTAACAAAAAGCTGGAAATAATTGTCAACAGCGATAATCATTGTCAAGTTATGGTATCCAGCTCGCACATGGGAAACACATGCTGCCAGCAATGTGGCAGCAGTAAAGATCGTGGTATATGAAAGCAGCTTCATACGATATCGGGTCCGAATCCAAATATTGAAGTTTCCTTGGTTATTTTAGTGGGATGATGGATATGAGTGTGTGATAACAATGTCTTCTTTCTTGAGGGTTGAGGGTTGTGGAAGCTAAAGAAGCGGCTGGAATTTCGTACCCTTGACACCATCGAGAGGGTCACTCGCGATGTTCATAGCGCTTTTGAAGCCTGTGGAGCGTGTCTAATAGTGTGTTGTTGCTTGTCGCTATTGTTTTCCACGTTTGCGTAATTCTGGTTTCTTTTTACTGGGAACACACCCGAACAAAAAACCTTTCGATGACACATCGGATGGAATCAATTCCAAAATCCCACTCCTAATGAAACACACTTTTGAAATACTTACGCAAGAAAACTCCTATTCTACACTTCTTAAGTGAACGATTCTATGCTGTAGAAACAGTGCTCTCAAACATGGTTGCCCAATTAGTAGAACAGCAATCCTTTCGACTCTTGAAACATGTCATCCGATGCTTCTTATGAACTACAAAAAATAACATGATGTTTATTTCCCCTCCTTCTATGCAACAGTTTCAGTGTGATGCGACCCCTGTTCCAACACCGTATCTTCCAGCTTTTCTACTATCGGACCAACCACACCATCATCACTACTATGATGATTCTCTTCTTCTTGTACTTCCTCTCCCTTTGTTATATCTGACGATGTTTGATTCTCTGTTGTTGAGACTTCAGGATCGTTAAGTAGTGCTCCTGGTTCATGCCTCTCTTCAGAATCACTCACTACAGCAGCACTCGGTATAGCATCTGGTATTACATCTGCAGTCGATTGTGGTGATGCTACTACAGGCTCGTCCAAAGTTATAAGATTACTTGCATCACTGCTTGGCTCTTGCCCCAACTCAGTGCTAGCGGGACCCTCAACACTACCACCACCAGCTTCCTGAGCAGACAAACTCAATGCAAGTGCCAACTGCAATTCATACTCTTCGATTTCAGCCCGTTCAGGTGACGTCAATCCAATACGATTAATCATTGCCGGATCATGGAAGTCTGAATGGGGGATAGTGTTATTACCATTATTGGTTGGTGATTGTCGTAATTGTTGGTGTGGAGAGTTGTTATCCGTCTCGTCTTCTCCGTAATACACGTTCGGATTACCGGGATACTGACCGGCTCGACCAGGGAATGCAGATAGCAGCCGTTGAGGAGGTCGTTGACTCGTAGTATAATCATCTGCAGAGAATTCACGATCGAATTCTCGTTCCGCTTGCTCTATAGCTCTACGTGTGGCGGGATCTATCATACGCTGCGGATCCATTGATGTCTTCCTTCTTGCTGTTGAAGGACTTTCTGCTGTTGGTCCGTCACCGGCCAGCAAACTCGTAAATGTCCGTCCAAGACCTTCTGAAAAGGATCGTAATCGAGTTACAGCAGCACTAGCACTCGATGCACCAGTACTAATATTACTATTACTACCATTGGCTGCTGTACTAGAATCCAGTTTTGGATTAGACGGTATTCGTCGACCACCTACACCACCGTAATCTGGTCCTGTTGATTTATCTGAGCCAACAATACTATTCCCATTTTCATCTACTATGGCCTCTACACCATTGCCATCTACACCAGCATGTTGAGATGCAGCGGTAGCTCCCAAAGCAGCATTACTAGGTCTACCGCGAACTCCATCTACAAAGTGATCCATCGTCACAGCTACGTCCTTGAATAAGCTATTGAAGAATCCCGTGGTATTCGTAATGACTTTATTAAGATCGGGATTACTTGGTTGGGAGGTGAGTCTTGGCCGTTTTGTGAGATCGCGGTCAGCAGGTTCTCCAGGCGATTGCGGCGTTGGCGAGAGCGGTAGTAGGTCTGGTTTTTGACCAGTTTCGACGGGTGATATTTGAATGTTGCTAAATAGAGGTTGATTAATTGACTTCCTTCAAGTTCTGAATTTGGTTTTTTGCCTTACTAGGTAAGGAAATCCTCAGGCGGTATAGTCAACGATTTGATGCTCAAGTTATATATGAATGACACAGCGCCCATCTAACCATGATCAGCTGATTAGTTCACTTGAGCAAAAAAAGATAAATTAAGAAGGGCTGTACCATGGTAGTCAAGTAATATTGGTTTTGACCCTTATCTAGCTCAGACTGATGTCTAAACCTCATAATGTACCTACAATGGGCTTGGTTTAGTCATTGCAACAGATGTTGCCAACAATCCAAATGTCTTACTTGATGTTTGCAATGATATTTGGAGGATTTGCACGTATTATGATGAGGATCAAAACAGGAAGTAGGTGATCACTTCCAGCATTCTCGGTTGTCTTTTTGATTAGATCTAGATCAATACGGCATGTTCAGCAAGTCGATCATTGAGACAAGCATTGGGATCAAACTTACCAACAGCTAGCTGCACTGTATTTTGTATAATGACGAGCTTGTCTCGTGGACTTTTGAAGCCATTCACTTTGAGTAGCTCGGCTTGAGCGACTTCAATTGCCGATTCCAGACTGAATGGTAGATCAAGATGGCGTTCCTGAAATATATTGAGTATCAATAACAATCCGTCTTTCAGCACAAAAGTCCATATAGTATCGTGACTTACTTGAATCCAACTAAACTCCTGGATCTTCTTTGTCAAATGAGTAGCCATTTTGGGTTCTTCTGAATTGGCGGGACAAAAGACTGATTCGTATATCTTTGTCATGACCAACTAGGATAAAGAGTGTTAGCTACATATAAACACGTAACTCTGTTCACACGCTCATTCAGCCACAAACTGCCACCTTTTCCCATCCTTCACGAATCCACGTAGACTGTTCGTCTTCATCAGAGTCCTTGTCCTGAGCAGCCTCGTCCTTCTTGTCCTTGTTCAAGATTGGATTCTAACCAAATGTTCCAATGTGTGTCAGATTACCCCAGATGACCCCAAGCAACAAACTTTTGCGATCAAAGCGACTATGATATACCTGTAATGACTCTGTATAAATGGAGTCTATGAACTTGAGGACCAGCCTCCTCTGCTGCAAGATGGGTCTCTGAGTGGCATTGAATGCAGATAGGAAGGACTTGAGCTTCTGGACCAATGGCGAGCAGTCATTCTGGCGTAGGTCACTGAGGAAGCGATCAAAGTCGAATGTGCTCATGTCGATGCAGATACCTTCATCGCGCTGGATTTGGTGCTGTTTCTGGACAATCAGATTGCAGAGTTTGGAAGGAGAGATGCTGTGGTGGAAGGAGAGTATAGAGAGTAGTAGAGGCATTCTCTACGTGTATTATCGCATATATAGTATGTATCTGGCTCTGGAAGGATCAGACTAGCGATGTTCATGTGGACAGAGCTGCTGCTTCGAATCACAACTTCAAAACGTGACAATCACGCTCAATCCAGAACCAGCGCTCACAGACGCATGCCATCACGTTCCGATCACGATTTATCACCTCTGACTTTGCACTCTTTCTCTGTCTTGAACTTTCTGCAATCGCACTCGACAAAAACATTAACTGTCGCCTTGTTGGATAGTCCAGTCAACCTCAACCCACCCTCATACATTCCATTATATTCCTCGTATACAATTGACCACGATGACTTCTATAGCTGCTAGATTAACACGATTCAGCACATGTGATTTAGCAGACTCATTGACAAAGCTAGGCATAAACAGCTTCATTCCTGACGTGACTATGAGGTCGCCACTACCTACCGCTACTGGATCATCAACCAGGATTGCTGGTCCTGCTCATACCGTCGAGTTTGTCGATGCAAATGATACTACATCACCAAAGAGTGGTGTCAATCAAGTCGACTCGGCACCATCTGGCTCGATTGTGGTAATCAAGACACCGCATGGCGCTATAAATGCTGTTTGGGGTGGTTTGGTATGTCGTAGTTGCTCAACTCTATGAACTGGACTAAGCTTACGTCGTTCACTCATAGATGTCAGCACGAGCACAACACCTCAACGTAGCGGGAACAATCATCGAAGGCAGATGCAGAGACTTGAACGAACAATACGCATTCAACTATCCGCTATGGGCTTCTGGAACTTCTACTCTTGGCGTCAATGGCTACTGTCGTGTCGCGACTGTCGGCAGTGCAATCACGCTCGCTGCACATACAAAGTACCCTGTTACTGTGAACTCGAAGGACTGGATTGTAGCTGATATTGATGGCGTGGTGCGAGTGCCTGCTGAGCGGGTGGAAGAGGTGTTGACTTTGGTTGCAGAGATGGAGGAAGTGGATGCGCTGTGTATGCAGGATATCAAAGGTATGTATGGAGTTCATCCAGGAGTTTCATTTTAGAGTGTGGTTTGACGCCTTGTTTAAATACAGGTGGACGGTCAATGGCTGAAACGTTCAAAGAGAGGAGGAAACCAAAGTAAGGCATCTATATTTCAAGCTCGTCGCTATAGATTGTGGTGTTTCTCACATATCTTGTAGAATGTAAAAATATTGAGTGCTATCAGAATACACCTCCATGGTCATCATTTCAATACCTGTTTCTTTTGAGCGTTGTGTCCTTGATCTCCCACCTTTGAACATCAGGAGTACAGCAAAACGACAAACTTCCGTACTAGACAGAATTCAAGCAAACTATACGGTGCTCATTTCTTATATGAGAGGCCATGATAAAATATCCGAGAGACGTGCTTGCAAAATCAAATGTTACAAAAGTAGAGGTCCAAAAAACAACAACCTAGCCTAGGATTCAGCCCAGGTAGGTCCTATAAAAGAAATGTCAGTACACGCTTTCATTCAACCCAACGAAATGTGATCCTATTACGTTTTACTTGGAGGCGACAGCAGCGCAGCATTCCGAGTACCTCCTTTCCCCTTTCGGTGCAATGCACTTGACGTTAAAGTGAAGTGAATGAAAGTCAGAAATCACAATTGCTTTGGGTCTTGAAGCAAAAAATCATGACAAGTCTTACTCAAGGTGTAACTTACTCCGTCGTCGTCGTCGTAGAAAATGGGGTCAATAAACAAGGCTGGGACAACCATGTCCTTGAGCAAAAGCACCTTCGCGTTGACCCATATCTATTCCTGGGTTCATACATCGGTCAATATCCATTCCGGCGACAGCTTGTAGCACGACATAATCACTTGTAAGAGTATCGACTTTTACTTCACAGCAGCCAGCACCACATGTAAAGTAGGGGAGCATCGGTCCATCGGTCCAATGTTTGCAGCAAAGTCACATGTAGGATCTAGAGTCTTGAAGAATCCACGAGCCGTCAAAACTACGCGATCAAAGTAAGCCTTCCTAATAAGAGCCTCCCATGACAAGTCAAGATTAGCTACTGCGAGTGGTTCGAGACGAGCGTTTGTGTGAGCATATTCATACAGCATCGCTGCACCATTATATCTGAAGATGCAGACGCACTGTTGTCGACAGCTTCGTCAATATTTGCAGTTGGACAAACAAGATCTTGAATCTAGCTTGGAAGATGTATCATCCCCGCGTCTGGTTAACTTATAATAGAAAAGTTTCTCAAACCGAGACGAGAGTTGATCTTACAGCATATCGAAACTGCTGCGTGTGTCTGATACCATCACCGGCTGCAGAATTCATGATCCCATTACCTCATGTTAGAGGCGATGCAGAATGTACAAATATATTTTATGAGGTCTCGGTCTGCAAACTATTAATACAGTCTGTCTTTAGTTCCCAGCCAAAGGGAGGATCAGTCTATCAAAAACATCACACCAGACGGGAGACAGACCTGAGAATGGGTATGGTATACGAAGTCGGGCCCGACCATGTCTCTCGACAGCATCAACCCCACCAAACCTTGGAGAAGGAAGTCATTTGAGTCTGATGTGCCCAAAACAGTCCACTCCAGAAGTGCACTTACGGAATTCTACACGATCTGAGTAACCTTACCCCATCTCGGAATGGTTGACCGGGTTTCAATAAGAAACGGCGTCGAATTTCCATCGTAGAGTGTTACAACTCCCCAAGAAGCAAACAGTCTCTTGAACTGCTCGTCCACAAATGGCTGCATTTTTGAAACTATATGTAAATCCAGAGAATCCAGCTTGCCTAGATCTGCAGCTAATACTTTACGCCCACTGGGAAGAAGCGATTCTGTTGCTGTTATTTGTGCCAACCGCGACTTGAGGGTAGACGAGCCAATAGCCGATCCAGTATAAGAATTACCATTCGCAGCCTTAGCAAATGACGTTGGTATCGCTACATGTACTGGATTATCGTATTTGAATTGCGGTCCTTCTTGTTCGACGTCCCAAGTATCATTTACGTGGCTCCAGCTAGCTATAGAGCATTCAAATACTAATAAACCATTTCTAGCAATTATTCTATACCACTGTTCTACAATGTCACTCTTCATAGGAGTCAAATACCGGAATGTCGAGTAATCAACGACAATCAAATCAAACAGTCCATCGGGTATACACTTCAGAGCTTCCATATTCTCGAAATCCATCCATAAATAAAGAGATTCGTTTCCTTCGATGTCCCTAAATGCTCCTCCAAAACGATCTATGTAAATCCAGATGTAATCATCGAGTTGATGATCCGTGACAATGACCTTGTCTTTTGGACCACGACCTAGAATTGCTGCTAATTTACGTTTATCATTGCGTTTCTTGACTATTTTATTCACTAGAGCCGGTAGTGAACATGTCAAACAGTCTTCCTGCGATGAATGTTGATGTTTGGAAAAGACTTCGTGGCCAAAGCGACCCCACAAATCACTGCTAGTAGCCTCACTAAATCCTATAGACATTGTCACTCATAGAAAGGAACGGCGTTACCTCCTTGTTTGTTTCGACAATTTAGAATGTTGACTTTCAAGTCAATTGGTGAAGTGAGTGACGCGGATGAACATTGCCAAGAAAGCACCCCCAATTTACTAGTAAAATGGCACTATTCTATTCGGACAGTACAAAACGCTACAGGTTTCTGTAATTTTGCTAAACAACTATCGTGACCTATGATCGAGGCACATTTCTTCTGTTCTACTATACTCCACCAATCTATCACATAAAGAAATCTGGAAGCAAACGAAACGGAGTGAAATATGGTTTCTGGCAAACTGGCGTATAAATCTTTGAAAGGGCATTCAGTACGTTTTGTCTCGCCGCAACCTTGGAACGACTTGAACGAAATCGAAAGAGTGTCACTAGTTAGTTATATCCGCCAACTAGCTCTTCTTACGCAAGCACAGCTCTTATTCCAGATCTTGGCTCTCCCTTACAAGACAATGAGGGAAGATGACCCCTTGTGCCTCCATCACTTCATTCCCCAACAAGTGAACACAAGCGGAAGGAGTACGTTCAGGGAAGGCAGGCTCTTCCTTCGCCTTTGACATGTACATCAACAGCAGCTTCAGGTGCTTGATCTCCTTCATCATCTTTACCAGAATCTTCAGCTCCTACTTGTTGCGACCCATTATCAAGCTCCATATTTTCATCGTCATCTTCTTGTTGTTGCTGACCACTAGATTGTTCATTGGTTGGGAAGAATCTAAAGAAAGTTCAAGGTGCCAATACTACTGCTGTTAGTTATCATGAACCCCAATATTCTTATAGCACAAACACCTTGTTCCTTTAGTTGAAGCAAAGTTATATTTTGCAGCTTTACACCATCAAATACCATTTCTCCCCTTACTGGCACTTCTTTAGAATTGTTTTTATGGTATCAACCCAAATAAACCCCCTGTTTTAATACCACCATTTCGAATCACGGACTACATTATAGGTTCCCAACTCCTTTCGTTCTACAATACCCAAGTCATCAATCATTGGCTTGAGAGCTTTAAGGTATTGTTGATATTGTTCCTTCTTTTCGACCTTGTTTTCCAAGGCTTCGAGGATACGGACTGCAGTTGGGAATGTGTTAAGTCGACGACAGGCCGTGAGAGCATCCTGGATGACTTCCAATGAAGGGACCCAGTCAGCGGCAAAGATGAGATTGAGACCTCTTTCTAGTTCAAAGTCGTCCAAGTCTGCGGATGAGAAGTGAGTTCGCCATTTAGTGACATATCCGTTGTAGTCTGTTTCGGGAGCGAGCTCAGCAGAGTAGGAGCGGATGATGGTTGTTGGGAGTGCGAATCGAGTGCCTATTGATTTGTTTATATGGCATGTCAGAGATGCTCTCACGAAATGTAATAAACCGAAAAAGAGTGAAAAAAGCAACTTTTTGACGTACGCTGAGCTAATGATAATACTCGTAGACGATGAGCTGATGGTGCTAGTCTGGTAGCTATGCTTAAGCGGTTCATGGCTGCCTTTACTCGTCGACTTTACTTATGACTCTTGTCGCTGTGTTTGGAGGAAATACAAAATTGCTAAAAGGGGAGCTAATGCCAACAACCGGGTCTATCTAATATGAGATAAATAATGTGTATCGAGGTTAATGAGACCAAATTCGCCAGACTCTCTCTTTTCCTCGCGTGAAACACGTCACTCGTCATGTCAGATACTCTATACAGAAACTTACGACATTTTACAGATTTTGACAGACTCTACTAGACATCTCATGTATAAATTCTAAATTCGACGTACTATGCGTGACTGATGTTCTATATCTCACCAATAACCAACATCAAATCCAATACTCTCACTCCGCCAATTCAACAAATAATGGTCGCTCCTTTGTTGGGCAAATATAAGGCAAAACTAGTCTTACATAGATATCTATCAACATTCTTAGGTGGATTTAGAGTCCCATATCAAGGAACTCCTCCCTTTCATTACTTGATCTGGCTGCTCGCACTCTTCATCTTTTGGGCACTTGCTGAACTGTTAACCGCGACCATTGAAGACGACGGAATCGACAGATCAGTCTATTTCGTTAGCATCACAAGTCTCATTTTCGGAGGTGCGGTTGGCTTCTACCACCAAAGTGTGCCCTTCATCAAATTCAATAACATTGTGTGTTTTTTACGCAAACGTCTAGTTCTCGTTGGGATATGTCTAGTCAGCTTATGGACGGTCGGGCTTCTGCTACAACGACGAGATTTTGGATTATCGTCGCCGATCGATCACGCTGATGAAGATGCGGATCTCATGTCGCTGGGAGATTCGTTTAGATTCCTTTTTCAGCTACCAAAGTCGCTACTCCAGGCTCTATGTAAAGTAGTCGTTTCTGTGCTCGCATTGCCGTTTGCAATGAGCAGACTGAGTATAGGTCTACTGCCGTAAGTCGAGAGTCTTTGACAAATCGTAACAAACAGTTTGGCCCAACACACACTTATGATATAGATTCGGCAATCTTTCTGTTATTGCACACACATTTGGATGGCTGAGTGTATCCATAGCGCAGTGGAGTATAACAAGGTATGCTCGGCCGTTGTGTTTGAGATGAATCCCAATCTCATCACCTCACACCTCCACTTCATCGCAGCTCTGCACCACCTGAACCTAGCACGACCTATTCCACCGACGATTGGGGAATTGACACATTTTCGCGTATTACTCATGTGGTTGTGTTACTAGCATTGAATACTATTGGGGTAAGTTGTTGCTCCGTAAACGGATTGCGTTAGGCTTTTTTTAGCCTTATCGCTAAAATACCCATCAAATAGGCTACATACTCTTCCACACTAGCAAGCGCATCTATGATAATACTTTGCACCCTGCCACTACTATGGGTCCTAGGCATAATACCATCTCTACGAAACTTGACTGAATGGACACTCGAAGTAGTCAACATGTGTCTACTTGGAGGAACAACCATGTCAACCTTCATACTCTTAACCTTCCAAGTCTGTTTTGCATCAGCATGTATCGCTATAACATGGGCTCTAGCCCGCAATTCATCATCAGCAACAGCACCGTTCGTGTGGATGGCCATAATATGCACGTTAACTGGATCCCGAGGATTCAACAACCCGTATTCTATATCGGGACCGTTCATAGCCGTTGAATTGGGATGGACGCTTGTGAGGACGATCATAGCTGGTGTTTTGGTTGGTCAGTTGACTGCAGTTAGTTCTGCTGCTGGATGGATTATAGTAGGATGTGGTGCCGCTCAATACGTTTCATATGTGGCAAGTCAGCCATACGTATTTTCGATACTCGCAAACCCTTTGGCAAAGATCACACAATGGCGTAGTATACAAGTGTCGCAAATCGTGGTGCATCATGCCACACCATTCTTGATACAGTGTCTTATATCAACCAGTGCTTTTACGAGTGCAAGCACTGAACCCGAGATCTGGATCTGGATTATGACGTTTCGTATCATGAGACGTGCTTGGGTGAACGTTACTGATTCGGCAGTTGAAGTGGCTGTTGTGTTTTTGATCTCGTTAAACTCCAGCTTAAGCGACTGGAACAATATTAGCTTTGTTAGTCGATGCTTTATAGTTGGACTGTTATGGGATCGTGTCAGGACTTTCGTAAATCAGTTATGGCTGGTTGGAAATTCTTGGGTGTGGTTTCTGGTATGACTCAGCTCTCGTACCTTACCGCTCAAACCGAGGGAAATAACTTACATTAATTCTCCTGATCTGACTCCTCAGTTCAGTAAAAAGCAAAGAAGGAACTCATGGCCCATCATGCTTTCAATTGGCATCGTGACGTTACCAATCACCTTGGCAATCATCGCAATTGCCACAATATTGGACGCACCACTAGTGCCACTATTCGGTTTGCCCTTTGTTTGGATTGGGTTTCCTCGCATTGCTCGATTTTGGCCCAATACAGGTATTCAAACGTTTAAGTAACAGCGGAAACCCTTGACTAATTGTACTCTTTCCTCAGGCTCAGAAGCACCACACTCTGCAGACTCGACTCTCTACTCATCACTAGCACCACCTCTCCTCAAAGAAATATCACGAAAATGCCAATCAAGACTATCTCCAGCACGAATCGGAACCACATACCTCGCCCGTCAAGAATCCCGCATCTTATTGATCCGAATCGTATCAACCAGTTTCGAAGGTATCACAGTTTCATTACGAGGCCTAGAACTACAAGGCACAAGCTGTCATGCTGTTGAAGGCAGACAACTTGATCGTGTGTTTGAGAGTGGGTGTTTGGATAGTAAGGACACCAAACCGAAGGTTGTGCTAAATCAAGACTGGCTAAGTGCGCTACAACCATTGGCATCACTGGATGTTGAGACTTATTCGGATTCAAGATTTTCAATGGTTGGAATTATGGATTCGCCTGATAATCTCAAGAAACTGCCAAGTTTGTTTTTCAAGGCTCTTGTATGGCTCATGTTTCGAGATGCCGATCTTGCGCTGGATACGTAAGTCATTCAGCAAAAAAATGGAATTTGATATGATTGACACAACACGTCGTTGAATAGATGGAAGAATCTACCCGTATCTCGGGACGCCATACAATTATCCCAACGTCAATTTCCTGTATTGTGGTGGCAGTATCTCAAAGGACGCAACGACGTAACATCTGAACCAGGTGTATCGTCCATACCGGATCTCGTCATTCGGCCAGCAGACACACTGTTTATGGCGACAGCTGCTGCTTGCTTTTGTGTATATCTGGGATTTGGTAAATGCTCCTGTTGCAATGCATCTTCTGTTAGAGTTTTTCTCTGCTCACCAGTTTTATGAACTTGGTGTCGTTTTTTATAGAAGAGTACAATGAAAGCGTGACACTTCCGGACCTGCCCTACCGACTCATGCAAGGCAAAACATCAACCACATCTCAACATCGTCAATGGATGATGAATGCAGAACAAAAGCCCTTGTTATCCTATTGTCAGTTGGCTGGACGATACGCTGTTCGTGCAGTGTTTGAAAATGCAGCTATACCTTCGACTGGTGCATTTGATGAACTGGAAGTGAGTTCATTTGTCCTCACCATCCGATGCTCTCTTTCTGCCATTTCTGAAAACTAACAAATCAACCCAAAAATTATTACAGAAACAACTGGACCAGTGGCACAAGAATGATTTCGTTGGTTTGGATCCAAGTGTGGATGTCAACAGTTCCGCAGAGTGGGATAAAGCTGTGCGACATAAGAGGAAGACATTGTTTGGAGTTTCCAAAGACAAGAATGGTGGGAGCTTGTATGCTCGAGTCATGCATCTTGGGATGCAGCGCGTGGCTTTGGGTGAATTGAATTCTGAGGTTGTTAGAGTAAGTCATTGGAAATACGTTGATTGACCGTTGGATATTTTGCATACGTTCTGAAAGCTGAATGTTCGAGATTGACTCCAAAACCTAAACATCTGTGTTGATAGGGAATATGGGCTAATCTATCTTTCGAACTGTTATATATGACCAACGACGATGACGGTATGGCTGCGCTCCATGTATCCGATTTTTTTCGCTCTCCTGTTGACACTATTTTTCTGTTACAGAACGAAACAGCTTACAAGCCCACGAAGGCCTCTTCCGCAACATCATAACCCAAGCCGCAGATCCACCACTAGGCTACCCAGTCTGGTGCTCAACAGGTCAAATCGACCAAGCAGGGATATCCTCTGCCACAAGATTCATTCATTCGATATGGACTAGTCTGGTAAATCGATTCCATGCGACGACGTTAAAGAGGAGAAAGACGAAGCAGCAGAGGAAGAGAGTAGCGCCGTTGAGAACGTTGCCGGCTGATTCACCCGCTGATTTACGGCCGACAGAGTTGGAACTTGATGAGCTTTGTGATGCGTTGCACGATATGTAGATGGTTTGTGTTGTTTGTCGTAGATATGTATACGATACACTTTCAGACAGTGGAACGTGGTTGTTTATGTTATTATTGGGTTGTGATGCCGACCGCTTTACTTTCGATCACCTCCTTATTATGCCAGCAAGAAAAATGAGTGTCAGCCGAATGCTGAAGCAGCCGTGATCGTAGATCACGCATCTCAATAGTAGATCAAAGTCGTTCTCATAGCAAAACAAGCCTCATCTGCTGTGATGATGTGGCTCAATCGAGTGCTAATCTTGTTCGAAGATTGACGTCCAATGAATTCTGATACTTCAATTGACAAAAGCAGATCAAAGATCAATAAATCAACATTGATCAATCAGCGTATTTTTCAACAAATCCAAAAAGATCATGGCGTGCCCTGGCAGTTTCAACGTCCTACACATCAAAGGAGCTGGTCTTGACCAGCGAAGTCGGTAGCCGCTACGTATCATATAGTGGTCAGTAGCGAGAGTAATCACCGAATCAATTCCTGGCGCTACGCGCCCCAAGAGTCCTCCTTCCAATGCCACTGAGCTATTCGTCCTTTGCTATAACAAGATGCAACCTGTGTTGTTTATATACCACACAGAGAGAGATTTGAAGATTTTGTTGAGTGTGAGAGGACATACTGATAAGTAGAGGTAGTCATTCGTTCTTGTTTCTTGAAATGCGCGTGCTGTATTTATGGTGTTTAGGTTTTGGGGTTGAATACACCATACAAGGACGCATCTGTTGCTAATCGTATCTAGATCATGTCATAGATTACTGCTAAAAGTCACATCCGTGATAGCCGTGACTGCCCTAATGTTGGGTAAAGTATCCGTTTTCTCGCATTGCGTTCGTTGTTCAAGAAGGGACGAAACTGCCAACACAACCTTTGAATGTTAGATATGCGTTGCCTTACCACACCTTGATCTTCTTAATATGGATCATTAAAGACACTGGAATTACTGGAATGGACATTCGAAGTAATCAACTTTGGCTGGCTCTCCTGATTTTCTCAATTGCCTTGCCATTTGACAGTCGTCGCTAGTTGCGACATCATTGGACGTACCGCTGCTGCCGTGATTCAGATTGCTCTTGGTTTGGACTGGATTCCCTCGCATCGCCAGATTCGTTGGAAATTGCCGAGGTTGTCGTTCAAATCTCGTGCTATGGCTAGTGTTTCAGGAGGCTGATCTTGCGCTGGATTCGTGGACCTATGAGCTCAGATTAATTTTCGAACTCGATGTATTGACATTCTGGATTTGTGCTCAAAAAACTCCTTGATCCCAATGATTGAAGTACTGAATTTTTCAGTATCCACACTGGACGATTGTGTTGGGAATCCTGCGATTCCGGCCTTGGTTTGTAAGATTAAAATCATTTCAAAATCTCGCGATAATCTAACCTCGCGATAATCCAAAAATGCTCGACGTCCATTCTGCAGCTGAACAACAATTCGTAAGAAAATCCCAAAGTCAAGATGCAAGGAGGGAAAGCACTGCCTTCAAGAGCAAGAAATTAGATCCGGAAGTTGCCATTTGTAGGAAATTCTGGCTCTTGACTGGCGTTTCACTTACAATGGGACTGTCTCTAGTAATATGGCTGTTTTATGAACTGATTGCAGGTAGAATGGTAAATGCTGATTTTGCTGGTGTAGCCGAAACAATGGTGAGCAGTGTTGATTTTTATATGGCGGTGTTGCCATTGCTCGTCCTTCGAAACATAGCACTCTAACCACACATGATTATTTTCTGACAGACTATTATGCAACCTTTAGTAGACTGTAAGGAAAAGCACTGATTTCTGAAAAAACTGTCACTTGTGTCTTACTTTTCTTTCAAAACTAGCCTCTTTGATCTTCTATATGGACCTTTCAGTACGCACCAAGGTTCTATCGTCGTTTGGATGGAAGCAAGAATTTAAGGATGTGAATGGCCCCCAACGCCCAAGTATAGACGCATTCCATGGCATAATCATTTTAATTTACTTTCCGGAACTACTACTCGGATTGCAAGGTCACTCTACTCAATATCAAGCAACACCTTAAAATATTTCCGTTTTGCTCTCTCTTTTGTCTGTTGGTGAACTCCCGCTTATACAAATCAAGATTCCGTTTGAATTATTTCGAGATTTTCAGATATTGCCTCACTCAGGCCCTATGGATGGAAGAACAAGAACATTTTATGTATCCATTGGTTCATTGGCGGCCGCTGTATTACCCTGATGACGATGGTGATATATCTCGGTTATCATGTCTCCTTTTTCGCCTTCCAGTGACACCGTTCCCCTAGCTCACGCAGGCCTCTTCCCAAGCAAAGTCACCTAACACGCAGATCTACGACCAGAGTGCCAGTATGGTGATCTTCAGATTAAGTCTGCCAAGCAGAAGTATCCTCAGCAACAAGATTCATTCACTCCATATGGACTAACCTCGTGAATCGATTCAACGTGACGGCGTTAGGGAGGAGGGAAACTAGACAGCAGTGGAAGAGAGCTGCGCCTTTGAGATCTTTGCGTGATTCGCCTGGCTGATATACGACCGACTAAGGAACTCGACGAGCTTTGTGTTTGTTGTGTTGGAAAACATTTCAGCTATTTGCATTCTATGATTTCATATTGTAGATACGCTGCAATACACGTAAAAAAATTCAGAATACAATTCTCATTCCGTTCGTAGTTTTTTGATGCGGCGATATTTTTCAAAAATCACACTTCACAGCTGAAGATAGGTTAGTAGAACTTCTGTGTGGGTAGAATGGAATTGTTTGCACTTTGATGAGTGACGAAGAAGAAGAAGATCCAACGTAAGTCGTAAGCTGGCTATTTTCCCGTAACTCTTTGAGGGTTTTCAGTGTGGTGATTGTTTCAAACCAAATCCCAAAAAATCGTATATACCGGTCGCTGACCATACCTTGTATCTTTAGGATGCCTATCGCAAAACAGCTTGGAAATCATGTTCAAGTAACGAAAAACTTGCAAAGGGCTCGTGTACGTTGCTGTTGACATTTACATCAAAACATTTGAAGCTCACGATTTCTATTTTTTTTCCCAGATTCGAGCAATAGCTACAATCGAAAGCATCGTATCTGCAACACCGACCGTAAAAGTCCTGACTCTAAAAGTATCTGCCACAGTACCAGACACAAACCTCAAAAAATCATGGCTGCAGTTATCAGGAATAGGAGAAGATGAATCGGCCAACACCACCAATAACGAAAAGTTTACCTTCAAAGCTGGACAATGGGTTGATACATTCATCCCAACCACTTCTTCTGTCGGTGGATTCTCTCTGGTGTCGACTCCAACCATGTTATCAACAACAGGACGATTTGAGTTGGCTATAAAACGAGCTCCAAAGAACCCAGTCGCTGAATACCTGCACCAGAAGGCCCTGCCGGGAGATACAATCCAAGTACGAGTCGGTGGTAACTTCTACAGTGAAACCAAACACAATGAACACGCTGGATTCCTCCTGATAGCAGGTGGTGTTGGCATAAACCCGATAATATCCATCATGACGGACGTACTCGAGAAATGTCCATGGAAGAAATGCCATATCATGTATGCAATCAAATCATTGGACGAGTGTCTATTTAGAGATCGGATTAGAGAGCTCGTAGCTAATTCAGAGGGAACCGTATCTGCTACTGTATACCTGTCACAGCAAACTGCTACGCTAGATGAAGCCGATGGACTGGTGATAGAGAATAGAAGGCTAGGAAAAGAGGATTTGGCTAGTGCTCTTGAATGTGCTGAGATTGATAAGGCAGCAACAACTCACAGTATATATTTATGTGGACCTCCTTCACTAGAACAGGATGTGATGCAGGGTCTAGAGGAGCTTGGAGTCAATCCCCAGGTTATTGCCAATGAGAAGTGGTGGTGAAGGAAAATAGAGACCACACATGACATAATGTTAAAAACACGCTGCTACAATCCCATCTCATCTAAATAATAAATTATATCACCACAGGATGATTCACCACGTTTTGGAACCGTCATGCCCCCACTTTCCAACATTCGGCTTGTTGGAACAAACAAGGCCCGTATTGGACCATACATATCCTTCCAATCACCAAAGGGTTTTTTGTTTTCAGTTTTGCGAGTGCAACAATTTTGTCACCGCAAAAAAGCTACGCGACTCTGTTTTAACTTGTACGTGATATACCTGAAATATCCATACTCGCGAATGCCTGTGGTAGGTCCATCTGCACGAAACCCAACCGCGCAACAACACCAAAACCACGCAAAACAAAATATCGATGTGCAGACACATCTAAAATTCTGTAGATGCTTTCAAGGTATTACTAAGATGTTTCATTTTCGTCTGAATTTAATACTAATTTCTCTGCCTGTTTCTTCTAGCTCACCAAATCCTAACGATTCAGTCATCAGCAATCCTACATTTCAGAAACTATTTGCGAGAGACCAAGAGACTTATTGCTAATGGGACGATACCGAATTACAAGAGTGCTCTGACGAGGAGAGCGAATGAGTCTAGTGAAGGTGTCACGCTGGGTGTGCCTGTGTCGATATTGATGGATGCGGCAGTAAGTCGAGTTCATGGTTTTTAGGCAGACCAAACCACTCACGCCTTTTATGAAATAGGAGCTACTGCGACACTCTATCTTCTTAAAAGATGCCTTCTATCAATTAGACAGGGTTTCTCTAGCAGCTCTCCGAAAGCAGTAAGCCCATCATCCAACCACGACGTGTGTCAACCATTAAGAAGTTCCAACTAACTCTGATACTTTTTCAAATTAGTTATCCACCGAAAAAGGACTCGAAAATCCGCAAACGAGAACCCGAACACCTCGAACGTAAACTAATCGCCCATAAACAATTAACCAAACCATCATCAGCAAGATCCTATTCACCAGAATGGCATCTCGTCAAATCCAAAATAATACCACGGAAACTCAAATTCGCTAAATGGAAGGAGACGGGATTGAAATTGGGGTCTTCGCCGTTACGGAATTCGTGGACTTTGGAAGCAGAAGAAGATGATGATGAAGTCGATGAAATTGTAGGAGAGCAAGTCAGTATCATTATCAGTACGATAGTAGCAATACAAGCACTACCACCGCCATCGGTCGTGCCAGCACCAAAACCACCAACGATATCGGTCGAGCCAGTACCAGACGATCCAGACTGTATCGAAGTCATCAATCCAGAATCCAAAATCTCGTCCACCCTACCATGTGAATTCGACGTTCGACGAGATTCAGGATACGTTGATACTCCAGCTGCAACCACTCCAAAGCCATTTTCTGAAGGGATTGATATTACAACATCCTCACCATCACCAGCATTACACCAACCTCTACCACAGCCAGCATCACAACCACAACCAATACCATCACCAGCAGTCACAGACAAATCATTTACTGCACTTGCAGCAGAAGACACAGACACATCGGCATTCTCAAAAGTCGAATGGCAGGATTTCGATGATCGACAGCCATTACTATGTACAGATGCACTAGCACTGGATGATATACCTGTTGGTGAAGAGTCACCACGACCGTCCCAAAGCAAGACGACTGCTGAATCCGGATCAAGTTGGGGGAATAGATTATGGAAGTGGTGGTGGTCTTCATCTGGAGCGGCAAGTTACTATAATTGATAATGTACGAAATTTCTATATATAAAGTATCAGTCAAGACAATATTACAGTATAAATCTTCAGCTTTGTCTCTCAATCACGATGCAAAGACACAGACTTTAAGACATCAACCACATCATGCAACAATGGCTCAGCAGCAAATACTCCATCTTCATGAAAGTACGATGCGAATGATTTCTTCATGGTTGCTGTAATTGGTTTCTTTTCTGAAGAAGATGATTTTGAGTTGGATTTGGTGGTAGATGATGACAAGCCAAGGACATAATCTGTTGATTCCTTTTTGATGGATGATGTGAGTGTTAGGTGTAACGCTGGGTCCTATTTTGCAACATGTTATTTTCGATTTTTTAGCTATATCATCCAGTAAGAGCAAGGTTTACCAATCCAAGAGGATCTTTTTTCACACCAACAAAAATCACATCCTTTTCGACATATTGCACGTATATCGTTGACCATGTGTTGAATATCACAAACCTACATAAACCCAACGATCAGCAAACAATACACCAAAAAAAGGCTTCTTTCAGTTTCACATACACGACCAGCCCAACAGCGAGCACCAATTTCGTCTGAGCATCCCAAGGCATCATGTACGAGTACAGAGAAGACGAGCCAGCTGCTATGGCAGCGATATATCCCAATACGAGTTTCGTATCTGTATGTGTGTGGTTTTCACTGTATTTTTGGTCTAGTGTCAAGATCTAATACGTTTGATGTGATGAGATGTTTGATGTCCTATTCGCGATTTGAGACTAGACTTCAATACAGTCAATATGCGATTTTTCCAGACGGGTAAATACCTTTCGAACACCATCGTCTATGGTATGTTTCAATTCTGCTAGATTATATTGATTGATTTGGACGGGATTTGATTCTGCTTGAAATATTGAGTTAGAACAACCAACTTGAAGTCAAAACAACGCAATAAACTTACTGTAAGCTTCTAAATATTTGGACTCTTGACTCTTTGGCTCTGGACTCTGAGGTGCCATCTTGTTTTCCTTGGTTTCAACGTGGAAGTGTAAAGTGAGGAGTTTTGAACCTAATTTGAAGCTCACAAGCCAGAGGGCAAAAAAACAGAGAGTACCCATGACAAGCAATGCGTATACATCCTCCTATATTCTTATTTCTTATATTTTGATTTTATACAAGGATGCTTCTTAAAACATTCCCAACTCTTTCACTAGCCCCCTTATAGTATCATCGAGTTGAGCCTGCTTCTCTTCAAAGCTAGCGAAAGAACTACTCAACATCTTTTTCTTACCCTCATCAACTTCCCCACCCCCACTTTCAGTCAACACATCCAACACTTCTCCATGAAACTTTTTGAATGCAGAAAGCTTATCACTATACGCTTTACTCAATTGTAGTGCTCCAGATGCAAGTTTCGGTGCTAGATCCTCGACGGCAGTACTGCCTTCCAATATGGTGGATTGTAGACCTCCCATTGTTATATCGACCGCTTTAAATGTTGATGTATACGAAGTCTTGCTTTTGGCGTCTTTGGCTTTTTCAAAGTCGTATTGCATGTTCTTGAAGAGGACGGTGGCACCTGAGGCGGCTTGAATGATTGAGATTCGGAATGTTGCGATGATGTCGTCCTGTCTTGATTTCTCATCCTATTGAGTAAAAAGACGAGATGTCAGTAGTGATTGCCAAAAAAATGGTCGTCATCCAATAAGGATTTACAGGTATGATGGAAAAGTCCAGCCTCAACACAATCATGGAGAGTACAAACAAAGCAAAGAATACACCTGTAGCCAATAATGGTTTGCGATACAAGTTGTAATCGGCATAATCATATGAAACCTACAAGCAGTTGTGAGAATCTTCACGAAATCAAAGGATTCGTGCATGTTTCTTTTGTGCCAAAGCAAACAGATACAAGAAGCTTACATAGACGATACCATTGTGCTCATCCACTACATTGTTCTTCTCCAATGTAACAGCTGGACGTCCCACAGTATCCAAATACCAGTAAACGATACTTTGACTTTCATGGTCTACTAAGAATGGTGCTGCTACTCGGACATTGCTATATAGAAATTGCAATTTGAAAGGTTAAAAAAATTGTCGCGGCAGATGAAGGTGACGCTTTCAGAACAAGAAAAAATCTTGCCAAGCTCGGATATGCAGAAGCACTCACTCGGCTCCTTCAGGCAAAACGACACGAAGCGTAACCTTATCATGCGTCACATTAGTAGTGCTAGCAATAAACGGTATGGCCAATGCATATTTCGAACCACGATGTCTCAGGAAATCCGACAACGGAACGCTATATCCGTGATACCAAGTATACTTCCATCCACCCCATACAGGATAACGTGGTTTGATTTCCATGACGGATTTCGTTCGTTCGTTACGATATTTGGAAGTGGATACATTTCCCACTGTATCTCTATAAAAGGCATTGTTGGCTTTGGGAGGGAATGTCAGAGTCAATTGACGGAGCACGTTTTGACGATCGTGTGTTGCTGCTGAGAAGGCGTAGTCAATCCGCGAGAATTGGCCCTTCAATCTATGTGTTTTGTAGAGGAGTGAGTGAGAAGCAAAAAAAGCAAGCGCTCTCGAGAATAGGGTCAAAATAAATTTTCAACGTCAACTTACTTGGCACCTTCATTAGCCAACTCGTAATGCTCTTCGACAGACAATTGTCCACCCCAATGACTGACCCATACATCTCTAAACAAGCTCTTTGCCACCAGTACAGGCTTTGAGTCTTCATAGTGTACGTTTATCTCGTTTATTGTGTTTGCAGCAACATCCTTGTATGGTCCATACGTAATAGCGTTGCCAGATTTGGCAGCTGGTGATGGATTTGCAGAGAATGTGATTACGTTCGAGTTTGGTAGTCTATATGTGTTGAGTGTGAGTTTTCAAAACCGCAAAGAAACCGGCACCTCTACAAGTTCAATTACCTGATGGTAGTCTTTTGAGTTGTTGTAGGGTAACCACTGACATAGTTGGCACTTCCAAAGAACTCTAGATACTGTTTATCGGATTGTGGTATTTCGATAGGATACGGGCGAGATCGTTTTGTGAATGCAGCCTTGATTGTGACTGTTCCACTCGACATTGAACTTTTCAGTTTTGCTCGATACATGTGCATTTGACTGTATAGGGGCAGGAAGAGAAAGGATGAGTAATTAAATAATATACATAAAATATAACGCGTAAACCATCAATCGAATATGCATACCTTGTCTGATTTCCCCAAGTAGCCGCAAAGTCGAGTCTGATGCCAGCATCATTGAGCATATCCAGAGAAGCCAGACGACCTGAGCAGGAGAGAGGAAGTGCGAATATATATTCATCGGTTGATTTCCCATCCTCTTCTACCCTGAATGTGACTTTGGTTGTCTCTCTTGTAATGGCACTCGTCAAATCAATTGTTCGTTCGACGTTTTCATTGATGAGAGGTATCCTATCGGATTTGGCACTTGCAAGGCCAAGACATATTAATAGCAGTAGCAGGATACTGCTTATTGGTATAGTAACTATATTCATCTCCGTCGTTTTAAATGGAGAGAATGCCTTGTAGGTGTTTGGTCAAGACGTGAATTGTGAATAGGAAACCGAGGAACAAGGTTGCAAGTTGAAAGAGGTTATGTGGCAATTGAAATTTATATTTTGGTGTCTTTCAAGTGAATACTACTAAGTGGCAACGACAAACAAGACTGGATTTACATTTATGGATTTATATGGTATAGTTCGTTGGACTTAGAAGAACTTCTTTATCTTGTCAAAGATCACAGACGATTTTGACTTTGCAGAACTACCAGACTTGGCACTCTAAAGGATGGGATGTGTAAGTAAGTGAGAAATGCAAACTAATTTTGAATTACGTACAGAGTTGGAGTATGTTCTTGGAAAGTATGTAGTTGGATATGAATACTCTTCACCTAACGAGTGCAGTTGGTCTGGTTCTTGCCAACTAGGCACTTCTACTGCCACATTACTGTTGGCCACCATAGATGCTGGATAGTATGTAATTGGTTGCTCGAATTCACCAGAGAGATAGTGCAGTTGCTGATCCTGATGAGTAGGCACTTTGACTTTGGGAGATGGAGCAGAGAGGATTGATTGCTGCTTCTTGTTGCGTAGCTGAGCGAATGCTTCTACAGATTTGGTAGACATCGTAGATTGAGTAGTTTCGAGCTTGTTGAAGATGCTTTGAGCTTGTTGAAGATGTTTTGAGTTTTAAGAATGTTAGCAGTGTCACGCATCAAGTGATGCTTTAAGTAGTGTCGCCAAAGTGGCTGTACGCACATGTGCCAAAAACAGCTGACTTGCTTTCAAAGCAGCAGGCCGCCAGAGTCTGGGGCCTTCGACAAGTTTCTAGGGATTTTAGATTTTAGGTTCAGTTTCGACCGTAAAATGCCTCATTCTACTACGGATGAATTCCACCTTTAAATTAGACAATCGATCTTCGACGACTATTCTCGCTCGAACACTCGTGTCATACAACAATGCAAAGTAGATGTCATAGGTATATTTGTTGTGTAAATTAATATACTTTGATACCTCATTATACGCCGACCGAGTAGACGCGATTCTCGCATTCCAAACCCAACTATCATCAAACATGTCCTCTCTTTCTCTCACTTAAAGGTGTTAACGTCGCATCGCATCTCTATAACTCTTCAAAGCATCTCATATTTCGCCCGTCAATATCTCAGTTGAAGCTCGCATCGCTGAAGAATTCAGTACTCGCTCAACTCACAACGATTGTATCAAATGACATAGCAAGGATGGTGCCTCCAAATGGGCCTCCAAAGCAGCCTCAGCAGCAGACAGCAGCATCGCCATTAAACTTTGTACGATACTTTGGAGCTAATAATCAACAACCAAGCACATCGTCAACATCAACACCAACACCATCAACATCATCTTCAACATCAATCATAAGCAATAATGGAAGGAAGCATCAACAACTGCAAAATAATCCTCCAATCACATCCAATTTCTCTTTTCAACCTTCTACACCTTCTCGAGTTCGTAAATCATCAACTATATCTGAACATCCAACTGTCAAGAGACCACGCACATCGCCTAGCAAGGAGATTGAAGAAGAAGAAGAAGTAGAAGAGGACGATGATACAGAACAACATTTACAAGTGAGCCAACCTAATAGTGGTGGTGAACAACAACAAGAAGGAGAAGACGATGATCATGAAGAAGACAATGAAAATATCGGAAATGAAGATGGGTTGACACAACAACAGGATCATACTGGTCAAGAAGGAGAAGAAGAAGCTGGTAAAACTGATGATGGGGATCAAGCACCTCAAACTTCTGGCGATGCTCAAGCCAAAATTGAAGGTATATGATGATGACCTGTCACTTCGTTTCAAGAATCTTTCATGTTGAACTCATCAATCGTACGTTATTCTAGAGTTTGCAAACAAGGCTACAACTATCTGTCGTTCATTATTTGAAGGAATTGCAATGTGAGCTCACACACTCTCACCACTGTGATGACACTTGAACCACATCTTCAATCTAGGATGACTCAAATTGAAGACAACTTCAAAGGAGAACTGATTCTACGTCGTCAAAGTATTGAAGAACGTGAAGCTGCATTGCAAGCAAGGAAGAGAGCTATACGAGAACGTACTGCTCCTCTGTTTTAAAACTTGCTGGTGAGTGAGAGTTGTGATAGTGAAGTCCTACGACAATATAAGTTTGACTACTTTGTAAAGAAAGAGTTGTGATGCAGAATGAAGGTGCCGTTTTCAGTTAAAGAAGTGTTTGCAAGTGTTAAAATATTTGATCCCGTCCATCAGGTTCAATTTCCAATATGCGCAATGCGCATTACTGAAAATGCTGCTTGGGATGTCATGATGTCTTGATGCACGTTTATATTATGGATATTTCTTGTTATCAAGGCACGTGTCCCCTCACCATGGGCGGTTTGGGCAGTTTCTGTAGGTAAAAGTAGATTGTCGCTAACACTTTGGCCGAGATAGATATATACAAAAATGTTGTAAACCATAGCTTCTAACACTGCCCAAGTCGATATTATCATAACAACGCTTTTATTATCTAAAGCTAGGTTGTACCTTCTCGTGCGTCGAACTCTCCGCGAACTTGCTAAGTTCAAAAAGCGTCATATGTACCGTTAGTATGACGTTCCTCCTTCCTTTTCAGCCATAGTACGTCCACCTGTATTCATCGCTCAGTCAGATGTATTCCCGTATAAAAGCACCTTCAATATAATACAAACACCGTTGATATCGTTCAGATACAAAGCAACAAAGCTTCTTCCATCTCAGGAACGAACTTTATGATATCGTCTACACAGCGCGTAATCGTACCACACGATCAGAAACACATCGCAGAATGTCGAATGTTGTGTCAAGAAACAAGATAGTATTGGAATTGTGTAATCAGAGGCAATTCATTCCATTTGGCACATAGAGGAGATTTGACTTGGAGCGTTCCGTGCAAAAGCTTCAGCAGATTCTTGTCCTTCACCATTCTCAAAACCACTCCGATAGCTCAAAGCGAGATAACGACTGTAGGCAATCGCCCCATAGAAACAAGTAAGTCCGTAGTCCACATAGCATGCAGTACGGGCATTCCATCAAACTAACTCTCCTTCTCCTGCGTAGGATGGGCAGTACAGGTCAAAAGTTCAAGGACGCTATGAAGAAGGAACCTAAGTGGTTGCAGACAATTCCGCCAGATCCAAAGTTTGGACATAATTATCTGGCCATTGCGCTTGATAACATTGGATTCGATGGTCAGGAATTTTCAAAGACCTTTGGGTTTGGTGAATCATCGTCATCAAGTGCTGGAGTCTCGAGGAGCAACTCGTTGCCGACAATGGGATCTAGATCTGTACGAAGGCAGAGGAGGAGTAACTCGCCTGATAGTGTCAAGTATCATGGATTTGCTCGCAGGTCCTTCTTGTCTCGTCTAGCACCCTTCTACAAAGAGGTTGCTGTTATTTTTGGGCTGTTTCTGGGCATGATGCTTCTGGTTTGGCTCTTTGCTAACGGTAAAATTCAATATCGATCGTGTTTACATGTCTTTGCTGCTTTACCGTGTGATCTGTCATCTCAGTCAACTCATCAGCAACACGTTGACACTCTATAGACCCAAAAGATTACGTCGAAGATTACTATCCAGGCCGCATCCCAGACCGAATACGCAAACACCCAATACCTATACCCGGTGACGTATTGTGGCCACGCCCGAACGACTACACACATGGATATCAATCGATAGGTGTACATCCAGACCTGGAATTCTTCCTCATTGGTCCTCCATCACCACGTCTAGAACGAGCGTTTGCAAGATACAAGAACCTAACATTTGCATCGGGATGTGGCCTTGTTGGTCAGAAATCACATCCAACATACACCACATTCTTACAGCAAGTGCATGTATATATAGAGCTAGGAGACGACGATGGGCCGATACTAGAGCTGGCCGATGAGATGTATACAATGGATGTACCAGCACTGTCAACGCAGGCTAGTATTAATGCGACTACTGTCTATGGGGCTATTCGAGCTCTCGAGACTCTGGCGCAACTGGTACGAGTTGATGAATCTATACCAACGTCATGTAGATATGTAAAACCAGATACGCAAGTGACGTATGTCATCAGGAATGTGCCGTGGTTTATAGCTGATAGCCCGAGGTACAAGCATCGTGGTCTATTGTTGGATACTGCTAGACATTATTTCCCCGTCGAGTATATTGAAAGGATTTTGGATGGGATGTCGTATACCAAGATGAATGTGTTGCATTGGCATATTGTTGATTCACAGGTATGTTTTTCGTGTTTTGTGATGTTAAAACAAGGGAGTTGTCTCATTTCGTAGTGTGTCTTGACTATTTTTTCGCATCGTTAGAGCTTTCCTTTTGTAAGTACGTCCTTCCCTGAATTATCAGCCAATGGTGCTTATTCGCAGGTAAGGCTTACAGCAACATCATGTATCTCAAGCAAGCACTAATACTCGCTTCATATAGGATGAAGTCTATACTCACAGTGAGCATTGGATTCCTTCCGTGACACCTTTTTTGCGTTTCGTGAGATACCACAACATTCAAACTCTGATTCTTGTAGGCACCGTTAAACACTTGGTGGATTACGCAATGGACCGAGGAATTCGTATCATACCTGAATTTGATATGCCTGGACATGCATACGCATGGGGTCTCGGAATGCCAAATTTAACAGTTTGCAATAATGTGCAACCGAATTGGCAAGACTTTTGTGCAGAGGTATAACAAGCGTGAAAGACGCACGATTGAATGTCATTTAGATATCCCAACACTTCGTTTTTTAGCCGCCTTGTGGACAATTAGATCTAACAAACCCATCAACAACCGAAACAATCAAAGCCCTCCTAACCGAAATCTCTCAGCTCTTCCCCGACACTGTAATCCATCTCGGGGCAGACGAAATAAACAAGAACTGCTACCAAACACCCGAAACCGCCCACTACATGATCCAAAACAAGCACTCAAGTATCGACTCCCTAATCGGTGCCTTCATGACCTCCATAATAGAACATACGAAAACCTTAAACAAGACAGTCCATCTATGGGAAGACATAGCACTAGATTTTAAAATCCCGTTTCATCCATCAACGGTTTTCCAGACATGGAGAGGTCAGAGGTCGACTGCTTCCATGACGAAATCGGGGTTTAATGTTGTTGTGACGGATAATACGGCGTGGTATTTGGATTGTGGGTTGGGGAATTTCATTAGTGGGGGCAAGAGTTGGTGTGATCCATTCAAGACTTGGAAGACTATGTATGTCTTTGATCCGATCAATCAATTGAAAGATGTACAGGCTGAGAAGGTGGTTGGTGGAGAGGTTGCTATGTGGACTGAAAGTGTAAGTTGTGCTCCTTCAGCAATCCTTGTGCTTACCGAGCAATGGTTTTTGGTCCTGAAACATTGCTCAATAAGTCCTAACAAACAATACTGCATCTACATCTTTTACTAGGTCGACATCAACAGCCTAGAAACAGTCGTATGGCCAAGAGCTGCAGCTGTGGCTGAAGTATTATGGTCACCCGAATACCTCACAAAGGATACGGCTGAAGCTTCTCCTAGATTAAGCCGATTCCGTGACTTGTTGTTAAAGAGAGGTATATCTGCTTCACCGCTCTTCCCAGCATGGTGTGGTGAACATGGTGGGTGTGGGCCGTCTCACAACTCGGATTTTTGAGTAGTGCCCTGTTTTGGTGAAGAGTATATATTGGTTTAAACTCTATAATCGCATTAACTTGTAATTTGCAACCAAGTGCACAAACATAAATACTAATGTAGAACCAGAACAAACTGACTCGTTCAGGTTGGGCGACAAGGAACAGATATTGTCTAGGTATATTAAAATGGCTCCAGCTACATTAACTCCCATTAATTACTCTTAAACCACTTAATTGGTATCAGCATTACTCCCCAAACAAACGATTCCTTCCTAACCAACCAAACAAACTGACCATCACACTCTTTTTCTATACACGTTCATTTTGGCTGATTTGGCAAAAATCATCACACCTCCCAACGTATTCTCCTTGCTACGATTCTTCAACCTTGATGTGCCTCTTCAACGCTAAAGATCAACAGTGTTAGAAGTTGGATTCGGAATCATCTGATCTCATAGGACCTGAAGACTCTTTTTTGCCTGCTCACCATCAGATCTCGAAAACCCCTTCCCGCATCTCGGACACACAAACGGTCGTTCATTTGTATGTAGTCTCTCGTGTCGACGAACATCATGTCCGCGAACGAATTTGGAAGAGCAGTATTGGCAGTTGAATAGTAATTCTCCTAATTACACACAAGTTTCAGTGTTAGTTGATACGTTGTCACCAATCACCCACAAAAAAATCACAAAGATAAGAACACCATCTGTCGGCCTCACCAGTATGCAACTTCATATGACTCCTCAAGTTATACTGCCTTGTAAACACCTTTTCACATCCCTTAAAAGCACACTTGAATTGTGGTATCTTGAAGTTTCGTGGTTTGCCGATATTCTTCATCAGGTCTGCTATTGCTTCGTTTGCTGCTTCGTCATCGACAATCACCTTTGCCACTATAATATCATCATCATAATGATGTTCCTGTTTGACTTTTGAGCGTTTGAATCTTGTGAATGTCGTTTTAGCAGTGGTGTTGATGGGGCGTGGTGTGGCAGGTGGAGATGAGAGATTATTGGAGGTACGACGACGACTGTCTTTATAATCGTCATCGCTATGTTCCTCTGCTTCAGATTCGGTATCACTGGCTGGTTGTTTGCCAGTGACGTGGCAGGGAGCAACGGTATCGATCTCCTCCTGTTTTATGTCTTGCACCTTTTTGGATGTTCTAGCAGGTCTCTTTGATCTTCTTGGCGTGATAACAGCTGCCTTCCTGCTTGTAACTCGTGTAGTATGTTCCTCACATTCACCAGCCCCTTCAGGCGATATAGGAGGAGACGGCAGCAGCGACATATACTCGTCCATGATCGAATTCGGGCTAGTACACGACCCGGTATCACTACTAGCACTACTAAAAAGCGACGCACAAAACATTTCATCCGCATGTCGTTCTATTACCACATCCGGGTGGAATGGATGCCTATTCTGGCGATATGGGAATGAAGATGGCGGATCGGTCGGGTGCACATCGATAGTATATTCCTGCTGTTGTAAGCACTGTGCGTCGTGGTCTCGTGTGCTTGGCATGGTATCAAGGTGTAAGAAGTGGCTGGATATGTGAAGGTATTCCAGGTATGTTTCAGGCATTCTAAATGGTGGAGGCGGGATTTGCGATGTGTCGATTAGTGGTATATGGGTGTATTGGGACCATGTGAATGCTGATGCGAGAAAATCGGGATCAATATTTGGTATCTGGGTAAGCGTGAATGGGTCGTAACAGGAGTGGTGATGTGGGGTGTATGTGGTGTCGGCCATCTATTAAATATAGTTGAGATAGAGCGGGTGGTTAGTATGCGGGCCTGATGCATCCACTGCTTAAACTGTGGGCGATGCAAGTTTTATTTTTGCGTCAGAAGTTTGGAGTGGCACCAACCACTTGATAACAACAATGTCCCAAATAGACTCTTACTTTGCTCTTGGATCAAGCTGTGTCAACCCTGTTGGTCGTGTCGTGGTATGTAGCGTCGGAACCTTTTAGCATTTGTATCGTTCGCACAATCTCCCACGATTCAGAGCTCGGAGCAATGCCTTGAAAGTCTGGATTGTCCTCATGGCTCCGCCACAGAAAGGGAGCAAGAGGGGTGGCTCGCGAAGAACGTCACTGGGTCGGCAAGAGCTTGACGAGCCCCATAACGGTTACTGCGGAGGGAGTCTCAAGCATCATGACTTTTGCACCGGCTTATATCACGGTACCTGTCTGGATTCTGTCTTTATGCAGGAGTTTGGAGAACTTGTTTCAAGTGGCTCGTGTTGATGTCATTGCAGTTAGCCTTTACACACCGCAGTTTACCAGCATGTGGATGGGAGGACGAAATGGAGTTAGTCGGATGCACGTCCCGGCTCTGATACACCAGCCCTTATATATATCGAGGCTCCTCTTTCATTCGTGCGTCCCTTTGGTGGAGAGCACAGTTTCAGTCCTTCCAGCCGAAATAGACCATTGCAGCCAGACAAGGAACTTGCAAAATATCGACAATCGCATTCGTCCCTTCTAGCACTATATACGTTGATGCTTAGTTGCATTCACAACCTACGCGAACTACGCCTTGCAACACGCCTTTTACCAGGTCCGATTTGGAGGATGACCTTGGGTGTATTGCTATTTAGCAGGTACTAGGTCCATCTAGGCAATCTCGAAAACCAAATTTTAGATTCCAATGCCAGAGAGAAAACACGACGTTTGTGTTGTGGTTGTAGCAATCGTGTCTTGATAAAGATTAGTTCATTCTTGTGATGTGCAATGGAGATATAAAGTTAGAAATTCAAAGTTTTAAATATACATAATCGATATAATAAGCATCAAGTTAGGCCTGGGAGTTTTACGGTTCTCTTTTTCATTTTCTCGCTCAATTGACAACCTCCTCAAAACACTCATAACCGAGCGAACAGCACAATAAATCAAGAACGCCAGCTGTAAGCAAATTCCCATAATGGACAAGAAGCCACAGGAACCCCCGGTCGAGCAAATTCATATCAACAAATCACCAGCCACTGGTCAAGAGATTGGTCTTGCAGCTGTCATGGTCGGTTGGAGCAGTTGTGCGATTGAGTGGACGGCATCGAATCATACTGACATATATCCAATATCAGGGAGTGTCATCTGGATATGCTACCAAGAAGATTGCTAAAGGGTAAGTGAGAGCATCATCAAATGTTGGCCGCTTTTTCATTTGTGAGAGATGCAGACGAGAGGGAGAGAGAGAGGAATCGGAGAGAGCCTTGGAGTGTCAAACTAATGATATAATAATGTTCTTTCAGGTCTGCCCTGGTGCTTGGATTGACTTTCATTGGATTTGTAAGTTCTACGATTGCCAAAACACCGAAACCTTGTTCACAGCACAGCAAAATGCATGCTTCCTTGGAAACAAGGGAGCTTACTCCCACTACTTGAATTATTCTCGCATCGATCCTCTCTATAGCCACACCTCATATCCATACTATCGTACACTTACACGCCAACACCTTCGACATGTAGCAAGCACTCTCACACACTGGAGTCATTCAAATAAACTGGAACCAAATTGAGAAATACATGGTTGCTCGAGTAGATCAGGACGGAGACGGCAAGCTCACTTCCAGAGATGTACAGTTAGCTGCTGGAAGATTCATTCATTTGTTGAGCTCGGATTTACCCTCGTCTGGTGCTTTTGCTGCTTCTTTCTGTAAGTACTATGATGATGTGTGTTTGTCGATACTGTATCGTCTGGTAGAGAACTTCCATTGACGAGAAACCGGGGACAGATCTGCATTAAGCTTGATGAAGTATGGAGTATACTCAAATGTTTACCTGTGTGATGATAGGGCTCGGTTTCCGATACGGTTAATATTGTATAAAGCGAAAGCTTGACCGAAATTGTATTCTTCTTGTTGTGTAAAACTGTAAAGTTCTGTTCTTCTGTCAAAGTTATAAAGCGTCATAAGATATAGGATACGCTTGCTCGCGCACCGTTTTCCAAATATGATATTACGCGTCCAGTGACGTCTTTCTTCCGATAACAAGCTAACCTGTCAATCTGTCGTTGTCTATGAGTGCTTGCTCCAAACCTCAACCAATGAGAATTTAACATCGGAGATTGGACTGTAAAAGTCGTGTTGTAAAGCCACGAAGCTACTTGATTTCTTTTTATACCATAGATATATAGAGAATGGATCATCTCCTGGCATCCATAAAGACTCATCTGCCTGACTGGCTTCAACAACACTCAGCCGAATTTGAACATTTAGTCAAGACGAATATAACAAGATGGATGGACATACTTCATGTCTGGATTCACGAGTATATTGGTAACCAAACAGGAATCACATTCATTGCAATCGTCACGCTGGTCGTGTCTCTTGCTATATTCTTGGGATTGGGATTCGTTTCGGGTGCTATTGGTGGTCGGTTCTCGAATGTGGATGTACCTGCTCCTCCTGGTAATTTGGGTTTTGAATGTGGATTTGATGCAGGATTTGGGATTGGAAGATGCGTTTGAAATGACTTTGTCGTTCCTGTCATCTTGACTGGAACCTCACCTACCTTTTCGTAACTCACACCCCATCACTCCTACACAGAGGCCGACTTAGAATGGTCTGGACAACCACTGTCAAACCCATCCATTCATCACCCTACAGACAAACAAATCATAATATGCTATGATCCTGCTACTGGTCAAAAATTAGGTGAACGTAGAGCAATGACACCTACTGAAATACTCGAAACGGTTGCAAGGGCTCGTCAAGCTCAACGTGAATATGCTAAAACCACATTCAAGAAACGAAGGGCTATATTGACTACGCTGTTGGATTGGGTTGTTGAGAATCAGGAGCTTGTGTGTCGAGTGACTGCGAGGGATTCTGGCAAAACTAGTACGTATTGTAGTGAAACTGAATGTTGATTCAGATAGAGAGATTAGATGTTCCTTTTTTTGCTCGGTTGACACCCGATACTAATCGCACACTCCAACTTGACTCCATAGTCGTGGACGCAAGCTTTGGAGAACTCTTAACAACGTGTGAAAAGCTCCGTTGGACTATCGCAAACGGCGAAACCGTTCTCGCTCCAGAATACAGAGGCGGTGGTGGTCTCGTCGTAGCCCACAAATCAGCCCGAGTCGAATACACACCCATCGGTGTCATGGGGTGTATTGTATCTTGGAATTATCCATGTCATAATGTCCTAGGTCCTATCATCTCTGCACTCATGGCTGGAAATGCTTGTGTCGTCAAGGCCTCTGAACATGTTGCTTGGTCTAGTGCTTACTGGCAGAGCATTGTGCGGACTGTGCTGAGGAAGCATGGTATTGATGATGCTCTTGTCGCTATTGTGAATGGGTGGTCGGATGCTGGTGAGGCGTTGATTGGATGTGCTGATAAGGTATGCATGGTACTTGTGAGACGGTTTTTTTTTGGCATCCTTCTGGTCAACCACAGCTAAAACAAAGAGATCAGAAGGCCATACAGTTTACACATGTGCGTCTTTCTTACTTTAACCTTCCGTGATCTCATTCCGTATAGATCACATTCATCGGCTCACCAGGTGTTGGAAAACTTGTCATGCGTAAAGCGTCAGAAACCATCACACCCGTGGTTCTAGAACTAGGTGGCAAAGATGCAGCAGTGATTTGTGAAGACTGTGATTTCGACCAAGTCGTGCAAATCGCTATGCGTGGAACATTTCAAAATTGTGGTCAGAATTGTATTGGGTTGGAACGCCTTGTCGTTCATGCAAAGATTTATGATAAATTCGTGAATGAGATGGAGAGACGGATTAGTGGATTGATACAGGGGCCACCGTTGAGTAGCACGAAGGCTGTTGATTGTGGTGCCATGACTATGTCTCAAGCTGTAAGTTCGCTTATTCATGAATTGGATGGAAACTTACCATCAAAGAGGTCGAGAGTTCATTTCGCAGTTGCTTTGATTGGGTTTTTACTCTCTCTTTTGCAGTCCAAAAACATTCAGCATTTGGTCGACGATGCCGTCAAATCTGGAGCTAGGCTACTTGTGGGAGGTAAACCTTACAAGTGCCCTTCTTATCCTTCAGTGAGTCCAGCCAGACACAAAAAGACTTATCTTCCACAACAGAATATTGACACTACGGTTTTTTTTGTTTCTCAATTGCAGGGTCAATACTTCACTCCAACACTACTAGTAGACGTTACTCCTGACATGAAGATTGCCAAAGAAGAAGTCTTTGGTCCCGTCGCAGTAGTCATGAAATTCAAAAACGATGCAGATGCTATACGGATAGTCAATGCTTGTCCATTTGGATTGGGATCATCTGTATTCACGTTGAATTATTCTCGCGGTGAAAAGATCGCAGCTGCATTACGTACTGGAATGGCCAATGTTAATGACTTTGGAATTAACTATCTTTGTCAGGTATACGTTAATGACTCCTTGTTGTTTTTTGGGCTTGTTTTGCGTCGTACTGAAATTTTTGTGCTTCTCGAATAGTCACTACCATTCGGTGGAGTCGGAATATCAGGTATAGATAGATTCGCAGGTGTAGAGGGATTACGTGGAAACTGTCACATTCGTGCTATAACAAGTGACTACTATCGATATTTCGGTGTTCGCACTGGTATACCACCATTACTCCAGTACCCATTATCCAAGACTTCGGATGAATTCCAAAAGGGTCTTGTTGAATTCTTGTATGGTGCTGGATTGTCGGGCAAGCTGAGAGGTATTTTTGGATTGTTGGGTGCTATGGTAACTGGTAAAGCATCAACATGAAAAGAGGAGGGAGTCTAGATGGAGGAGGAAGGTTGAATATATCATTATGGAATCTGCAGATTTTGTTGAGCTGTTGTCAAAAAGTACTCAATATACATGAGTTCTTTTCTGAACATTTGTTGTCACGCTTTGGACGCCAAAAAAACCTCAGCCCTTGATACATTTGTCGGTGTAGAAGCCTTACATGGAAGCTGTTACTTGCGCTATATCAAATAACTACCCTCTACTTTTGAGTGTTTCAAACTTGTATACCATCCATCACCGCAAGACGCATCGCTCGAAACACCTTATGAATTCCAAACGTGTCGTGCTGAATTCCTGTTCTCGGTTATTGGGCATACTGACTGGTTTGCTTGTTTTGGTTAATTGTGATGGTTTCAAGTAAAGCATCAACATGTCAGAGCAAGACGCTTAGCTTCAGAAAATGATCGACACATCATGGCGACCATGTATCCAAGCGGTTTTTTGGCACCTTCTACAGCCAAAAAAACAAAACGTTTAACACTATTGGTGTATGATCTACTTCACTTTTTGTTCAATAAGCAAAACAAATATACAATTGCCTCTCACAAAATTACAACTAGACTGTATACAAGAACGGTTTTGTTTTTTTGGATAATTTACATAAGGGACGACGACACCTTCCCATCACCTTTGAAAAAGTTGAGCACTAGTGGTGACCTTGAGACTTTTGGAGGTAGAGCGATGATAGCCTATGATGTGAAACGTATTTGCAGGTTTTTTAGCTTCGAGTTTACCAAACAAGCAAAATCATAGCAGGACTCAATGAATGTGCGTTCTCTCACTGCCACTCTCTTACCTCCATATAGGTCTGCAGCTGAGGCACACGTTGCTTAGCAGTATCCAGCGACACGAAAATCTTTTGGCAAGGTAGATCAGGTATGATCTTGAACTTTGAAGTACCGTCACTACCAGCGACAACACCGGCTTCTTCAGGGAAGTGTCCCAAGAGATGGAGATGGAAGTCGAAAAAGTCCTCGAAAGTGTGGTGGATTGTGTCGGTTGTTGTGTCTGCGGGGCCTACGCCTCTGTTCACCTGTAGGACGTATATCTATATGTATATTGTGTGAGAGTTTAGCCAAGATCACAATGAAAACACCTCGAAACAAATTGGATGATAAAAACACTTACGTATTCTTTCTTGGACTTCCCACCAACAGACATCTGAATAATATCCATAATGGCAACGGATTTCACTGGTTTACTAACACTAGACTTGGTTCCAGCTCCTCTAGCTAATTTATCAGCACCGGTAGCAGCAGTCCTGCTCGTCACACTGACTCGATTAATACTGTTATTACTATTATTACTACCACTGTTGTTGTTCATGCTGTTGTTGGTATGGTTCAACCCCAGACCACTTCGATTGACATTCTTGACCTCACTCAGTACAGCAGTCATCTTGTCTGCATACTGAGACTCAAGAGCTGCCACGTATCCAGCTACACCTCGTGGTAGAACCGTGGTGTTAGATGATACTGGACGTGGTGCCGGTGTAGGTCCTGAAGTGCCAGATCCATTTCGAGTTATTTGGGTAGCGATTTGGGATTGCCATTCTCGTACTGCGGGTGATATGGTCTGAGATCGTTGGAGTGGGATTGGTGTAGGTGTAGTTACGGATCGAGTACGTTCTTCAATCAATCGGCCTCGCATTGTGGCTGTTGCTGATCGAGATGTCGTGCTTGATCTCGTGGCAGGTGGTTGTGTTGTTGAAGTACGAGTTTCATCTTGTTCAGAAACAGAGGCGGGCATGCTGCCTGCAACTTGCGAAATGCCTTCCATGGATGTACTTGGACTTGCAACGGCATGTAGACTGCTCTTGCTGCCACTGATTCGTAGACTACCTTTACTTGCACTTGCTTTTAAGCTACTCTTGCTGTTGGATTGGGCAATGTCTCCACCAGACTGCTTATTGAATCCTTCATTACTTGTGCGTAGCGATACCATGTTTTCAGTTGACGAGCGGTTGTGTTTGGCCATGCGGGAGACAGAGTCTTGCACAATGAAGGGGTTTGATGAGATTCGTTTGTTGGATTCGAGGGATGATGCGCTTCCTATCAATGTCGTTGAGTTGGTGGTGTTATTGTTGGCAGATGTTTGATTAGCAGGTATCGAAGGTGTGGAATCGAATTCGGGACGTGCTGGTGGTGGTTTACGTGGTGCTTGCATCTGTTTTGTTGCACCACTAGCAATAGAATCATCTCCCATAGTTGTTCGAGCAGGCACGGATCGTCGTCCAGTACTCGCTCGTGGAGTATCGATATACGAAATCGGTCTGCTGGGTGAAGCATCCGAATCCGATTCGGAGAATGATGCTGCTGCTGTGACAATCCTCGAAGTCGACATGGAGTGCTGAACACCGCTCTTTTCAGCAGGTTGAAGTACCGACGATGTCTCATCCGGCAAATCCATATTTATAGACATGTTGCCCGTTGAAACAGTCTTTTGCACAAATTCAATTGGCATTCGTGCGGAAGGCAATCCAGCATTCGATATCGTAAGTAATTCAGCTGACGCTCGTCGAGCTTGATTCATATGTGTGACTTTAAGTTCTCCTTGTCCAGCTCTATCATCACTGACATTTTCTTGTGATTTACGGTTCCTGGGACTCATTTCAACACCAGTGGCACAAGCAACATCATTAACGAAATCGGTTGTTCGTAGTTGTGGCAGAGCAGGTAGTTTAGGCAGTGATGCAGCTCCAGGGGACCGTGGACTATTACTGCTACCACTAAGCTCCATAACACTTCCATTCTTGGGAGTTTTTGGCGCATCAGTAGGAGCTGATGGAGGTTCTTCAGAGGGTGGCTGGATCGGTACCAAAACATTCAACAATCGACGATCCGTGATTCCCTTTGTAATCATTCCACTAGCATTCTTGCGACCATTCAGATAAACATCAATAGCCTCTTTTAATGCTCGAATCCACATTTGCTTGTCCTGTAACGACGTTCCAGCCATAATGAATTTCGAAATCCCAATATGTACAATCTCAATCAAATTGATTCGGGTGATTGCCGATGACGTGCTTGTCTCGTCAGGTAAATCGGTGACGAGAATCATATCATATGGAACGGCAGCTACGAGTTTCAGCTTCTCGCCGTCGGATCCAACTCCCTTGGCCACCATCAGCATGTCAGTGAAGAGGTAAATGTTGCGTTGTTTACGTTCGCCTGAGGCGGATACCATGTCTAGCATGCCTGTTCTGACGAGTGTACGGTTTGGTGCTACTATGTTTTGTTTTGTTGTGAATCTGTTTTGGAGTTCGAGCATCTTGTGCACTCCTTCGGCTTGTCGGGCTCCTTCGTTTACGATTGTGACAACAGTTTCGACTTTTATGAGTGCTTGCTGACATATTTCGTAATCTGGGTTTTCTGGGTCTGTGCTTTTGATTAGTTCCTGTTTGGTGAGGATATGATGAGTGCCGTAGTGTTTTTTTATCGTGATTTTTGAAATTTTGAAACTGGTTTCTCTTACTCGTAGTAATAATGGATATTTACAGATTCTCTGAACAGGCTTGATTCTATAAATGTGCATGGCATGTTAGAATGGCCAAAAAATCTGACGGTGATGGGTTTGAAAACTCACAAGTAAGTAGCCAAGTTCAGATGCCGACTCTCAGGCATTGCTTGACATTGCTGAAATAGTTTAAAAGACAGTGTTAAAAAGATCAAAAAAAGCGCAACGTTGCAGCGAGTGTATGCTCACATCGAGAAATTTCTGGACAGCCTTTGAATGCCTCAAAGCTTGCAACTTGACCAAAGCGTAAGGGTAGTTACTGCAATACATCGTGTACATTTTCATGTAATCGCACTTGAAAATAGAGAAAGCGTTAGGAAAATCATTGACGTTCGCCCGGCCGAGCGAAAAAAAACTGCAACCAATGGAGAATATTAACTTACAACTCGAATAAAGATGTCACCGACTCGATCGACTACGTGGTTTTGAGCTTGACGTTCTTCTAGTAATTTTAGTAATTCCTGTAATAAAGAAGCAGCAAAAAATCAGCTCCAATACAATTGTTGTACGTGTCAGCTTCTGCACTTATGTTACCTGATTCATCGGCAACAACATTTCAATATTCGAAAATATCACAGCGAGATCTTTAGGCCTTAAAAGCTTATTCTTCCTCAATGCTTTGATATAAATCTAAATAATACAAATCGTCAGAACCCAACGAAAAAAAGGCCAAAATCACTAGTATGATGTACTTACTTCAGCAACAATATCTAAATCTTCCACATAATCCTTCTCAGTCTGAATAACCTCATAAATAACCTCCTGCCGCTGGCGTTCCGATTTCGACAAGTTTAATTTCGCAATGACTTCTTCACCACCCATCCATTCCGCCCATCTCATTTTCGAAGCAGCGGGAGCACCCACTATTGAGATCGTCGTGTTTGATGTGGGGGAAGACACGACTCGTGTTGGTTTGGATGATAAATCCGTGTTTGACTTCCGGATGGATGTAGCTCGGGCCATGGATGTTACTCGCAGCCATTCAGGTTTGGGCTCACTGATTGTGGTTGATGATGTGCTTAGTGGTTGTGTGGTGGCAGTGGATGGGGATGATAATTGTTGGGGTGAGTTGCTGCCATCGGATTCCAAATTGTCGCTGCTGTCTTGTAATGAGATGGCGGATGGCATATTTCGTAGTGTATCGGGGCCGTTAGAGGATTCACTGTTTGATTTACCGCGGGCTGATTTCTTGTATCTTGAATACCATGATTTGACTTGTTCGCCCGTACTGCTGCTACTACTACCAGATTCAGGCGAATTATTCAAATTAAAACTTGACGTTCTAACCACAGTCTCTGGCGACTGCGACGGTAATTGCTGCTTAGGGATCGTAGGTGTAGAAGGATTTGTCGTAGTGGGCGTCGACGATGCCGACACATTGGACGCAACAGCACACTGTCCTCCAGTACCAGCCAGTGAAGCAGCTAAAGCCTGACTAGCCTGTTGCGTACGATGTATAGAGTCCGATGCAGATACGAGGACGGCGTCTTCACCACCAGATATAAGTCCCTCGGCTCTGGCTTCTTCGTCAGAAAGGACTTTCACATATGTAGCAGGGAACCACCCTGTTTGGCCACTGCATTCACCATACATCCACCCTCCACGTACGTGCACGCCGACAGAAAGAGTCACTACGTCTTCTTCCTCGAGTGATAGTTCCTCGTTTTGGTTAGATACGAAGTCGTAGAGAGCCTTCGCATATCGAGCTTTAGGAGGCTCTGTAGGCGACGTTGCCGTCTCCATAATGGGCTAAGATTTTTTTCTTCCAACGTGGTTTGGAATGAAATCTTTTGCGTCGAGCTTTCAACGCGTTCGACTTTGAAAAAAGTTAAAAAATCTGACTTGGTCATGATTGGAAGAAAAACCGTAGACCCTGTGAACTTGTGGGTGGGTTGCAGAAAACTATGCTCGGAGTTGCTTGGCTCGAAGCGCTTAACAAGTTCGTGTGTATCGTATCTGTCCTTCTTGCTTAATTGAAAGCACAACTCCTTCTTACAGCCCACCACCAACGATGCGCCGACAAATATAACTGGCTTCGTTTGCGAATAAGTATATTGGGTCAACCAAGGAAAAGTCGTTCTTTTATGAGTATGAAACAATGCTAACACCTCCCCTACCAACCGCAGATGCCATAAAATTACGTTGTGTATGTTTGTGTGTGTTTGAAAAAAGATCTGCCAACCAAAACTCCCTCTTCCAACAAAAAATTCAAAAATCAGCCTCAAAAATGTGTAAATTAATCAGTGTGTGGTGTTGGTTTACTCCTCCATTCGCAGATCACGGTTCAAGGTACGAACAGTGACGGCCGAAGAGAAGAGAGCAATCAATAATAATCCGAGAGCTACAGAGAAGACAATGTACCTAAAAGTCGGAAGTGTGAGATTCGACCATTGTATCAAGTCGTACGTTGTTTAAATCGCATGTGTTTCGAGTGACAATGTTTTGTCGTGACTGCGAGTTTTTTGGCATGAAGAACTTACACAGCCAAAGCCAAAGCATTCAAATTGTCTCTCAGAGACGTGTAGCAAGGAGGGAATTGTGTAGTGTTGGTGGTGGCACCCGTGCATTTGCTACTGGGTTGGTAGTAATCAACGTCGGTAAGGAAACCGCAACAGAATCCCTATAAGCGACACCATGATCAGATCAGTCAACACAGAAAGCAAAGAATCAGCTACATTGGGCTTACAGCAATTTGAAGACTAGCACGAGTATCATTTGTAAGAGCAATCCATTGATTTCTCAGAGTAGTATTGTCTGATTTTCGGAGAGTGTTGATTTCGTGGACGGCCCAGCCTCCAGCAGTTCTAAATACAGATTGTGGTTATTAAACTGTGGGGCCAGTTGTCTTTACAACCACCGAACGGTTTTGTTGCAACTTACGTAATGAGTAAGATCTCCACCATGATGATGGTGGTGTCTGCGAGATGAGGTTAGGTCAGCTTAGACGGTTCAAAGTTAACCGCATCCGAATGCATCAAGCACTTACAAAAGATAAGGAAGCCTCTGTTATGGAATGAAGCACCCCAACAACCCAAGAAGGCAGTCAAGACACCGACACAACCAACACACACCCATACTAGCAGCGATGATGAAAGCACAGTCAGTTTATGCTTTTCCACACTGTTATGATGGTACCCCGATGCATACCTATAGCCCAACTTGGGTTGATTCCGTTCAAACTGTTTCCGTTATAAGTCAATAAACCTGGGTTAGCGAGAGCAATAGAACCACCGACAATGGCAATGATGGCCAGAACTAGCAGCAAGATGTTGATTATGACCTATATGGAACATGATTTACCGGTTAACAATTGCACTTGATAGGCACTAGCAGCAAAGTCTGTTGTGTGCCACCAAATGTAGGATTGCAGGGATGAAGCTATATGAAGGGACATACCAAGTAGACTCGGCCTACGGTTGTAGTGCCACGTTCAGACATGATGTGGCTTGACTCGTTAAAGTAGAGCGATTGCTTATTCTTCTCGGCCTGCTTTTCAACGAATTGTGGTTTGCTGGGTTAGGAGGTGCAGTTTCGGTGTTCGACGAAAAACAGAAAAACATCATCGCAACGCTCCGAAGAAGTGAGAGAGTTGAACGAAAGGGATAACCAGGTGTTGTGGGAGCGTAAGTACGTGTTGACGAGTGGCAGGAGCTTGCAATAATCGCGATCGGTGCGGGTTGTCTCCTCAACAACGGCAACGGTGGATCTAAATCAGAACTTAACCCTCTTGATCTACCATCTCAACAACACAAAACGGAGCTACTTTAGTAACTATGTTCCATATTCCTTCTTCAGAAATACAGGTGTATCAGTTTTACTGTGATTAAAAAAGTGAGACTTCCAAAATACCAACTGGTCCTATATAAGGATACCCGTGCAAAGCTTTCTTTACAACTTAGCACGAATATCAATAACTTGCTTGTACTCTTCGGCCCCAAAGGGTACATAGACCTTATTCTTCTCATCAAACATGTATAAGGCATCAGTCACTTTACCCAAGTCAATACCCTCGGAACGTAATGCAACTTTCTGGTGCTTGAAGGTCTGGGTGATTTGCATCCTAAAGAGAGAAAGTTCATGTGTTAAAGCGTTGCAACGACGCAAAAAAAAAACAACAACGAGGAGACAGGTTCATACTGTGGCAGCATCCTAATGAAGAGTGGTACAGCATACTTGGGCAGCTTGGAAGCTACGAATTTACCAAATCCTTCCAGCTTGAATTTGCTGTTTGTTACAAGGGCTCCCATACCGGCCCTACAATGAAAAGGGGATGCATGTGTTAGACAAGATGTAACTCAATAAGCTACAGCACTATTTGGTACTGGCTTTCTTTACCTTCCATCCTTGCCTGGAATAGCAACTCCATACACATTCGCTAAATGAGGTAAGAGTTGCATTAAGGCTGTTCAATCAGAGCTGATACAATCTCGCCAATCCTTTACCCTCTTCGATGCCAGGATAGAGGTTGATCAGTTCAGCGACCTCGTTCGTAGAAACATTCTCTATAAGCGAGACCTGGTTGTCAGAATCCTTGTCCTTCACAGTATGAAGCAATGTGTGTACATACCTCCCTTCCATCTAAACCTAAAATGTCCCGAGAAAAAGGGGGTTAGCACTGAGGTCCAACAAAAAACTTGTATGCAATTGCGGCAAGATTAAAACTCACGTATCCCCAATTCTATCTACAAAGTAAAACTTCCCATGGCTATCATATTTGAGCAAGTCACCAGATCGATACCACTGGTCGCCTTCCTTGAATACATTTGTCAATAGTTTCTTGCTTGTGCCTTCTGCATTTCGATAGTATCTGTATCAAATGTTGACAAAAGAGTCAACAAAAACAAACTTATACCAACGGGCTTAACATGCTTCAAAAGACAGCTACAACATCATATCTACATCACGACATCCACATGCGTAAACTTACCCAGCAAACTCCCGATTCTTTGCTGGATCAATCTCAGTAATCATTTCACCAGCTTCATCAACCTTGACTTCGATACAACGTCCATCAGGTCCTCGAACAGGAATTTCCTTTTCAATATCAAATTTCACAATCTTGGTACGCGTCAACGATCTATTAAGATGGAATTAGTATCTCTTTGACTCATTTGGGTATGAAACTCTTCCAAGCTACCGTAATATGGGACCCATGCGACCAACAGCTAAGAAAAGGAATTAGGTGTCATTGAAAGGAGTCGAATTTCGACTTCGTCTAATTTCGACTTCGTCTAATAACACACCTCCAAGAGTTGAGGCATCAACAGAGAAATTGAACAGCCCACCGACACCTTCTGTTGCAGCGTCTGAAAAAGTTGGGGGGTAAGCAGACGTTGCGAAAACAAGACGAGAATACATGGGAACTAATGATCAAACAGTTTGATCTCAGATTCTTACAGAATTCACCAATTTGAGCAATACCGAATCGATCTAAAGGCGTTAATGTGCTTTAGAAATCGAAAGTATCGAGCGACGAAAAAACGCAGTGGGCAACTCTAGACGATTTACCTTTGAAGGCTTGCCATCTTGGTTTCAGATAAAAGGGTAAACCAGTTAGAATTAATTATTCGGGCCAAACAGTTCTTAAACGAAGAGAAGCAACAAAGTTGAGTGCACATACACTATTGAATAAGTGTCAGAATACTCGTGAGAAAAAAACAGTAATGGAATTGTCGGATAACACATACTGTCTGGTCTGAGTCCATTACCAACACACAATCGGATGTTGTGGTTGCGATCTTTCGTAGCATCAGCAGGCGTGTTGAGCAAGTATCTGAGAAATCGTCTGATGTGTTAGCAAATAGATTGGTGCGAATTTGACGGCGAAAGATATTTTTTTTCGCTTACCGGCACAGCTCTCCAATATATTGAAATATGGTTGCGTTATACCTAACAATCGGACGAGGATTACCATTTTGAACTCCAAGCTGCCATCCAAAACGTCCAACACACCTTTTACAGTCATCAAAGAAACGAGAAGCAGAGAACTTTTTGGCGACAATACATGTCAATCCGTTCATCATGCCTGACGAAGAAATCGGCAAAAAATCCGATGAATATAGACTCTATGTGTCTTTTGCTGAATTGACAACTTACAAGTACTGAAACATATCACAAGAGCAGCAGAATGATAAAGTGGCTGCAGTCCAGAAACAAAGAGTCAGAGATCAGATTGAGTGTGAGACTTCAGAACTGAGCAAAAGTACCTGAGCGGTGTAGAATCGATCATTAGCATTCATGTTGAATGCATTGTAGAAGATGAAGGAGGCTCCAACGAGTCTCGAGTGCTTGTATATTGCACCTTTGGGTAGACCAGTTGTTCCACTGTCACCAAAAAAACGACGATACGTCAGTATGGATGGTCTCAAATCGAAACCAAAATGGAGACGACACAATTCGACCACGAAATCACCGTCTCAACTGCACAACTGGTATATATACCTCGTATAAATCAAACAAGCGGCACCATCAGCACCAGGCGCCTCATAAATCTTGGGATCAACATCCTCAGGCGACGACATCCCCATCTCAGTATCTCCAAAACACGTAGCAAACTCAACTCTCGTATTCCCAAACGAAACGAGCCTTGGCGAATTATTCAACTCGGGGATAACCTCTTTAACAGCCCCACTCAAATCACTCGAGAATATGAAAACCGATCCGTTTGCAACGTTGACACAATGTGCTAGTGAGCGTCCAGTTAAAGAGTTGTTGATGAGCGCACCAGCAGCACCACATTTCATGAGCCCGAGAAAGACGAGGATGAATTCAGGGCTGTTTTCGAAAAAGACGGGCACCATGTCGTTGGGTTTGACACCGAGGTTGATGAGGTAGTTTGCGACTCGGTTCGAGTCTCGGTTTAGTTCAGAGTATGTGTAGCTTCGGCCTTCGCAGACTAGAGCTTCCTGCATGGATGAAAGTAAGAGCGTGTTGGTATTCTGCCTATACTGGACAAGCGACGTCAAGGAAAACTGCCAAAGGATGCACACCTTGTTGGGGTTATCAGCTACCGACTTCATAAAGAAATCAATATACGTCGCCCTTCCTTCTGTTTTAGCTTGGTCCATTCTGTCAACAAAACATTTGAATTAACTCCAAATGTTGACCAAAGTTGACGAAAACAAGGCCAAACTAGACTGCCTACTTTTGCTGGATCTTGCCAAACTTGAGAACTAGTCCAATATCTAACAAAACAAGGAAATCAAGGGTTGGGTTTCTTCCACAATTCTGCGTCGGTCAAACTTTCGATAGAAAAGTACCATGACTCAGACCCAGCCTGTTGTCGACCTCCTTGAGGACGTCGTATGGTGCAGTTATGATAGATCTTAAAAGAGATGCCATCGTGCGGCTAATGTCCTTGTTCTCGCTACTGATACAAACCACGTTTTGGAAAAAGCTACTCAGGGGCAAAACCCACTTTGCCCGACTCAGGTGTGAAAAAGTTGTTCTATATTTAAGGTCAAAACTATGTTTGATTTACATGTATTTACGTGTGTGCAGTGATATCGTGTGAGTATATGGTTGATGGTTTACATGGTGGCATAGATCAAGCCGAAAACAGCTGCTGTTGACGACCATAATGCCAAGGCTGTTACGGAAGTAGATCCAGAGGTAGTTACTTTGTTGGCCGTGCTATTGTTGGATTCACTTCCTACAGTGCTTCCGGAGGTGCTGTTAAATGTGCTTGCGGATCCGAGACACATCCTGGTGGAGCGTTTGACTTTGACACTACTCTCGGATTGTGGTGGTACTAGATTTCTGTAAGGTGAGCTCTGTTGTTGGAGTTCGTTTGATATGATCTTGACTTCGGCGGGTGCTCCGTGCGTGAATACGGCCAAGAATGCGACCAGCAAGACCAGAATTACGGTTACAGTCCTCATTGTGCTTCGGAGCTCTAGATCACGGGTGTATCTTTGGGCTATTATATGTAAACAATATTTGTATATCGGTATCTTTGGTATTGGATGCTTGGTGGATAACTTGGTGAAGTGCTTCAGGTTGAAGGAAAGTCAAAAAATAAGAAAGAGATACACCCCGAGTTCCGATGACCACATCTTTTCGTTCTAACACTACTATCAGAGTAGCCCGAGTCCTTTCGTTCGACCCAACTATCAGAATCCAACAGCGTCCTTGAGCACATTTACAAACGAATCCGGATTCGGTGGTTTCAAGACATTCAGTTTGGCCTTCATGACTCTATCTATACAACCAGGAAGCGTATCCACACTTCCCAGCACCAAATACTGTTCCCGATCAAGCACTTTCCCCAGCTCTACCTGATGATTGTCCATCAAAGCGTCGTTTGCAATGACAATTAGTTTGCGATGCGAATATAATACTTCCAAGATAGTGCCTGAACCTGCATGAGATATGACTAGATCTGCTCGATTAATGAATTCGGACATGGATGGCTGGAATGGGAATGTTGTAATGTTGAATTGCGTCTTATTTATGTCGTTGTTGGGTGTTGGAGAGTGACCATGTTGCAAGTAGATATGACGGAAGCCTGAGATATAGAGTGCATCGAGCACGTTTTGTGATAGGGCTGCGGATACTAGAGCGTCGAAACGAGTCGAGCCTACTGTGAAGAGGACTGAAAGCTCTGACATGTTTTTAACCACTTGCGTTTCGAGACTGCTGCAAACAGCTCGCTTGGAGACATATGGACATGTGGAACGGGCAGCTCAAACAGTGATGGCTTGTAACCGTAGCGAGGAAAAGGGACTACTTGTCATTGTAACAGTATTATTCGTTGATCGTAGGGAATATTCGAGCGTAACGCGATTATCAAGCTGGCCTCTATGCAACGATAGTAGGACATATGTGATCACTGTCCTGTTTGGAGCTTCTCGACCTACTTTCAAGCAACACCACTACCACCAACCACTACATAAGCGAAACGATGAACAACGTAATACATGATACATGATGCATGACGCTTCAACTGAGAAAATATCCAATAAATAACGCGTCTGTGTTGTGTTATGTTGTGTTGTGTTGTGTTGTGTTGTGTTGTGTTGTGTTGCAGCAATAGAATGCATGTCTTTGCAAGCTCTAATCATGACATTGAGCACACGGTCTGAAGCTTTTGACAAAATCTTTTCCCATATCTCGACTGGCAAGTGAAGATCTAAATTGGACAGGACATAGATCGAGAATTCAGAGAGTGATTCATGGTCTGATAGTATATAGTTTATAGAGTACCTTGGGTGGGATCATCGAACGAGGTTTGTTGCCATTTTGATTGATGTCGACAAGCCACAGACGAAACGAGGTAAGAAAGGTAGGAGATCAGTAACTCATCTTATCATGCTAAGTGCGAGAAGGTTGGAGCTCTCAGTTCAGAGCTTGAGTCTGCCATGTTGTCCGGTCTTGGCTGAATGTTGATCAAATACAAGGTCAAGAATAATGGACAAAGTAAAGGGGATTCGATGCTTACTTGATGTTACTTATATTTAGTTTGCGAGGACGCGAGAACACAGCTGGTGGCAATTCAAGTGCGCCAATCGTCCGATCCTTCAAATCAGTCAAATTGTAAAGCGAGAAGAAGAACGCTCTTTATCACGTAGGATCTTGGCAGCGGGAACGGAAGGAGGACGCGTCTTTAATGATATTTCTAAGGTGCAAGAAGATTGCAAGATGCAAGAGCTTTGGAATATGGTCTATGTGCAGCGCGATCCAAACAGTTTGTTGGCTTTTGACGCGTCAACGAAGCTGCATGGACTGAATTCGCATCGGATAGAACGTAAAACCGCCTACAGCCTCGATATGCCAAGTAATGAGTACTTTCAAAACACCCGATTCCAGACACTCTCTCGTAGCCGCATAAACAATAAACAGCAGCAACCCTGGCAGCCTTACTACTACCACGACAACTCAGCAGAAGCATCTCCCGCCCACTCTCATCGTTTATACGCAACAAGATGACTATAGCTGTAGGACAGACAATTCCCTCTGGAACTCTCGTCTACTCTGAAAATCCAGTAAGCTTAAAACCAGCCAAACAAAACATGGGTTTGAATTTGACGTGGCCGCAGCTATTTTAATCGATATTATTCATGTCTTAATCGGTATTTTTCTCTAGGAAGATAAGAGTGCTTGCGCCGTCCCGCAAAAGGGTGATCCAACTGCATGTAGGACCATACATCAAACATTTGACATTACAAAGCTTGAAAACCTAAATCCCCTCTTCCGTGAAAATAGTATTCAAGGGCAAGAAGGTCGTCTTGTTTGCTGTTCCTGGTGCATTCACTGTAAGTATCTTGCTGCTTTCACTCTGGTTGTGGGTTGTCGGACTTGGAATGTTGAGCGAGTTGTTGCATCCATCACATTTACTATACCTTTGCTTGTCTGACTTGCAATAACGTTGAGCGAGCATTTGTTGCAAGCATCACACTCACTATATCGTTTCGCTAGCCCACATGTCACATTCAACATCTCCCTGGATACGTTCAACACATTGACGACTTCAAGGCTAAAGGCGTTGATATTGTCGGATGTATCGTACGTAGTTCGCCTCTTCAACTGTTAAACCCACCATACTTGGACTCAACAGTACACTTTTTTAGGCCGCCAACGATGTCTTCGTCATGGACGCTTGGGGCAAGTCAATGGGTGCTGGTTCAGCAGTCCATATGTATGCCGATGTTGGCGCTGAATGGTCCAAGGCCATGGGCTTGGATTTGGACTTGACCAAAAGTAGGAAGTGTTTTGTTGTTGTTTGAGAGACTAATCGTTTATAATAACTAACACATCACGTTGGAAAAGTGTTGGGCTCCGTAAGAACCAAGCGATATGCATTGATTTTGAACGACAACAAGGTCGAATACCTTGGAGTCGATGCTCAAGGTTTGGCTCTCTCTGGTGCTGATGCAGTACTTGGAAAGCTTTGAAGGGTGTGTCTTGTCAAAAGCAACGAAGTTGTTGTCAAACTAAAATGAAATAGATATCATTCAAAAAATATATCGCTTCTCAGATCCTATGCAAGTGCTCGGGTCTCGTACGCAGTTTCTGTGAATATCCTTAGCATTGATTTCCAACCTCACCTTTACGGCAACATCGCATACACTTTTCGACTAGATAGAGCAAGAGAGCAAGAATACATTTTATATAATTACAAAGCTGATCGTGGCGGATCAAACACTTTAGGAAAAGCTTCATATCCCCCGGGAATTTGCAGCCAATTGTCTTCCGGATACTTGAAGTTTGCCCCTGGTCCTTCAATCATATGGAAGGTATATATAAATCTGCTCTTGTCACTCCTGTTGTATGTGGACTTGTGCATGACTGAACCGTGAATGAGAACCAGCGTTCCTATAAACGACCAAGGAGTGAGTGAGCCTACGAACTTCTAAAGATCACATTCAACTCGAGGTGTTACCAGCTGGTGTCGGTTCACAAACATATTCGGATTCCATTGGATCTCTTTGCTGAGGCAACAGCTCAACAAATGTAGTTGTCTGGCCATTTGTTGATGGATCACGTACAAAACGTTTCTGCACCCGATTTCCTATTAAGAGCAGTTAGTAAATCAGACTGGAAGCACGATATGGCAGCAGACAATTTACTACCTTTGTGAGAACCTGGCACGAAATACATACAACCGTTCTCCGGAGTGCAGTTCTCTAAAGCAAACCAAAAACCAACTGCGGACGGCGGTGATGTATATAGGAAGGTCGAGTCGATATGCGGAGGCACTTCTCCGCCAATCTTTGGTTGCTTGCATATCACCATTGACTGCAATGCTCGTGGGTCCTGTGTTTCATATGGTAAGTCACTTATTCAAACACGTCTGAAGAAGGATCCTTACTGCAAGTAACCAACCTTGTATTTCAAAGACTTTGCGATGCCTTGAACGTTCTTTTGGAAGGTGAATCGGTGAAACAGTGGTTCAATGACGTGGAGGTTGTGTCCGATCTGTGAAATGTAACGGTAAGGGGTGAAACGTGTCAGTCATATCTAAAGAATACGTATCCAAACGGGATTTCGGTCTGCAAGTTCCAAGCTCACGACATGCAAGTACCTTGTTTACAGCTCGTGCCTTTGTAACAACCAGATCGCCTAAAGCAAAGTTCTTGATAGTCAGAAACCAAGCATAGCGATAAGTCAGAGCATGAAAGCTACCTTTCGAGTCAAAAGCGTCCTCTTCAAAGAAGAATCTTATCTTGTCACCACTTGATAGAAAGTAATCGTCGCCGACATGGTTGTGAGCACCCTGGAAGGCGAAGCATTCGTTCAGCGATTGTCGTAAAAGGGGATTCGGCCATTCTTACCGTTATGAACTTGGTCTTTGGATGTGTGCTGAGATCAAACTCGTCCAACAGCTCCGATGCTCTGGATTTCAGAGCATTGGCTTCCTCAAGAGAAAAGAAGTCTTTAAGGACGAGATAGCCATCTCTTTCATACTAGATAGAAAGTGGTAGAGTAGATTAGCAAATTAGGAATGAATGTCGATAAACATGAAATAAAGACGTTACCGTTGCAATCTGTTCCTGAGTCAAGTACATGTTACAAAAGATACACGGTAAAGGTATCCAAATCCAATTCAGAATGACGGATCACAGCTTCCAAGTCTTAGAGATTCAAACTGCAACGAGTTCTTATAGTGTGCAAATGTTTTGAGTTCGATGTGGATTTGAGAGGCTGATAGGAATCGGAAACGTGTATTTACGTGTCATAAGTAGTAAAGAATTCAAGGATTCGAACTCGTTGGCCTGTAAACATAGTTTGTCGTTGAAACGCGTTCGACCTCCTGCAATCCAAGCATCTGATTCAAAAACGAGCAATGGAGATAGTTCGAATCTTTTGAATTTAAATACACGTAACGATGTACTCCTATGCTGTATCAAGTGCTTCAACCACGAGCTCCTTGCGTGATTTTGATTCAATAAAAAATAGACGCTCCCAGATCTGAGCGTCCAAACCTGTTAAAAGCATTGAGTTAATCAAAGTAGCTTGATCATTAGAGCATCAAGAAGCTGGGAATCTTGACCTCCTTGTGACTTCCCTTGCTTGAATGGTCGAAAACTTGATGATTCCGATAATTTCAAGGCAATGATGATGACTGAAGTGAATGGAGTCAATGAACGAGGGATGCATGGCTCTAATGAGGTAGCGGGACCTCCTACCATTCCTTACAAGCTGCTACTGGGTCGCATGATTCAGGAAGCTTACTCGGAACTGACAACATTAACTACTTCGTAATCATCGACACTTGAACCTGTTTAGCTTCCCTATTGGTTCTAACAAATTGCATTATTATTAGGCTACCAACAAGGTCATCTGACGAGAAAAAGCAAAAGATACTAGAGTACTGCAAGTCAACGCGTGAACAATTCATTCGCCTACTCGTCTTGCTGAATTGGGGTGCTAAAGAGGCTCAAGATGTCAACAGAGCTCTGGTAAACAAGGAGATTTTGTTATGGTAATGGTCGTGATCTTGCTGAATCGGATGTTTGCACTATGTAGGAAGCAATTCGATTCATCCAAGAGCAAGATGCCTGCTTTACTGCAGCTGCTGATGAGTTGTATCATCTACGACACTCTATATTGGCTCAAACTACGTACGACTGGGTTGATATGATTTTCCTTTACAACCTGTATTCATGTATTCTCAACAAATTTTAGAACACCTGCTTTTGATGTACACACTGCGGTCGATGTGTTGACCACTGGAGAGTACAGGCGTCTTCCTTCGATCATCAAGGTAATCCTCTTGGTGTATTTCAGCATGAAGAATCGTTGTGTTGCGTCAAAGTGGCAGGAACTCAATAACATCTGTTGGAGCAATTCACCTACACTTTCTCAACAAACAGTCGGTAATCCCTCTCCCGCCTTTATCACAGTCGGAAATACAAGACACCATCGCGCAATTAGAAGACGTGATTCGAATGCGCCTCTTGTGTGATGAGGTGGTGCCTGTTCCCATGAGAGTACTCTCGAGAATAGGCAAGTGCATTTCCAGGAATGTGTGTTTGAAGGGTAGACCAGAAAACTAATAGTCCGCAATCACTGATTCCAGAGAAGGGATCTGTGATATTCAGAGTCAAGGATGAGTTTGAAATCACCTTGTCTTTACCAGGATCAGAAACGAATACTCCATGGCGATTACTAGACTTGAAATTTTTGGCTCAGGCCGTCTCAGATACATATGAGAATGTCCGGCCTACATGGAAGGAGCATCAAATGACCAAAATTGGAGAAATCACTCAAAAAATGTTGTACGATGCTGCCGTAAGGTCTGGATGGCCTCCTGCTACAGCAGCTGCAACAGTCGAAGCAGGAACTCGATGGCCTCTAGTTGCCGCATACGAGTATCTCCATGCAGTGTGTCTGGGGTATCAGTTAGAGATACTGCATCAACAGGCTCTCTTCCTCGCCAAAACTAGGTGGAAGGATCATCTACGAGTAATAATAGATGACAAGCGACGGCTCAAGATACCATATTGGGCAGGTGCCAGTACCACTTCGCTCGCACTAACACGATCATCCACTTTATTGCATTATCTCGAAATATCGATCGCCGATACACCAAGTCTCTCGCAAGTACCTAATTCTCATATAATCACAGTGCCTCCGACATCCACTGGTCCATTCGACGATTCAGTGCATCCAGATGTGCTGAAATGTATAACATATGGTGACGACACATCGTCTAAAAAGAAGCTGATGCGAGTCAGATGCTTTTCGAAAGCCGACGCACCGATAGAGACTCCCGAGATTGAATTGGTTGATGTCTTGAATGGCCATCAACCAGTCATATTGGATATCGACTCGTCGAAACTGGATGTAGAAAGCTTATTGACCAAGGCAACAGAATATCAAGCTCGGGCCGTCATCAAAAGGATTTATGAGATATTGGTTGGACCTGATACGTTTGCATTGGCACTATCTCCCGCCAGTAACCGTAGCAGTAGTCACAGTAATGTGGCGGCTCAATATGAGCATCGTAAACGTAAAAGATCGATTGTAGAAGCTCTGTCATATTATAGCCCGTCTGATGTGACGATACTCCCATGGACTGCCACGCCGCCTGGGCTTGTTGTTCGCTTCAAATCAAATCATGCAGTGCGAGTAGGAGTCGATACAAAAACAGGACGAATCGTAGTATGCTCAGCAGATGCCTACCTCTCTCTATCGGACGACACGTCATTATCAGCAGCCTCATCAAATCCAGATCGAATACGGCATGTCGAAGAACGTCTCAATCAAAACATAGACGATGCCGTCGTAGCATTACGTGATTTAGGATATGCCACTTTGATTGATGCTGTTGAGGCATCTGCAGGATATTTGTCTTTAGAAACACGCCGAGACCTGAATTCTGCCAATTTGGAATCATTAGGAACTCGTCATGTTGTATTTCTCAAAGTTGATGGATTTGATATATGGTGGATGGCTATTGGTGTCTTGACTGGACTTGTTGATGGAAGTGATGAAACGGATTATGCTCGTAAGAGAATATTGGATTCTGGAGATGTGTTAATGGATGGAAGTGGGGAAGGGGGCAGTGGTGCTAGTGGTAGTAGAGATAAAGTTGATGAAGGAGGTCCAGGGTATAAAGTTTGGATGATATCTACCAAGTAAGTATCGAATTTTTGTTTCACACTGCTTTTTTCGCATCATCACATGTTTGGAGGATCGAAAAAAACTTACATATTCACTGCTCATCAAGACCTGGACAACTTGTTGGAACTGCAGAGCTTGACTTTATTGAAGTCTTGCCACCACCCACCCCACCCGCAGATGCCACTGTCTTGCCCGAAGACTTGCTATGGAAATCCATGACCACAGACACCATATCACGTTTAGCATCAGCATGTCACCGTCGAATCTCCTTATCTTCTGTAAGAAGTCAACTTCAATCCCGAAGTATTCCCTTCAAATATTACTTGCCACATGCCTCACCACCCGTACTATTATCACCTTCTGAATTACCATATGAAGAATCAAAAGTGGGCAATCACAGACCACGAATATGTATAGACGGAGACTACTTTGCTGCGTTATATTATGATTGGGATCCGTTAGATGATACGATGGACGACACGACACCACCTGATGAATGTGGTATTGGAAGTGTCTTTATATGGGTTGAAGCTGCACCTTCATCTGGTTCTCGAGGTAGAGGATCACGAGTATGTGCTGTTGGACGAATGAAACGAGGGTTTTTGCCTTCTATAGCTCCACCTGTGAATTCGGTTGATGGATGGGAGTATGATGCAAATGAAGGGATGGTCAAGTTTTTGTTTGATCGTGTTGATGGGACGGTTGCCTTGTTGTTGGAGGAGTGGAAGCATATTGCTATCATGGCTAGACTTGCTGCCCAAGGTATTCAGCTTGATGTTCTTCGTTTGTTGTTGATCTAGGGCGCCTTACATTGCTTAACTTTAGCTCACACATACCGGAGATTTCTGAATGCCTATGGTGTTGCTGTTGTCCGTTATGATTTGTTGACGCTGCATATACGCTATCATGAGGTATCTATCACGGAGCCATCCCCCTGAAGTAGTGATTAATGTCGAGACTAATCATGACCTCCTTCACCTTGCAGAATCTACTATTGGCTATACATTGGGAACGAAGCAGTGACACAAAACCACGATACAAGACTACCCTGTCAACTGTCGATGGCTCACCCAATCCTCATTCGATAACACGAGTCTTCCTCGAATCTATACTAAACCAGAAGCAAGATATTCGATATCTTCTTGCCGTAGTAACGTCCACTACACAACTACTAAGTTGGCTGTCAGACTTTGAAACGCGTCGCAACCAGCCCAGTCCGTATCAATTCCAACCCGCTCGACGAAATGTAAATATAATAGCTCGCTCAGCCTTCCAATTCCGAATAGTTTATCAGCCCAACTATTGTGTTGAGATAACCATGATGTTACCATCAAAAGAATACCGTATAGTTGATGCTGCTGTATCGTATTCGCCCACCACTCACGAACCGAGCAGTGGACCACCAATAATCCCCAAACCAGATTTGACTACCGTTGCGGGATTGGCCGTTCAACATATGGCTTTTCAACCTATACACATCTTTGCAATTGATTTGCAAGATCATTCATGGGTTGTAAATGGGGTCGATGTGCCTGAAAATAGTTGGGCGTTACCTGTGCCTGGGGGTATCATTGCTTCGAATGGCTTGCTGCTGCATGCGCTGAGGAAGGCGGAGGTGACTTTGGAAGCTTATGCTTCTTTGACGTGGTTGTATCATGCATTGACTAAGATGATGAGGGTATGTGTGTTATGTTTACCTTTTGTGCTATGCAGCGACTGATCGAGTTCTTTTTCGCCAATGTGATAGTTACCTTCTGCAGACACCAGCCCCATTCTGCAACTACAATTTGGTGCTCCGAGGTCGTCCTCTGCCCTCTTTGCTACAAGGAAGACTGGAACTAGAGCTCAAATAGGTTTGAAACGACCTGATATGAGCTGGACTGTGCAGCCAAAGTTTATAGCTAATACATGTAAGTGACTTGAGCAACAAAAGACGAATCCAACAGACCACATCGAGCGCTGCAAGTGACTCGCTTTGACCTTTTTTCTTGGCAATCTCTGTAGTGAATATGGATGGAGTACGTGCTGAAGAGCTGGATGAAAACGAGCTTGGTGGCAACCTTACCAACAAGGTATGTATCATAATATACCGTAGGTGTATTATTTTTGCCTTCGTACACGTTACGCCAGATATCGTCTACGGTGATCAATAGAATTCTGACATTCTATTCTTCCAAAATTTAGCTTCAAGCAGTCCCAAGAGGAGATTCACGAGTTCGCGGATATTTGGAAGTGGTTGCCAAACTATTGTGTACTCCAGCATATGTCATCAAGGACATTTTCTGGTTGTTGAAACTAGAAAAGGTGCCATTGGACAGTGCAATGGAGTTTAGTGGTAGTCCTCAAAAAATCAAAGTGGCCAATGTTGAATGGTGCTTTACTGTTCCTGAGGGAGCTCCAGCTCATGTCGGTGCAGTTGGAGAGTGTGCTGTACAGATTGATTTGGAGAAGCAAGTGTTGAGGTGCTTAGTGAGTAATCCGTCTTCACCACAAACCTTTTTTTGCAGCCTTTAACCAAGAAGCTCACGAAACATGGGTCGCACTTGTCTAGTTCAAGTTCTGGAATATCTCTGGAACAGCATACGTGCCACTCTCATATTGGTATGGAGCAACAGACACGACGTTACCTCAAAACACGGGTCTTTTGACAGTCTGGCGAGACAATGACCCTGTATTATCCGATTATAACGGCGCACTTCAACAACAGCCACATCCCGGCTTCCCAACACGAGCACCACCATCGGATTCACCATTGTATAAAGCATTCAAAGAAGAATCTGATCGCAAGCCATTTGTAGTGAAATTTGTGGATCAAGTGTCTACAGGACGTGTACCGGCCAACTTTGGAGGACCGGGCAAATTGTATCCTATAGCGCAATTGTTTTCGTCGCCTCGTGTGAATAGGATTGAGGATTTGGGGCTGATATGATGAAATGGTGGTGGACGAGATGGTTGAGGGGGATTTCTTTGCATTTGGGTAGTATGGAGGCAATGTATATGTATATTCACAGTGGAGATGTAGCAACAAATAGAATGATTTGTTATGGTGATATATCTTGAGTGTAGGCGTCTCAACCCCAAGTCCCTTTCCTAGTACCTCGGGTTGATACTCTGCGAGTTTGACCCCATCAATTTCACTACATTAATAAAAGAGCTAGAGATCAATTGTATTTGATCTGAAAAGTTGGGTTGGAAATTATTGATCGTGACCAAGCAAACAGCACATAAACGACGTGGCGAGCTCGATCGCTTCAGCAAAGCTCAACCAAGCTCCAAGAGAAACAACAAGAACATTAAATACTTCTTCTATGATCTATACTTCGCATCATGAGGCCTTGTACATGCCATGTGCTTTGTTCGTGCCCATGTGATTCTCATCAGTGATTATACTCAGCCACACTGATTTCTATCGTTCCACACACCACAAAAAACAGAACATAAGAGACCAGAACATATAAAAAACAACCATGAAATCGCCACAAACAGTCGCTGCACTCCATCTCGACAAGAATATGATTCACAAGTATCCCTTGCCGTGTGAATCCGCCATGAACGAGGACACGGTCGTGCCAGAATACACTCATCAACAACTCCACTACTTGTCGGCATCCGATGATGATGAATACTCTCAATTGCCTGAAATGAAGTATCCAAGAACAATGACAAACAGCACCGTAAGTTTGCATAATTGTGATTTGCTTCTTGTTGTGTTTTGTGTGATGCATTGATCTTGCATATACTCAACCGTACACTCATACATTCAACATAGGCCAACTCAAAAAAGTCAAATACCGTCGCTCAATCATTCTGGCATTTCTTGAAAAAGATCTTTTGAATAATGCCATAGCCTATGGTTACAGAATGTCATGAGCGGGGAGGAGTGGTGCAAGTTTTTTTGGGTGTTTAAAGCAAAGAAGGGAGGGAGTTTCCTTGAAAAATTCAGTTTGCACATTATCATAGTTTTGTAGTTTTTCGCAATTATGCTACCAAGTCAATACTTTTACATAAACACGTGATGACACGATGACACGAAGCACCTAGTTTTTTAAAGGATGTCGCGTTTGGAATGTGGTATAGGACAGGTTGCCGCTCACATGTGAATGCTCTGCTTCATTGCACTGCCTTTGCCCATAGCCTCTGCGCCAGCTCAGGCCTCTGGTCAGGTCACAAGCCAAGTCAACAAACAGTTACCAAAGGCTCAACACATCTGGACCAACTCTAAATATATCGAGAGCAGTTAAAAGTACGCAACATGGCATACAGCAACAAGCGCAAGAGGTCTCTGGCCGATGTCTTCATCAGCATAAAGCGTCGAGGGTCTAAAGCCACGGTGAATACCAAGGACTCGCCCACCACGGCAACAATTCTGGCAACTCAGGTATGAGCAGTATGCCGTTATGTAAATGATGCAAAACAGACCGTTAAATATCTTTACAATTCACTAGCCGACCATGAATCCCTCCATCATTCTATCTGAACATGACGACGAGAGTGTTGAGCCTCAGACTGTTGTCCTGTTGGAACAGGTAAAGAGATGCTGTCTTGTTTAAATTTTGGGCAAGTCAGTCACAACGTACAAATATGCTGATATGTCCAACCTTTTATTACTTAGACACCGTCAACCAAATCTCGGGACTCTGAACAGTCCAAGCAGTCACGAGAGAAGGGAAGGTGGAGGAAAAAGTTACTGGCATCTGCGGAACGATTCTTTAATGATCAAGCAGAGGCATATAGCTATGGTTTCTTTGTATGAATGGGCACACTGCCTCCCCTCGTGCTAATTGTTGCATTCTGTATTTTTATGTAATTTCAATTCTATATAAATGACATTCCCAGATGTGAAATCATGTGCGTCGTGTGGATACGTTCTGGCAAGTTCATGAGTTATGGTACATGCATAGATAGTTTGTATTCGATTTATCACTCAAGGTCAGACTTCATTACACGTTTTTCACTTATATATTCGTCCTTATGCGTATATACATATCCACACGCTTCACAAACCCAATCACTGCTACTGTCGTCCTTGACTACCAGTGATTTAGGAATGTAAAAGCCCCGACACCCGTTCTTGTTTCCACATACTATATGTCCCACTGTTATAGCACTATTATTCGTCCTAGCATTGTCCTCATCAGTAGCAGCAGCTACACTGCCTGTCTTACTATTCACAAGTCCATCTTCTTCACACCTCTCACAATCACAATCAAAGAAAAAGTATCCCTTCAACAGCTCTCTCCTGGCATCTCCTCTATTACCAACACCTGCATTTGATACAACGGCTTCTTCATCAGCCACATCGACATAAGATATAGTAGCTTCATCACCTTCACTCAGTTGCGCATAGTTGAAGAAAATCATTTCGGCATGTGAGCCTGCGAATGGCATAGAGTGATTATTGCTACCATTGTTGTGACTATTCTGCGACTGATGTGGTTTTGTAACGTGTCCTACAGCAGGCTGACATGAATGATTAAAGTATACGACGGTTGGGTATAGAGCTAGTCCATATGGTTGGCGGGGAGATTGACCACTTTCAAAGGCATACGTGTATAGTCCAAACGAGTTGCATTCCTCTTTGCATACAAGTTCACGTAATGAGGCTACTAGACTGGCTGTTGGTGGTGATGATTGATTTACAAGACCAATCTTTTGGCCATTACTTCCAGCGGTTTCCTTTACTATATCATTCAGATCTATACGGTTATCTACTTTTACGGCAGGCAAGAATCCAGCCCTCTGGTGTCCATCCAGCAATGGCCATAACTTGGCTTCTGTAAAGGTTGCCAAGACTTGGGCAACCCGTGCAAACTGTTTTAATCTAGCAGCTGGAAAACTCTCCGTATTAGAAATCATATCCCATACGTCTGCAAACGTCCCCATATGATGGTTGCTATCTGTTGATTGTTTCATCCCACCCTGAAGCTCTCGACAATGTCGAATCAAGACTCTAATCAGCAACCACGTAAAGTCCAATATATAATCACCACCGTCCTCTTTCAGCACATCAAGCACATCCTCGTGATGCAAGCTATGTACAAGACTACATTCGAGTTCATGCTGCGACGTCCAATCTCGCGATTTACATGTATCTGAGCAGTAGTGGGCGATATTACAGGACGTGCATGGTATGAATGCGTGCGGTGTGTTTAGAGTCAGACAGTATGCACATACACGGGTTTTATGGTTTGTATCAGGGACAGCTGCGTACGGAAGCACTTTGAGGAGGATGGATCCAGGTGCGAGAGCGCGTGATGCAATGAATGAGCGACCTTTATTCGGGACGTGTCCCACTTTAAGAAGGGGGTTTGGTATTTGGGATGGTAGTATAGGCATGTTTGATGTTGATGTGGATGTGCGTGTGGGATGGATCCTCGAGGAATGGTAATATAAAGGCGCGTTATAAATTATTTCAATCTAATTTACAGTACTAATATATACGTGTTAGTCAAATGAATCTACAATGCGTCGAAAGCAATTTCACAATTCGTATTTGCCTTACTTTGCATTGTTACAATCTTTGACGACGGTGAATCGAGCTGAATAGCCTGAAGCCAGGTACTAGAGCATTATACACATCGGTCTATTTGCTTAAATTGGTCAAGTTATTGTAAACGTCGTAGTGGACGGAGTGTGGAATGTTTGCTCACTGTTTTCAACATTGTAGAAAGTGAATCAAGTCACCTTATTCCAAGAGAAGAGAGTCTTTTGCGGAACTGAAAATCATGAGCGAAAAGAGAGCTGTTGTCGTTGGAGCTGGAGTCTCTGGACTGACGACGGCAATGTAAACAGTTTGGTCGAATCCCAATGTTTGGTCATTTCCTGACGCACACACCGACAGATTACTCCAAATCTCTGGATATCACGTCACTATCGTGTCTAAATCATCGCCGCTCAAGCTCGATTCGGATCTGCGGTACACGTCACCTGTAAGCTCAGATGTCGACTGGCATGCTGTGTGAATTGTATCGCACGTTGCTTTTGTGTCTTGCTTATAAATCGCTTATATACACCTCATAACACTCATCGTCATCTCCTCCCGATAGAAAGCAGGTGCAAACTGGTGCAGCGAAGGGCACATTGAAGATGCTGTGACCCGAATGGAGGGTCTCACATTCCCAATCCTATGGAACCTGGCAAACATTGCTTCATCGGGGATCATGAGAGTACCATGTCTTCACTACTTCCTGACAAAGCAGGAACAACCTTGGTTTCATAACCTCACACCCAACTATAAGGTGCTAGACGCTTCCGAACTCCCAGCAGGACATACGTTCGGATACAAGTTTGATACAATAACTCTCAACACGCCCATATATCTGCAATTCTTGTTATACCACTTCCACTATAACGGTGGGAGATTGCATCATGCTAGCATCAGCTCGTTTGCTGAAGCATACATGATTGCACCGTGTGATGTAATGGTGAATTGTACCGGCTTAGGATCGGTAACACTGGTAAACGATACAGCTCTGTACCCGACACGAGGACAAACAGTGCTAATATTCGCACCACATGTAAAAACCACCATCTCAGCGGGCCATAATGAACGGGATATGACATACATCATACCGAGAAACGACGGAATCTGTGTCTTGGGAGGGACGTATTATTCTCATGATTCGAACCTGAGTCCGTTGGACTCCATAGCTAGTGCTATTGTTAACCGGTGTAAAGCTATATACCCACCACTCGTAACGACGCAAAAGCCACTGCGGATTGTAGCGCATAGTGTGGGATTACGGCCTACGCGAAAGGGAGAAGTGAAGGTATCTGTGGAAAAGGCCAAGCTGGAGGTTGATGATACCGTGGTGGAAGTAATATTTGCAAATAATTATGGTCATGGTACGTGTACTAGTTGACTGGTTGCTCCAACATGTCGTATTTGCTATTTTTTGGTAGCCTAGTCGTCTAGCACAATACCTTGCTCAGAAATAAATACTCTCAATGTAGGCGGATACGGTTACCAATCGTCATGGGGAGCAGCTACCGAATGTGTGAATCTGATCCTGGGCCGAAAAGATGCAACAAACTGGGCCGACAAGTTCCTAGTGTATGTCCAGAAAACTGAAGATGCTCGCAAGAGCATGTTGTAAAACAAACTGATACCAATAGCAATAATCACTTTTAAGCAACTAATAAAGAAACTCGTATTCAGAACCATGTATATAAACAACTGAGACGGTCTTGTACAACACAACGAATCCCGTAACTATGAGATATTAAACACTTTGGAAGCAGTAGTAGTAATAGTCTTCCAGAATGCTGCCGCTTGAGGTATCAAATCACCACTTTTTCTTAAAGTAGTCTAACAAGACATGGACAAGTATGAGGTTTTTGGGTCACTTGATAACAACACATGGGTATCAAAGTACC